>NC_058105.1:11835000-12137500 GCF_020171115.1 Neogale vison
ATGTATGCTTCTGCATACATCTGCTTAAGCTTCTGTAGCCATCTCTTTGTGATTCTGTACGGGTGCGGTCTGTGTGCCTCTGTGCACATGTCTGCATCTCCGTGAATGCCCTGTGTTTCTGCATGTGTACGTGGCTTTGCACACTCCTCTCACACATCTGAGTGAGCCTCTGTGAGTGCAGATGTGTTTGCCCACATAGATCTTTGTGTGGGTCTTTAGGCCTGTGTCTCTGAGGGTAGGTATATGCTTCTGCATCTAAAAGCATTTCTGCCAAAATGTCCCCCCCAATCTATGCAGAACACATCGCTCTTCTCTATAAAAGCATCTCTCTCATGCATATCCCACTATCTCTGTGTGTAGAAACATGTAGAAATCTCCGTATGGATCCGTATCTGACTTCTCCACGTACAAGTGCATTTATATGTGCACACCTGTGTGCTTGTGCATTTCCATGTGTACACCCACATACACAATTATTCCTCTGCATACTCCCATCTGCATCATCATGCATGTGCCTGTGTGCGCATTTAAATGTTCACAGTAAGCAGGAGCCCTTGTGTTGCATGTGCAGGCATGAACACGTTTGTGCCTGTGTGTTCTGATAACAACCATGCTTTTGTGTGTACATGCATGTGACCCTGAGATCAGGAAAACACCAGTGAGTACATGTTGAAAACACATGTATCTACCCATGAATGAATCTCTATGTTGCAGTGTTTGGGTGAAAGCCTCAGGGTCTGCAGAGCAGTAAAAACACATCTACCTGTGTCTGTGTCCGGGTGACTCTGTGCACTGATGGGTATGTATGCACTCGTGCAAACTCCTGTGTGTCTGTGAAGGTTCATGTGCATAAATGTTGGGAGTGGGGCCTGAGAGTGTGTCTAGGTTTCATGAGCCTCCAGAGGCATCGATGTGTCTTTGTACATGTATATGTGTGTGCATCTGTGCCTCTCTGAGGCTGTGAATCAGTAAATAGAACCTCTGGGTGCTAGCCAGGTCAGCATACATGTCTCTGCCTGCTTCTCTGGGTCTGTGTGATTGTGGATTATGTATGTATGACTCTGCATTGCTCTGTGCCTACATAGAGAACTGTGGGCATTCACACGTATCCTTGTGTGTGCATTTATGTATCTGTGTACACGTGAGATGACCCCTGTCGAGTCTCGGAGTTTTATGTTCATACTTGTGTAAACCTATGTCTCTGGACACATCTGCAGGTCTGGGTCAGTGGGAACATCTCTGGCATTGTGTGTGTGTGTGTGTGTGTGTCTGTGTGTGTGTGTGTGTCTGTGTGTTTTCTAGTATATACTTATCTATGATGAATATATGTGTGTAGTTGTGAGCACTTTCTTCCAGAAAGACTTTTCTGGTCGTTTCCCCACCTGCTTTTCTAGGATACAGCCAGCAGAAGGGGCTCAAGATTTTCTTCCTACTCTTGGGGTAGCCAAGAAAATAAACATTAAATATGGACTCCTTCGGAAAATGTCACTGACTGAAGACAGTAACTATGGTCTAATAACACAGAGGCTTTTTATAATCTGAAGACAAAAAGCAGGCGGCTGCTCAAATCCCACTGCCACTGCAGACGTTTCTGCCAGAGACTCTGGCCTGCTGCTACCTTCCTTCTCCCCTCTGGCCCCAGCCGGAGCCCACATGCTGCCCCCTGGCTGCCCACAGCCCACATGGTGTGGCTTCCACCCCACCTTCCGCTTCCCCAGGCTTGTCTATTATAAAGGGCCCCGAAGTTACGACTCCTACTTTCTCCCTCATTCTCCTTTGCTTTGACCAGCAATTCAGATTAAGATATATGGTGTTACTTAATCCCTACCACAGCCTAAGAGGCAGGAACCAGGGTCATCCCCCGGTTACAAAGGAAGGCCGATGATCAGGGAATTCGAGTGCGTTCTGTAGGTCATATGGCCAACAGGTGGCAGGGGCAGAATTCAAAACCAGGCCTGATGGACACCAAACCCGTATTACTTCTGCTCGACCACTGACCATTTCCACTATCGAATGTGCACAGGTCCCAGGGACCAGAAAACAGGCCCATCTGCCTCCAAAGACTGTGTTCTAAACCTTGATTCTTGATGTGATCTCATTTAATTCTTGGGATGACCTCAAAAGAAGTACTCTGTCCATGTTTACACGTGAGTATACAGACTCAAAGAAGTGAAGTCACTTGCCAGAGCTCTGTGTGAGCACGAGGGTCCTCTGTTATACCCTGTGGAGCAACACGTTGTTGAGGCCAAAAGTGACAGAGTATGTGCCTCATGAAGTGAAGCCGAATGTTCTGGTGTCACCATACATATTTTGCTGTCTTTCTTGGTGTGTGAGGCCTCCTGAGTATTGTATAGTGGGTCTAGGGGTGTCTGTGAAGTTTGGGACAAGTCTGGGCATCGTGGGGCGAACACGTGTGTCGTGGATTGTGTGTCTCTGCGCATGGCTCTTCTCCGGGTTGTAGGAGTGTCTGGGGACTGCGGGGCAGGTCGGAGGGAGCCGGGCTAGTTTCTGGCTTAGGTGGCGCGTCTCCGTGTAGTGCTGTGAGGCTAGATGTCATGTGGTGAAAGGCGCCATGCCTGGTTGTAGAGCCAGTCTCTGTGCTATGGGGTGAGGCTAGCTGTGGGGGGAGTCTGGGGGGGGAGTGAGTCTGAGTGCGGTGGAGAAAATCCTTCTGTGACGGGGAAATCTCTTTCTATTGTGGATGGATGTTACATCTTTGGGCGGGGATGAGTTGTAGGGTGGGTCTGTCTGAAGGAATGTGGGTCCAGGTGCTGTGGTGTGAGCGTGTGGGTTTTCTAAAGTATTAGTAGATTGTCGGTCCTGTGAGTGAGTTTCTTGTCACGTCAGTCAGCGACTGGTACGCTTCGTGTGTGCACTGCGAGGCTGTGCTCAGGGCACATTATGGGAAGCATAGCAAGGGGAGACAAGGTGACGCGGTGGATTGTGGGTTGTCTCTATGAATTACGGGTCCTGTGAGCCCTGAGCATCTGATTCGGAGTAACTCCGCTCTGTGGAAGTGATCCTGGGTGTTCTGAATTTCACGGCTGTGATTTTTTCGGTTGTACTACCAGGAAAGTCTGGGGATTGTGCAACATGTCCTTCCACTGCAGGGCATGTCTAGGGGTTGTGGTATAGACATGGTAGTCTGTACATTGTGAGATAGATCTTGGAGTAATGGGGTTAGACTATGTGTCATGGGTTGAATCTAGAGATTCATTGCAAGTTGTTTTGACATAGGGCCAGTCTTTGCATTGTAGGGTACGTCTGTGCCTTATGAGGAGCCTCTATGGGGTTTTTTTAAGCAGGGGGAGCCTCTCAGGTATGGGGTTGTATCTGGACATGGTATGGCATTTCTAGAGGTTGTGCTCCAATGCTGAGTATTGCGGGGCGAATGTGTATAATACAGGCTGGCTGCAAATGTGGTGTTGGGTGTGTTCTGGGGTTGTAAAGAGAGTATGGGTTGTTAGGGGCAAGTCTGGGTGTGGGGGAGCTTGTGTTTGTGCCGAGGGACTAGTCTTTGTGCTGTAGGGCAAATCTGCTTTATGATGTATTTGTGTGCGTGATGGGGTATGCCCGTGTGTAATTGAGTGTGTCTTGAATTGGAGATCTTTGTGTTGGGCGATGATTCATTTCGTAGGGTGAGTTTGTGTGGTGGAGCTTGCCTGTGTATCATGGGGTGTGTCTCTCGGTGGTGTGGGGCGAGGCTGCATTTTGTAAAGCTTATCTGTAGCACTGTGGGCCATGTATTGATTTTGTGGGGTGACGTGAGGTTGTGATGAGATTCTGTGTGTGTAAGAAAATCTGAGTGCTATGGGGCACATCATTCATTGTGGGGAAAACCTGGTCTGGGTTGAGTTTGGATCCTGTGATTTGATTCTAGATGTCTGGGAGTGAAATTGCATTTGGGACACAGTCTGAGCATGATGTGGCCATTGTGGGACTGTGGGGAGTGTCTGTATTTTCCAGGTATTTTGTACATTGTAGGACGCATCTTTTTATTGGAGGCTTTGCCGAGGTGTTGTGGGGGTATGTGCACCACAGACCTAGTGTCTAGGTTGTGGATCAAGGGTGCCTTGTGGAGCAAGGCTGTGTGGTAAAGCTGGTGAGGAGTATTTGTCTTGTGGAGTGACTGTGTGTGTGTGTGCGTTGGGGTGAATCTGTACATCAGAATGCAATTTTGCATTTGTAGGAGAAACCTATGTGTTATAGGGTACATCTGTCCATAGCAAGTTAGCTGGAATGTACTGTGGAGCTATTTTGTGCCTTACGTGTAAAACATATCTTAGTGTTGCATGGCAAGATTGAATTTGGGGGTGTCCCTGGAGGTATACAGTCTATTCTTACCACAGTGGGGTAACTTTATGTTGTAGACTGAGGCTGTGCATTCTAGGGAGAATTTTTGTGTTGTGAGACTTAGCCGTATGGGGTAAGTCTGGGCATTGTAGGGCAAGTCTGTTCATTGTAAGTTCATTGTAGGTATTGTGAGGCATTTCCGCGTAGTGTGGTGCAAAACTGAGTTTTGAGGCAAATCTTGGTGTATGGTAATATTGGATGCCCATGGAGTAAATCTTGGTATTTTTTGGAGAATCTCCGCATTGTGAGGTGAATTTGTGCACTGTGATAGGACTCCATGGGCTGTGGTAGGAGTCTTACGCCATGGAGCATGGGTGACATCATAAGTTGGTCTAAGAATTGAGGGGTGAGTGTGGGTGCTGTGGGAGAGTCTGGGTACCATGAGGCTCACAGGCACGTTGTGGAGGGTTTCTTGGTGCTGTGGTGCATGTCTGTGTGTTTGGGCACCTATCTGGCGGTTGTGGTATGTGATGGGCTAATTATTTGCTTTGTGGTTGAGTCTCTGCATTGTGGGATAATACCACATAGGGGTAAAGTCTGTGCACTGTAGGATGAATGTGGAAGCTGCGTAAATTTCTATGCATTTGTGGGACAAGTCTGTTTCTTTGGTATGTTTTAGAGCTACTGGACAAGGATGCTGGTGGGGGTGGGGCAGAGTCCAGGCATCTGAGGAGGTCACTGATGTCGTGGAGGAGTCCGCTGATTATGGAATGTATGTTTTGAGAAATGTTTGCAAGTTGTTATATAAAACTGCGTTTCGGGGCGGGGCGGTCCCTATCTTGTGCGGTGTTTCTGTGTATTACAGGACGTACGCTGTGGGAGAAGCTGTCCATTCTGGAACAAGTGTGTGTTTTCATGCAATTTGAGATCCTATGGGTGGACATTATAGGGAAAACTCTGCAGTGTTATTGGATTCTGTGCACCGTTTGGGTGGATCTAAGCTGTGACTGTTGTCTGTATATTATATTGTGTGTCTGGGCTTTGTGAGACGGATGTGAGCTATCCGTTGGTTCTAAGCAAGGGCAAATCTATGCGCTATGCTGTGTTTGATGCAGGGTGGGTGTGTGTATTTGGGGCTGAGTATGCATGTTTGGCACAAATTTGGAAACTGTGTGGTAAGTATGTGGTGGGGGAGACTTTGTTCTCTGGGGAAGGTGTGTGCGTTGTTGGTTATGGTTGTACATTACAATGCGGTTCTGCATATTGGGCAGCAACTCAAACCTTGGGAGCAGAGTTGGAGTGCTGTGGCTCCTTTTTACTCACTGCAGGTCAACCATGGGCTTGGTGAGGGTGTTTCCACGGGGGCATAGTTTTATATTTTAATATGGTTTGGCAGCTATTTTTAGAGTCTGTGTGTCATATTGTGAGTTTGAAACTCTGTGGGTCAACTCTGTGGAAGTTCGGGTTTGGGTGCAAGTTTGGGATTTGTAAAGTTAGTGTGCTGTGGGACAAAAGTGTGTTAGGCTGATCTGTCTCTTGAATCGTGAGCAGATGTGCTGTGCTGTGATCCTACGTGTTGCATGAGAAGTCTGTACCTGGGGACACATCTCTGCATTGTAGGGAATGTCTATGTATTGTAGTGTATGTGTGTACAGTGCTTGGGCAAGTGGGGTAACTGCGTTCATTGTGCGGTTGTTGGATATATTGCGGGATGGATTGTGTCTTGTTGGAAGAGGAGCTTGAGTTTTGTCACTGACCCCAAGTGTGTTTGGGATCCATCTTCTGCTGAAGGATGTGTGTGTGTGTATTTTGTATCAACTCTGAGTATTGTGTGTCATGAGTTGACCCTACACGATGCATGGCAAATACGTACACTCCAGGGTGGTTTTGTATGCTTTGATCCGGGTCTGTGAGTGGTGGGTGCCTTCTACCTAGGAATTGTAAAGAATGTCTGAATGGCCATGTCGTGGAAGAGAGACATGATGGGGCATGTTTCTGCACTGTATGAAAACCCTTGTGACATGAGATACATTTCCCCATTGTGACTTGATACTGTGCGTTGCAGGGGCATGTCAGTGTTTTGCGATAGGATTTTGTGCTTTTGGGGAAGAGTCTGAGCTGTGCATTTGTGCCCGTGCATTGGGTTTTTTGCAAATCCGTATGCTGCATGATGAGCTAGTCAGTGGTGGGGCTAGGAAGTCTGTGTAACGGATTGTGGAAGCACGTTTCAGGATGTGTCTTTGTCCAACAAGACAGCTCTATGGGCTCTGTTGCCCCTATCTTCCCTGGAAGCCAGGTGTTTGCGTGGCCGGGTGAGGGTATGTTGTAAGGCAGGTCTGCGTCCCGGTGCGCTGCTAAGGGCTTTGGGGGCAAGTCAGCGGGCTGCGTGTTTGTGTCTGTGCGTTAATGGTATGGTGTTCTGGGTACTGTGGAATGAATCTGGGTGTTATGGGGTGATTTGGGGGTTTGCGACACATGCGTGTGCACTTTAAGACAGGCCTTTGTGTCCGGGGAGAAGTCTAGGGTTGTGATATTAGAGCAAAGCAAGTAGGACATGGCATGGGTCTGCGCATTGTGGTTTAAATGTCCTGTGAGGCGTGTTTGTGTCAAAGATGAGGGGGTCCGACATCTGTCTGGATAGCGGGGCTCGTCTATGTGTTGTCTGGGGTGTCCAGGTGTGGACAGGCAAGTCGGAGAGTTGAGGAGCGTATCTATATGGTAGAGAAGCTGGGGCGGGGAGAATGCTTTGCCGTGAGCCTGGGTGTGGTGGTTCTAGCGTTTTCATTGTGGAGTGACTGTGTAGGTTGTGGAGCACACCGGCTGTGTAGAGTGAATCTGTGTGTTGTGATTCCAACCTCCGCACGGAGTCAGCGGTGCACAGCAGGCCGGTGGTATGGGGCGGACTTGTGTGCCGCGGGGTTTATGTGGCCTTTGATGGGGTTTATACGTGGTTCTGTGGTGTGTAAGGACTACGTGCATGGTGTGGCGCTGTGGGCTCTGTGCGGCATACCTCGGCGTTATGTTACTATTCTGTGCCTTATGGGGCGAGCCTGTGTGTTGGGGGGCAAGTCTGTGGGCTCGGTCTGTGAGCAGTGAGTTGCCTCTGACTGTTCCGATGTGAGCGCGGGTCGTGCAGGCATCTGCGTTGTGCATTGCGGAGCGTGTTTGCGGACCGTGGGACAAGTCTGTGGCTCTGGGTTGTTTCTGAGTTCGATGGGCCCCGCATATCTTTGGGGGGACTGTGTGGAGACAGCTGAAGGTGTCCGGGGCCTTTGCACTGTGAGCTGATGTGACTGCCCCCAGGGGAGCTGCGGGCTGTGCGGGTGCCGGAGCGCACAGTGGGACAAGGGGGCGCCCCGGGAGGCCACTCGCTGCTGCGTGGGCGGAGTCCGCACCCTGACGCTGGCTCTGAGGAGTGTAGGGCCTGTCGAGGTATTGTGTGCGGCTGTGGGCGTCCGCGGGTTTCCGTTTGTTGAGGGACAAGTCTCGGTATTGAGAAGTGAAGGTGTTGACTGGAGCGTGTGTGTGGGTGACGTGCCTCATACAGGCCTCGCAGGGGGTATCTGCTTTGTCGTCCGACTCTGCGTGTGGAAGATCTGTCTGTGGGGAACGGGGCTATCCATGTCCTGAGGCACAAGCCGGCGTGTTGCGGAGCAAGTCTGAGTCCTGCGGAAAGATAATCTGCGTTATGGGGGGAGTCTGAGCATGGGGAGCGATTCGGGGTATGCGGGGTTTTGACAGGGATGGCGTGACACAACGCCGTGTGTTGGAAAAGCCTACGCATTGTGGACTGTTTCTAGGGATGTTAAAGTGAGTTCTTTACGTTGTAGGTCTAGTGTATTTTGTGGTATGTGTATTGTAGAGCCTGTATATACACGTGTGTACGTATACACGCATATATACACATACACATATATTCATGTATGCATGCGAGGGCGCATTCGGCTGACGAGTCTCCACGTGGCTAAGCGGTCTGTGCCTCGGGTATGCAGATGCACTGCACCGTGTGTCTAGGTGTGGTGTGATGCGTCGCTGTTCTGCAGCCTCCACGTGGAAGCTGCTTCCGGGCGTCGTGGCCTACGTGCAGTCATCACGGGACTGTGAGCAGAGGGTGGAGAGAGTGGGAGCTCTGGTGTGGTTCTAGGCTTTATGGGGGTAGACTCCATGCATCAGGGGGTCGCTTCTAATGATTCTAGATTAAGTCTTACCATCATAGTCCAGGTCCTTGTGCAGAAGAAAGAACAACAGTAACAGCAACAACAAGATCAACTAACATCCATAACGCTAAGGTTCTAAACACTGCAGAGGCGTTCACTCATTTATTCCTCTTAACAACCCTGCTAAGTAGGTACCATTATTATTCCAATTTCTGCCTGAGAAAAATAAGGCACAGAGAGGTTAAGAAACTTTTCCAAAGTCACACAGTTAGTAAACGATACATGTAGGATTGGAACCTGGTCAGTCTGAATCCTAAGTGGAAGTTTTTAACCCCAATCTATACTGCCCCTTCGTTTGGGGGTGTGCTGTGTGTACGGAATGTCTCTGGGTCTTGTGGAGTATGTCTAGGTGTGGTGGCAGGTCCTGGGTTACAGAACGGCCAGAGATTATAAAATTAATCCAAGTAATGTGGGGCTTCTGTGTGAATTGTGCAACGGGTTTCGTGGAGAGGGCATTCTTTCACATCGTTAGGATGTCGAAGGGTTAACGTCTGCCCTGTGCGCAGGCCAACTGTGTAAGCAGTATGTCAAGCCTCTGCTTTCAAGGAAACTTGTGTGGTGGTGTGATTGTGTGATTGTCGAAGGGTTTTGTGTGTTTGCATGAGCACCTATTCGGAAAGTGTGCTTACTCGGGAGTCCAGTCCCTGGATCACGGCGTGGGTCTGTGCCTTGCGGAATCTGGGTGTTGGTGCTCAAGTCTGCTTTATGGGGGAGGTTCGTATGTGACGATGCACCTCTGTGAGTCATGGGGCGACCATGTGTGCTGCGGGAAATGTGTCTATGTTGTCGGAGTCTCCAGGAATTCTGGGGCTCACTGCTACATGGTGTGGGGGGGGGCGGTCTGTGCACTGGAGGATGCCTCTGTGTGTTGCAATGTGTGTGTGCATGGTGTGTTCTCATGGAATGCGTCTATGCATTTTGGGCCTGTGCTCATGGGAAGTGTCTTCATGTTGTGGGACATGTTTGTGCAATAGAGGCAGCAGGCAGGCTGAGGGGGAGGAGTTTGTGCATTGTGGAGCGACGGCGTGTGTTACGAGATGGTGAGCACCGTGAGGCTTCTCTGTACATACTGAAGAAACGCTAGGTGTCTTGGGCTGTGCAATCTGTATCATGGAATGTTCTCGGGATTCGTGAGGAGCGTTAGTTTATAGGAAAGGCCTTACGTTGTGGGTTTAGTCTGTGTGTTATAACGTAACCCCAGGCATCGTATGTGGTCTATGCATACACACTGAGCTGAACCGGAGCAAATCTGTGTCCTGTAGAGCATGTCTAGGTGTTCTGGATGAGTCTGTGCGTGACGAGTCTGCACCATGGGGAACCCGTGAACTGTTGGCTGAGTCTGTGTGTTGCAGGAGGAGTCTTAGGATCAAAAAAAATATCTGAGTGTATGTGTGGGGGGGGGTGTTGGTGTGATATAGGGCACATCCCTGAGTTGCAGGGAGCATGCATGAATGTTTGTGTGTGTGTTGTGTTGTGTTGTGCTGTGGGTCTGTGCCTTGTACGGTGAGGCTGGGGGTCGTGCGTCTAAACACTGCGGAGTGAGTCTGTGTATCATGGAGCAAGTCTGTGCACTGTAGAGCAAATTTCTTGATTGTACTACAGCTCTCTCTCATGTGAGCGGCATCGGTTTAGGGTTCTGTGTTCTGTGGGGTGTGGGGGGTTGCGGTGGGCGATCTGTGTGCTATACAGTGCTCGCTTCTGCAGCACATATACTAAAATTGTGTGCTATAGAGTATCTGCACCTGTCCTAGGGCCGGTCTATGTGTCACGTGGTGAGCCTTTGTGTTGTCAGGTTCTAGGTATTTGGGGTTAACGGTACTAGTGGCTAGTCACTCCCTTCGGAGTAGGCCCTGTTGTTACGTTTGTTTTACAGAGGAGCAAACTGAAGAACAGAGAAACGTACTTACCCCAGGTGATACACTTAGAAAAGGGTGGAACCTGGATCCTAACCCAGGTAGTCTGGGTCCAGAGGCCTTGCTCTTAACCACTACCCAAGCTGTGTCTCTGTCGCAGGCCCGAGTTGTAGCTCAATGATACAGGAAAGTAGGTCTGTAGACTACGATGGAAATATTTGCATTGCGGGGGTCATATGTGTGTCGTGTGTCTGTCCGTGTGCTTGGGGAGTGTTTATGTGAACGGTCGGTCTTCTGTTTTGGAGTAATGATGCCAGTCCATGTGCCGCAGAAGAAAGCTGTGTGTCCAGAGTGAGCGTGAGTAGGGCGTGGGGCCGGTCTCCGCCGTGACGGGCGGCATGCCTGCACACTCGGGGTGAGTATCCGCGTTCAGTGGTGTTTGTGTGTGTTGCGGGGCAAGTGTATACACGGACGGGGGGACGTGTTCTGGGCACACTTGTGTACGGGCAGCGGCGTAGTGAGCGGTGAAATGGGTCCCCGGGCTTTGAGGCAGCTCTGGGCGGTGTAGAGCCCACGGCTGCCCATGCCCAGGGTGTGTGCTCGCGGGGCGGAGGCTCCGGAAGGAGTGTGGATTTTGTGAGGCGAATCCGTGTGGCACGTGTGTGTGGCCCAGTGGCGTGCGCCGGGGGGTTGGAGCGCCGTGCTGGGGAATGTGTTTGGGTGACACGTCTGCGCTGTGAAATGAACGAGGGGAGCCTGGATCGTGCCCGTGACTGGCCCCGCGGGGGGACATGTGTGTGCCCGGAGGCCGGGGGCTGGACACTCTGGAGACAGCTTAGGTGCTGCTGTGGCCTGAGCGTGTCTGTCCTAGACCCAGTCTGTCCCTTGCGGGGCCAACGTGTGCTGGGGCTCTACAACGCCCAGAGCTGCCTCAGCTCGGGGTTGAGCGTCTGCATGGGGGAGGCTGAGATGCTGCAGAGCAAGGGAGCCCGCCACGGGGCGAGCATCTGCGTCGTGTGGGGGCGGCATGAGTTCTGATGTGACCCAGTGCGCTGTGGGAGGTTGGGTGTGGTGGCCCAATCCTGTGTGCCCGCGGCATACACACACCACTGCACCTCTGGGATGTGGGGGGAGCTTGCCTGAGGGCCGTGGGTTTAATCTGTGTGCCATGGTACGTCTTCAGGCTGTGGGGTGAGTCTGTGTTCTTAGGAGCATGTCCTTGTGCTGTGGGACAAGTCTGTGTCTTGGGGAGAGGCTGTGCACCCTAGGGCCAGTCGGCCTGAAGTGGGGAGGGCCTGGGTCCCATGGAGAAAGTCTGTGGGGTGAGTTTATACGCTGTAGGGGATGTCTGTGTGCTGTGGGGCATCTCGGTTTGTAGGGCAGACCGTGTTCTGTGGGAACAATCTTTCGGCTGTGGGGAGAATCTGTGTTTTGTGGGGAGACTCTCTGTGCCATGGGTTTAGTTTGCATTTTATGGGGTGAGTCCATGTGATTTGGGTCATGTCTGTTCCACACGGAACAAGTTTGCGTCTTTTTGGGATGGCCTGTGTCCTGTGGTGTTTGTCTATGTGCCACAAAGCAAGTCTGTCTGGTGTGGGACAGTGTGTCCCTCGGTGTGGGTCTCCAAGCGGGGCCAGGAACTGTGTTCTGGGGGAAAGTCTGTGTTCTGTGGACAGTCCATGTGCTCTAGAGTGCATCTCTGTGTCATGGCATAAGGCCGTGTGCCCTTGCGGCGGGGAGTATCTGTACGCTCTAGGGAGTATCTTCGGGATGTGACCTGTGCCCTGGGGAGAATCTTGGCCATTGGTTTAGTCAGTGGGACACTGGGAGAAATCTGTGTGCCGTGGGGAGAATCTGTGTGCCATGGGCATCCATGAGCCATGGGCAGAGTCCATGCTCTGTGGTGAGGTCTGTATCCTGCAGGGCCTGTGTCCCGTACAGTGAGACTGTATTCGCTAGAGAGACTATGCTAGGCGAAGGGCCTGTGTGATATGGGGATAGTCTGTGATATCGGGGATTGTGCACGTGTCGTGGATACAGTCTTTATGGAACAGTGAGTCTGTGGCACGTGCGGTAGATCCATGTCCCTTCGGTGAGACTTTTTGCCTTGTGGAGAATGTGTGTGCCTTTAGGTAAATCTGAGTGATATGGGGGATGCCTGTGTGCTATGGGGCAAGCCTTTCTGCTGTGGTGCTTGTCCATGTGTCATGGGAAAAGCCTGTGTGCTGCAAGGTTAAGAAAAAGAGAGAGAGAGAGAGAGAGAGAGAGAGAGAAAGTGTGTGTGTGTGTGTGTGTGTGTGTGTGTGTTTGACCAGTGGACAATAGAGGATAAGTTTGTACATTGCAGGGCAAGTCTGTTTCAGGGCAAATTCTCCTTTAATATCTACAGATGATACCAACACTTACACTACGGTTACTATGTAACAGACACTGTTCTAAAGGTGCTATTATTAAACTCCATTTTATATCTGAGAAAATGGAAGCACTATGTCACGCAACTACCAAGAGGCGCACGTCTGAAACCAGGCAGTTTGTTTCCTGTGTCCACACTATCATGAATCTCCTTAGGGTTCCAGGAGCATCAGTGGCCTCAAACACTGGGAATACTTCGTGGTCACTGCTGGATATATTGAGAGAAGGGAACGTGGAAGAAAAGGGAGTAGCTCAAAGCCTTCCAAGTATTAAAAAAAAAATAACGCAATGCTCTATATAAGATAAGATGGCAGTCTAGATGGCAGTCTAGCCCAGAAAAACTGACATCATGACTGCAGAAGAGAGCCTCCAGTGACGTCGGCCCCCACCACAGTCGTCCCCCCCCCCCCAGCTCGCTGACACAGCCACATTCTGCCACTGCAGAGGAGCAAATGCGCATGCCCTGGAGAGCTGCTGTTGCCAGGGAAACCAGCCTCCAGTCACAAACAAATCACAGCCTAAATGTGCAAGTCAAGAAATGACTGGGACTCTGGCTGTGAGCCAAATGAGCCCCTAATAAGGGCAAGCAAGTCACCCTCCAACCCAATGCCCCCAGTTTTTCTTCCTGAATCAGGAAAGGCTAGAGGCCAGAGTCAGGAAGACAACAGAGAAAGAAGGCTGTGTTGGGAGTGGGAATGGGGCTGGGACGGCCAACAGTGGGTAGCAGGTGATTTTCATAATCAAAGATTTCTGTAAGCAACATTTAACTCTTCTCCCACTGAGTCTGCGTTTCATGCTGGAGCCTTCCGCCTACAGTGAAAAGAAGTGAACCACTGGGGGTGTGTCTACCTACAAGAGATGGCGGCAGTGACGGCAAGGATTGGGACTCATCCTACCTTCTTTTAAATCCCTAGATTGGACTACTGCCAGCAACAGGCTGGCAAACATTATTTATTTCTGCTCCTCACACATCTCTTACATTTCCTTCTTATACCATTCTAGAAAATTCCAGAGACTAAGACCAGACAGCTTTAATTCTCCGAGAACCTGAGGAGTAGAAAAAAGGGTTGAAGAAGGAATCATAGGAGTCACACTAACTAACCCTGGGGGTAAGTTTTGAACACACAATTAGAATGCCAGCTGTGTCCAAGAGGAATAGCACATCTGGAACAGTGGTTTTCTATATTCAGATTCCTCAATTTTAATTTGTGAAAAGCATCCGATAAAAATACAATTTTGGAAAATTTTAAATTTATAAATCTTGTTTGAAAACCACTGCCCTAAACCACATGTGCCTAGAGTCCTTGAAAGGCATGAACACGAACATGATGTTTTAGAAAGCGGCCAGAAGCTGCAAGAAGGTAGGAATGTGACCATCTCGGGTAGAAAGAAAATGGCCAACCTGTGGACACTATACCCTAGCTAAAGGGAGAGCAGTTGTTGCCATTTCATATCAGTGGAAGAAGGTTGAATTATTCAATAAATGATGCTGAAACAATTGGTGACCTATTTGGAAAAAAAACAAAATTAGATCCTACTTCATATTCATACCACATACCAAAATGAATTCCAGATGAATTAGAGTTAGTTGTAAAAAAAAAATGAAGCAATGAAATAACTAGAAAAAATACAAGTCAATATACTCACTAAAGGAAAGAAATAAATCATAAAATCAAAAATTGATAGCTACGGATATCTAAAATATAAAGCTGTAACATGTAAAAAAAAAAAAAAAACCCCAGCATAAATGATACAAAATCAATAGGCAAACAACAACTGGGAAATAATGTTTTTACCACATATGATAAACTAATTAGGTGATAATGTATAAGGTGGAGGTGAAGGAGGAGAAATCTTAAACTGGTTCATACCATTTGATCCAGAAATTCCCCATCTACGAATTTATCCTAGGGAAAAAAAAAACAGAAAAGTACACAGAGGTTTATATGGAAAGATATTCCTTAAATTGTAACAGCAAAGACTGCACATATAGACATTCAGTAAGTGGACATTTAGTGGGACACCTTTATGATCAGAAATTATGCATCCGCGAAACACTGACTTCTTGTGGAATGTTTAAAAATATGAGGAATTATTTTCAATATAATGTTGAATGATTATTAAAGCAAGCTGAAAACTATATATATATATATATATACACACGTCATATATGTAGTTTTATTTATATATATATAAAATTTTCATTTTGTATATAAGTATATATCTCTGGCATTTCTTTGCATGTATTCAGGAAAGAGGGACAGAGTAATTTTTCCAAATTTTAAACAATTAATGTGTGGTTTTTTTTTATGATAAAGAGGTAAGATACCATTTTTAAGAAGCTACTTTAACAAGGGCTATAAAAGCAGTGGGAGCACAGAGAAGAAAGTCTAGGAATAAAGACAGTAAAAACCAAGCCTGACTACACTGATTTAACCGTGGAGGAGCCAGCAAGACACACGCAGTGCAGACTACATGAAGATTACAGCATCATTACAGAATTTCTTATACAAGATGGACTCCTGGAAAATTTTCTTCACTACCCCAGAGAATAGTCACATGTCCCTGGATGCGTCAGTCATTCTCTTTGCCGCAGTGCTCAGTCCAATGCCCCCTCCCTTTGCCTTTAACACACTCTCCCCCACAACCACCCCCTGCAAAACATGCCACCCGCAGACATTTTTGGCTTGGAAAAATGGCCCATCTTGAGAGCTTTCATTTAAGCGTTTCCTTCTTATTTTCCCTTCTTGATTGCTGTTTGTCATCTAACTCAAAAATCTACCTTTTTTCCCTCCTTCCCCTTGAAGGGACCAACAACCTAAATTTCAAAGAAATAAAAAGACCACCACTTCAGTTTTGTTTTGTTTTGTTTCGTTGCAGAAATGGATCTACGAATGCGATTTCCAGGTGAAAGGGGGGCACAAAAGCTTACGCATTTTCAGGCACATTTCAGGAACAAACATAAAAGCTTTTCTGATAGGAATCTCTGAAATCCTTCTCAAATAAAGAAGTACTTGAGAATATTCTGCCTTTACTGTACAAATTGATGTCCATGAATACAAATCAATCATTTTCAAAATAAAGGCAGCCACAATATTCATTATTTCCTTTTCATGACTTCTCATCCTAAACCCAAATTTTAATCTTTCCCATTCAACACATGTTCATTTCTCCTTTGAAGTGATTAAACTGAACATTACAGGCTACCCTCCTCATTTTCTCTCCTGTACAGACATCCAGTCACATGATTTTCTTCATTTAAAAAAAAAAATGAGGTATGGTATCTTCCCATTGCAAAGTAACAGTTTTGTCATGCTCTCTCCATACGGGGATAGGAGCTCAGATCTGAGAACGTCTTCAATCATAACCCATTCTATCAAGTCTAATTCAAACACTGTAAGGCTGAGATACTGTTTCAAGTGCAATTTCTCATCTAGGTAACATCTTCATCAAGTCATATGTTGGGAAATATCTTATCAGAATCACAAGGGGAGATTCCTATATTTCCTTCCAGCAACTCATTTGCCATTTAAGAAACAAGCTTTGAACTAGTAAATGACCGGGGAATATTTAGAATGGAACTAACCCATCTTCCCAATACTGCTGATTAGAATCAGGAATTCCTACACAGTTCTGTATTATTCTTTTCCATCAAAACTTGTCACTTGCTTTGAAAAGCACATTTTGGGGACCTATTTTACAAAAGATTTCTCAGCTACTTACCAGCTGCACACGCTCTGCTTCTCCATCAGCTCTGAGATTGTCGCACTGAAGGGGAGGGGGAAAGCGGCAGCAGCCACTTGAAACTGAGCTGTGCTCTGAAGAAGGGATTAGCTCTATGGAAAGAAATGAAATGCCTTGGGATTACCCCCAAATTCCTCCAAAAACATAAAAATCGTATTACATGTTACATGCTAAAAAGTACATGTTCATCAAAGAAGAGATTTTAATAATAAAACCTCCAATCTAAAACCTACTTAAAGCGCTTTGGTTTTCAGAGGAACCCCTACAATGTCTTGGGCTTTTGGCTCTTCCGTCTCCTAGCAACAGTCTCATTAATATTTCTTTTCTGCAGTGGTCCTACTAGGCATCAGAGAACATTGACAAGGTCTAGTCTCTGGGAACATTTTGTGGTTCAGTATGTGTTTTCCCCCAGGCAAATAATAAGGAGAGTCGGGCCTTAAATAACAAGTTCCCCAGAGGAAGATTTTGACAGAGACTGTTCTTCTGCCCTCCCTTGGTGCAACCCTGCCATTGGACCCTTGATCTAAAGATGGGCCTCAACAAAGGATGCCTAAATCCCTTCTGCAATCCCCAAATTACACACAGAAACTTACGCCCTAAACCAGTGTTCTTATCCACTATGCCCGGAAAAACAAAAAACCACACAGAATTCACCTGTGTCCTTAGCTCTGTCACCACGACCCCCACCCAACAGCATGGCTACTGGAGGTATATGGCATAAAAACAGTGGATGAACTATAAGCAGATGGAAACCCACTTATCTGTAAAGATTAACATTAATATGACAGAATATTGACTATACGTTAGGGAAATAAGAGCAGGTAATTATACAATATGTACAATGCAATCACTTCTTATAACTTACGTGGATAGGAATAAATGTACGCAAAAAAGTCTGGAAGGACACTACACCAAAATGTTAAGAGTGATTATGTCTGGGTTTTCCATGGATGGTAGAATTTGATGGGAGTTTAGATCATTTTTCTTTTGATGATCTATTTAATAACTCTCCTGCAATTAACACATATCCCTTAGGCTATTAAAAGAGAACCATGCCTAACAATGTGGATGTTCTTATTGCCACTGAACTGTACACTTAAAATAGTTACAATGTTAAATTTTATGTTATCTGTATTTTACCACAGCAAAAAAAGAGCAAACCATTCATTCACTCCACAAAGGTGTACTGAGTTTCACCACATTCAGTATACTATATGGTGGGCAGATTATACAAATGAATAAAACACAATCTGTTCCCTTCTGAAAGCTCATAATCTAATGAATGACTACCCCCCCAAAACCTCTATATGGGTTTTTATTATACATGACATGTAGAATTGCTGCCTTTAGAAATGGAGATATTTTGTTAACATACTTTTTACATTTCATCAATTTTGGGTAACATTTATAATTAAGATTGTTACATTGCTTGCCTAAAAAATACTGGACTTCCAGTGGGTAGAGGAAGTAAAGAAATATATATTAAATATTTTAATATGTTATTAAGTATTTTAATATGTAAATAAATATATACACCCCTCTGTATATGTGTATAAAATTGTCATATTTTTTAAAGGACAGGAAGGGAAACTGTTCTAGATTAAAGAAGATTAAAGAGATATGACCCCCCAAAAAAGTATGATGACCAAATGCACTGTGATCTTTGGTTAGATCGTGTATAGAAAATAAAACAGCTATAAAAGACATTTCAGGAACAATGGAGACATTTGAATGCAGACTAGATAATATTAAATCAATATAAAAGTTGTTTGGTATGATAATATAGGAGGATGGATTTGTTCTCATGAGATACATGTAAAGTACTGAGAGGCAAAGTGCCATTACGTCTACTAAGTACTCTGAAATGCTTTAGAAAAAATTGTAGTAATAGATAAGGCAAATGTGGCAATATGTTAATAATTGGTAAACCTATGTTAAGTACATACAAGTTTTTACTATATTACTCTCTGGTCTAAAATCAAGAAAATAAAATATTTTTTAAAATAATTATTGTAGGGGTGCGCTTGAGTGGCTCAGTTGGTTAAGCATCCGACTTTGGCTTAGGTCATGATCTCAGAGTCCTGGAATCAAGCCCCCCGAGTTGGGCTCCCTGATCAGCGGGGAGCCTGCTGGTCCCTCTGCACCCCCCTACTTGTTCTCTCTCTTTCCCTCTCTCTCTCAAATAAATAAAATCTTTAAAATAAATAATTATTGCACAACTATATTTAAAGCTAAAATTCATTTAAAAAATTATTTATTCAGTTTTAATAATAAATGGTTCTGATGGATATGACAAAGGAAATGGATGTGTATAGATTAATACAATCTATCCCAAAGATTAAAGCTTTTTACATTGGAATTATGGAGAAAACATTTTTATTTGTCTGTTGGATAATGATGTTATTGTCTTTTCACACATTAAAAAATGCTTTGAGAAATGTGCATTACTTTCTTTCTAAAAAAATTCATATACATTTGGGAATTAATGACAATTACATTTATAATCTCTCATTCAGAGAAAGCTTTCCATACAGACCAACTGGATGATGAATTTTTGTCGTGCGCCATCTAGTGGTAAAATCCTGATTTACCATCACTGAAGGATTTCTACAGAACACAATTTGACAACTGACCTATTAAATATTACTATCATTTTATTGTAATAAACAAAAGTAAAAGAATTTTATTACTGTTTATCAATACAGTTAGTAGTTTTCCTTAATTTTCATAATTTGCTTTTGGTTATAGGGAAATGCCTCTACTCAGGTGTCCTAACCACCTGGCACATCTCCACACACGTCCCACAAGCAACGCTCAACGGCAAGCTGACCTAAGTTTTGGTGAAATGCCCTGGGATCCTCCCTGGCACAGGGCAAGACAAACAGTCCTGTGAAGACTGTTTCTCACTCCCTCCCTATTTGGGAGGGGGGGCTGCCAAGAGACACCTCCTTATCCACCTCCCAATGCTGGTGAGGCATGGGACTTTCCATCTTGCTTCCTCCCTTAGGGTACAACTTCAGGCTTTGCAAGCCACTAGATGTGTTATGGGAACAGCTCTTCCATGGTAGAGCAACTCATGGCTCATGTCATCTGTCATCTTGTCCCTCTGGCTGTCATTCTTTGGGATCAGGGATGTGCGGAGCTGACACCATGCCGACCTTCTGATCTCGCTTTTGCTGCACTTGTAAGTAACAGACCGCCTGTGTCCATTTGGCTCATTGGCTCCTCATCAAATGACTACGTGGCGGAGTGGAGCCAAATCGAGCAGCTCTTGTGGCTCAGAGCCTTTGTCGTTGCTTTGTAATAAATTATCCCCAGGGGCGCCTGCGTGGCTCTGTCGGTTAAGCATCTGCCTTCAGTTCAGCTCATGATCCCAGGACCCTGGTATCGAGCCCCGCATCAGCCTCCCTACTCAGCAAGGAACCCGCTTCTCCCTCTTCCACACCCCCTGCTTGTGTTCTTTCTGTTCGCTGTGTGTCTCTCTCTGTCAAATTAAAGGGAAAAAAGCCTTAAAAAAAAGCACTCAGTCATAAATAAAAGAGTGACAAATCATGAAGAAAAAACTATACAGCTTTACTGTGAGTCAAACCTATTGCTTCAAGTCAAGTAAGTGGAGCTGGCCCTCACAAGCACCCCTTTTCCCTCTGAGGCACCCCATTGTAGTAGTTCTTGATCTGATCTGCCTGCTTGGTCACCTGATGGAGACTTCCAGACCCACTCAAAAGCCACCATGAAGGGGCACCCAATACACATTTTTTTAAAAAGCCTGAAATGATTGCAATGCACCAAATATGTAAAAATCATAATTAACCCAATCAAATCATTGGTCACCTTCGGTAGTTACTAAGGTAGCACCCCTGATTCTTAAAAATAGATAGCTAAAGTCAACTATTCAAGCATTTATCTTAACTCTCCGCAACAAAATCAAGTAGTTAAGGGAAAGCTCTTTCTGTTAAGCAAATTTCCAGCTAATATATACAGAAGAAATGAAAAAATCAGGAAAAAAAATCATCATTTTGCAACCCTCAACAAAACAGTGGATCTAGGCAACGATTTTCAGTAGCTGCTAAAACCATTCAGTGAATGATTGATGAGAAATTTCTTTTTAAACAACAAAAAAAACTTCTCAGGCCCAACTTTCCCAATATCTTTTAGTATGCTATTATAATTATGAGCCCGACTCTGGGAACAGATAGCAGGAGAAAGGGAAGTTACAGTTTTATCATGCATTCTAGACTGTTACCATTTCCGAGTAAGATAGAAATATTTTCATTGGAGAGTTCTGGAAAGAATATTTACACAAGGAGTAACTCTATTCTAGGCTTGAGCAGTAACAGGCACACAAAGAGACTCAGCGATAGAACCACACTTGCCACTCCCGCAGCAAGGATTCGTCAGGATCTACTCCAGTGGAAAAGCAGGAACCAGTATCTGGAGAAGGACTGGCAGAACTGGAGCTACATCCCACTGAGGTTGTATCCTGTGCTGTTGCTGTTCCCGTACCTGGTACTGCTATGAAAATGGCTCTAATTTCTTTTAAATCAGGAGATAAGAGAAAAGATGATGATGTTTGCAACTTAATGCCTAGGAAATAGAAGAATACATTTAACTACTTTTGCATAAAAGGAAATGCAATTGCATGTTCCAGTTTTTGCCTCTGTCCGAACATAACCTCTAGCGTGAGATCGTTCCAGAGCAAGTACAGCAAAAATAAAACCACGGAAGGCCACATAGGGAAGCTCAACTCTTCTGCTGAGCATTTAGACAAAAGCGCAATGTCCATCTGAATTCAAAGGTTTTCATTATAAGAAAAGAAGGCCCAGAATTGGGGTTTATTTTTAACCCAACTAGAAGCATCAATGGCTAAACATTGCAAAGAAAGCAAGAGAGGAGAAATGAGCAAGAGAGTAATGACACTGGCAATGAACCTGACCTGGTTCTCCCTAGTCTGTCCTTCTCCAGACTAAACGTCCAAGTTTCATGGCCTGTTCTTCATTCAGTTTGCAAATTTTTCACCATGTTGAATAATCTTCTCTGGAGATCCTCTGGTATGTGTTTCAGGAGACGGTACCACGAACCCATCAGGAATCCAGATTTTGGCTCAAGATCCCAGAGAACACAGAGTTGTTGCTTCTGATGATCAAATATACTTCAGGACACCACAGAGCAAAGCACGGGGTAGTGGGGAAAGCCAAGCATTGCCCTGGGTGCTGTGGTACAATGACTCAGTCAGATAAGGTGTCTGCCTTCAAAAGAGCTCACCAGTTTAAGAGAGAAGACAGACCGATGTCAGAACGTAAGGTCATCATGAGTGGTAGAAAGATAGTAAGAGAGAACAACATGACAGCATCCTGGGGTGGTCAAGAAAGGCCAGTCTCAAAGAGTATCATTGAGGTAAGACTTGAAAGACAAGGAGTAAAGCAAGAAATTGTATGGAGAAGTGTTTTCTGGGCTGAGAGAAGAGCTAATGCAAAGGTCCTGAGAATGAATGCACCAGACATGTCCAGGAATAAAGAGATGGAGAAAAGTAGAAGATCAGGCCAAAAAGGTAGACAAGAGTCAGGTGACACAGCACCGTCCTGGAAACGGTCATAAATTCAGATGTCTAATTGCAATGGGCTCGAAGCAGAAGGAGTGGTGAAGAGAGTCCGCACTCAGGATGTATTTTGGAGGCAGAGTCGAAAGGGTGTAATAAGGTCTAGGTAGAGGAAAAAAGAAAGCTAGGATGACTCTCAGTTACGGACGCAAGTCACTGGGTGAATGGTGGTGCCAGGCCGTTGACGGGGAGGCGGGAGGAGGAACAGATTTGAGGAAAGAGGTAGGAATCAAGAACTCTTTGGGAAATACTGAATTTGAGATTCTATTGGAGATGTTGTAGAGGCTGCACGGAGTTTGACAGGAAAGGTGCGAACTAGAGATAGAGACCGAAAGTCATCTTCTATAAATGGCAGTGAAAACCACAGGAGTATTTGAGGATACTTTACACACTCTGGACACTCATCTATAAAAGAGAATTGATACCCATTAATGTTTGTGCCATACTGAGCTGTTGTAAAGATTAAAGAAAACCGATAAAGCCTAGGATTCCTTAACCTATTCTTAGTAGCCGTGCTGCTGGACGCAGGTGGGTTGAACTCAAATTTCCAGAGCTTTCCGTATGATAGCCTTCTGTTAAAACAGGTGTCTTCGTCCATTCTGGGCTAGGGTAATGGATTTACTGCATCTAACTGCCTCTCCTCTATCTCCAGACTCAGTTTCAGGCCAGGTCCTGTGGCCTTTCCCTTCCCACGTGCCGCACGCTGCCACGAGGCTCTGCCAGGTGTCTTGCCCTGGTCTCCCTACTCGGGCCACAGAACGGACCACACTTCAGACAAATGCACTCCAGTAGGCTCAGCCACGGTCTGGAAGAGCACCCACAACCCAGGAGAGCTGGGCATGTACCCAAACAATTCCAGACGACACAATGCTTAATCTGCTCACGGCAATTTAGTGAGGCACAGGTGTGAATTAATTATCCTCCCGTATGATAGAAAGTGCAAAGATCATAGAATTAAGAGTAATAGTGACAAAAAGAGGATGACAGAGACTGAACAAGCAGCAAAGTAAGGAAACAGGAAGGAAGCAAGGCAAAGAAGGAAAAAGTAGTGCTTAGGTCCAGCCATATGGACTTTGGTTCATGGGCAGGAACAGGTGGGAACTCGGCTAAAATAGTTAAAATTTATGGTCCAAAGCTGATTGTAATGAAGCTAGCAGTGTTGCATCTGGGTACAGAGGGCCTTCTAGTACTCTCTGCGGGCCAGACTGGTCCAGTTCTGGAACGTGGCGGAGACTGTTTGCGGGAGGTTATAGCCCAAGTAGAAAGAGCGAAGGGAAGGAGAAAGCATAATTAATCTTATGGCAGAGAATCAACCCTAAAAGGAACACATTCCGAGAAATAAGAGATGCACTTTGAAAGACAAAATGGATAAGCTGCATTGAGCAGCTCAAAGATTATTTTAAGAGTTTACTCATCGGTCACACAAAGATGCCAGACCATAGCCAGAGCATCAAACTCACCAGGAAAAATACTTTTCAAGCGCATACATGCAGTATTTCCCTAAAGACACAGAATTAGTAGTTCTTGGAGGGTTGGTACCAGAGAATGTACATTTTTAAAGTTCTCTACAGGATTCGGGTATACTGACAGGTTCAGAAATCACTGGATTAGAAGATTCTCAACATACTATTATCTGCACGCTATTATCCTATTATCTCAACATATGATTATCTGAACTGTTACGTATCACTATACAACATTACTTTATCTCAAGCCTAATTGTTTACTAAAGCCTTACCTCTGGGGCGCCTGGGTGGCTCAGTTGGTTAAGTGTCTGCCTTCGGCTCAGGTCATGACCCCAGAGTCCTGGGATCGAGTCCCACATCAGGCTTCCTGCTCAGCAGAGAGTCTGCTTCTCCCTCTCCTACCCCCCCCCGCTTATCCTCTCTCTCTGTCAAATAAATAAATAAAATCTCTTAAAAAATAAATAAGGCCTTGTTTCTAACTCCAGAGGGATTATAAAATGAGATAACAGAACTAACGGGCCCTCTTGTCAATATCATTAATACAGAGCCCTCTCCTTGTAGGTGGGTCGGGCAAGCCAGCTAGGTGGGTGCAGGGCATTTTAAAGCCAAGGGACAGACCAAATCTAAAGGGAAGAAGGGACTCGATGGACCTTAGAGAAATTTGGAGAAACTGAGTGTAATGTTTAGTTAGCTTTATGTGTCCACTTGGCTAAGCTAGAATACCTACTTATCTAATCAGATGCTACTCTAGGTGCTAATGTGCAGGTATTTTGTAGATATGACTAACAATCAGTTTATTTTAAGTAAAGGAGATTATCCTCAACAAAATGGGTGGGCCTCGTCCAATCAGTTGAAAAGTCTTAAGAGCAAAACTGGGGTTTCTCTGAAGAAAAAACTGTACCTCCATAAATTAATTCACTGATAGAAAACTACAGATATAGAAAATACATATGTGATATCTCCTATACAGAAGATATACATACATATACATATACATACACGTATACATATATAACATATAACATATATATCTCCTATGGGTTCTGTTTCCCTGGTAGAATCCTGACTTAGACACTGATAACAGCATCAGTGTCATGGGGAGATGGACAGTCCCAGACTAAGTCAAAAGGGAACAGAGAGCAGGATCAGTCCAGGTCTAAAGGCAAAGCAGCATGGAAGGAATGAGTGAGAGATGTAATTCTGAGAATTCAGGCCAGAGACAGAGTTAGGGCCAAGGCCTCCTGTGGGTCATTCACAGCCAGAGAATGAGGGGAAGAAGACAGGAATCGGGTGTTAGAGGAATAAAGCAAAGGCCCGCCGCAGGAACCTGCCTGGGCGGGGGAGGTCATGCCGACTGATCATCCACACGATAGTCATAAAGGGGAGCGGACATTTGCTGCTCTCATACACGACAGACTGGATCCCAGGCTTAGTCTCAGCAGGTTTGGGAAGGGTCCAAAGACCTGTCAGTTCACTTTCTTCTATGTGGCTGTGCACAATGAGAACTTCTGGATGGGGCCAGGGTAAGGGCTAACAACCTTCTTGGGGGCCATCAACTTTTCATTTCCGCTTTCCTATTTGGGGATTATCCAAGATGTCTTCACAAAATAAACTGGAAGGCAGCCCCTTGGGCTTAGGTCTCTGAATAGTATGTCAGAGGTCAGAAGTGCACGGAGTTGCTGAGTTTAGAGATGACCATGTGTGTTCAGTGTCAGACACTGCTCAGTGAACTTGACATAGATTAACTCATTTAACCATCACAGTGATCACGTGCAAGAGGTGCTATTTTTACTCCCATTTTATAGATGAGACAACTGAGACTCAGAGGGCAAATAGTTTGCTGAAGGTCAACGCATAAGTGACCTCTATTTGATTCTTGTGATTTGTGTCATCGTGACTTATCACTGATACCTGTCTGTCTTCTGTTACTGAACGATAATCTGAGGGCAGGGGACTAGTCTCATTACTCTAAATCCACAGGCACCCTTTAGGTCTGCCCCTTCATTCTCTCAGGCACCCCATTGGCTGGCTGGATTCTATGATGTAATACCATTATGACATTAGCTGACCTCATATTAGTGTCTGCGCTTCGGAATCCTGAAGGGAGCACAGCACCTTAGCTCTAAGCGTAGAGAAGGGGCAGATAACTGGACCACAGTTAAACTTTTTCTGATAGAAGAATTAAAATATTTAATAGAGAAGATGCCAAAGTTATTTTATTTTTTTGTTTTTATGTTTTTAGAGGCGTGCCAACTTCATTTACACTTGGCTCATTCCGGTAAGTGAAAATTAATGGGACAATAAGCTTGAACACTAACACTAGCCACTGGGAAGTAAAATTGTATCCTGGGCTAATTACATTTTCCTTTTAAAAGTTTTCAGAACAGTAAATAGTCACAAATATTTTGCAGCACCCATAAAACTCAACGGATCGTCAAATGAACCAGATGAAGACAATGAAACCTATCAAGACAGTGGATATCCACCAAAATACTCAGGTAAATCAATGCAATATTCACAGCCTGTGAGCTTATAGTTATTTCAAAAGAAAATAAAGGCTAAGGCTTCTTTTGTATGTTATGTGATTCTGTCTTTGCCTGTGTACTGGTTCAGTCTTGGCCATAAAATACAATAATTAGATGAGCATTTGCTCAGGAGTTAAATACTATAATCTTCTGTGTCTTTAAGCTGAACATTCTCTTTAGGGATTGATGCTTTCTTTTCTTTCATTTTTTTCTCTTGGTTGGCACACATAAAATCCTCGTTCCTAACCTGCCCGTGTGAAGATGACTGTAATTATAATCTGATGCACATGTTTTGGGAGTAGAGAATACTAGTCCAGACACAGATGATTTGCAAGTGCATCGCTTTCTTTAAAGTTATTTGTCTTTTGCTTTGCTTTGCTTTTTTTGTTTGAATGCTAGTGAGAATTCTGTTTATCTCAAAAGACAGAAATCAATATGCAACCATCTGTACAATCAGAAGGTGAATATTTGTGGGAGATATGCAGTATGCCAAAATGATTCAATTTCTTAAAAAGTAAATAATATCTACATTATATAGTAACATTTAGCTAGTGTTAGTCTTGGCCCCTCCCTGATGAAGGAGTTTCTTATCTTCTGATGAAGAGGCTTCCTAACCTACAGCAAAGCAGACCAGAAATCAAATGGGCTCTATCCTTACTGTTCTGTATTAATGATGGCAAATATTTGATGTGAATATTTGCAAATACAGTAGAATTAGTCTACTGGACGTGGAGTGCTTTACATTGATTTTATTAACATTTAACATTTTAGCTACAGGAAAACATTTCCAGCTCCTTCTATGACTCCAAGTTATTTCCTAAGGGCCCTAAACTTATCTCTAACCTGTCACTGCCCTCAGATCTCCTTCCACAGCCTTCTCTCTGGGAGCCCTGCCTCTTGCCCTTCCATACTACTCTCCAGAGGGCACCAATGTGGCCAGAACTAGCCTACATAGCACTTCTGTGCAAATTAGAGAAAGATGCCCCTTCAGGACAAGTGGACTTGGGAAAAAAAAACAAAAAACAAAAAACCTTCGTCTTCCCCATGCGCCAAGCACAGAGCAGGAGTCCTGTGATCACAAGTTCTGGGTGACAGTACATATTCTGACACTAACTTATTTCTTGTGAGCCTAGACGAGACCTAACACCTCGTCTAAAATCTTTGCTTCCCTAAGCTGCTGGGTGTCCCAGCATAGGTAGCGTCATGGAGAGGGAAAGTAGAATTGTTTGCCCCATAAGTATGACAGGTAGTTCCCTAGAAAAATCCAAATGTCTCTTGTAACTTTTGACTCATAATCATATGAAAAGATCCTTACCTCGTGTATAATAAATGTTAAAATTTAAAGGTACGCCAAGAGTTTTCAAATATTATACTGAAACAGAGCAAAATGTTTGAGAATATACTGTGTTGGCAAAGGAACAGGGAAACAGGTGAGCTCATATTTGTAAGAGTAGAAACGGGTCCAACTTTTATAGAGGTAAATTGTCACTATCTTTCAAAAGAAAAGAATGCATACTATTTTTGCCCCAGCATTTAAACTCTAGTACTTGTTTGCTAAAAAAATATACCATTCCATTTCCCTAGTCCATTTCCTCTCCTGATCTAGAAGCCTCATGTATTTTCTTCTCCTCTCGAATCCCTACTATATTTTCCAACAGCCTCCTACTCAGGTGACGGTCTGGGTTTGTTTGTTTGTTTGTTTTTTCTTTCCCTAAGAGAGAAAACTTCCCCAAGCTCCCACAGCTCCACCCCCCTCCTACCCTCTGCCTTCCTCCTGTGGTTACAGAAGAGCTAGTCACTTTAAGGCCAACCCCACTACCGGTGCACAAAATTCTATCCCCAACATATTCTGCTTTTCCTCTCTGCTGGATCACTTCCATCAGCACACCCGCCATCATCGCCCGCCCTCAGTGTCCCCCTGGTTCCAGTAAACTCGGTCTCTTTACAGTAAGGCTCCTTAAAAGTGCCACTAAAATGAGCTACATCATCTTTTGCTCTTGTGTTCAATGTATACCAACAGTGACTGCTGTGTTTTCTTATTCCAGGCGGAATGAAAAATGAGAGCATCATCATAGAGACAAAAACCCAGAGAGATGATGATATAGCATATGCTATTCCTAAGCGATACATCAAATGGAACATAGGGAATATGGATTTGTAAAATTCAATCTGAAAGTGCCCTGTAATCTCCTTTCATAGGGCACGCACAACTTGAAACAATAAATGCACCATTGAATCAGAAAAGTATGGTCGCTATTTCTTCAACCAAATATGTTGCAAGTGTCATTCTGAGTCAGAAATTCAGATGCTCATAACACGGAAGACATTGAGAGATGGAGAGGGGAAATGAGTTGGGGGAAATCGGAGGGAGAGAAAAACCACGAGAGACTGTGGACTCTGAGAAACAAACTGAGGGTTTTGGAGGGGCGGGAGTGGGAGGTGGGGTGAGCCAGGTGGTGGGTATTAAGGAGGGCACCTATTGCATGGAGCACTGGGTGTGGTGCATAAACAATGAATTTTGGAACACTGAAAAAAAGTTAAATAAAATTAAAATTAAAAAAAATTCAGATGCTCAGCAATGTAGGACAGAGGTGCTTTGACTAGGGACAGGAGGCAAATGAAATGAGGGAGCCAGGCATTAAGTGAGAGTTTAATTTGTATTTGTTCACACAGACTGCAATGTAGCCTCCATTCTTTATTTGTTTAAAATGGCATTTCTGGGGGTGCCTGGGTGTCTCTGTTGGTTAAGCGTCTGCCTTCAGCTCAGGTCATGATCTCAGGGTCCTGGGATCGAGCCCCACGTCAGGCTCCCTGCTCAGAAGGGATTCTGCTTCTCCCTCTCCCTCTGCCCCTCCCCACCACTCATGTTCGCTCTCTCAAATGGATAAATAACATCAACCAATAAAATAAAAATGGAATTCCTGATTTTTTAGGTATATCTGATTTTTTCTTCTATTCCCCTGTGAGAATAACAATATGACTAACAAATGCATCACTGATAGACAAAGTTAAGACAAAATTATGAGACTTTCTTCTTTTGTTTTAAGATTTATTCATTTGAGAGAGAGAGAGTACAAGCAGGGGCAACAGCAGAGGGAGGGGAAGAAGCAGACTCCCCACTGAGTGGGGCGGCCAGTGCGGGCTGGATCCCAGGACCCTGGGCTCATGACCTGAGCTGAAGTCAGACGCTTAACTACTGAGCCACCCAGGCGCTCCAATACATTCTTTCTTTTAAGCAGTGGAACCACATAGACTAGCTCTCGCTAAAGTCTTTTTTTTTTTTTTTTTTTTTTTAAGAGAGAGAGATCACAAGTAGGCAGAGAGGCAGGCAGAGAGAGAGGAGGGGAAGCAGGCTCCCCGCTCAGCAGAGAGCCTGATGCGGGGCTTGGTCCCAGGACCCCGGGATCATGACCTGAGCCAAAGGCAGAGGCTTAACCCACTGAGCCACCCCCGCTAAAGTCATTTTAATTGTGTTTGTAACTAGTCACCTACCTTCATCTGATAGGTGGACTGATTTTTGCAATATATAAATGTATACTGAACAGTACCCACTATTTGTTAAGCAACTGCCTATTAACTAAGGTGCTGTGTAGTTTCAACTAATGATGATGATGATAATAATCACTAAATTATTACACTCAAATGAATGTTTCAGATTAGCGTTTTCCAAAATGTGGGGATGTGCTCCTGAGCTGCTTCATAATATCAAGTGTTTAAAAATGACTCATAACATAACACAACTTAGTGAATGGAAAATATCACATGGTTTAAATTGTTACCACTGGGGCACCCGGCTGACTCAGTCAGTGACACATCAGCATGCCAGTCTTGACCTTGGAGTCATGAGTTCAAGCCCCATCTGGGGGTAGAGATGACTTAAATAAAACTTAAAAAAAAACTATCACATGCATAAAAGAAATACTTTATGACACTTTTCTGTTATAACACACACACACATACACACACACACACACACACACACACACACCACTGAGTTGTGATGTAAAATGTATTTCCTGTCTTGATTCACGGCCAAAAATGTTTGAAAGCTGTGGGTCCAAATGCCGAACGTCCTCCCAAGGACCCACCCAAAATGTGGTGTCACAAAATGAACATACAACTCCAGCTGAAGTCTTAACAGTGCAGATCAGAAAATGATGACCACCTTCTCTTTCTCTAGATACTTATTCTCATTAGTTCAGCCTGTGATAATATTAGGAAGTTTCTTTTGGACTATAGATCACGTTGTTTGCACATATCAAGCTCGGGGTCAAGTTCAAGGTCTTTCAAGAAGCACTATCAAACTGAAATTAGCATTAGACAAAAGTGAACTATGATGTGTCCTCATATTCCCAGCAGGTCTGAACAGAACACACATATTCTGATCAATACTCCAGCACTTAGATGGAATCACATCACAGGAGAGCCTGGGGGGGCACAGTCAGTTAAGTGCTTGCCTTCCTCTAGGTCATGATCTCGGGCTCCCTACTCAGGGGTGAGTCTGTTTCTCCCTGTCCCTCTGCCCATTCCCCAGCTCTTGCACGTGCTCTCTCTCTCAAATAAATAAATAAAATCTCAAAATAAATAAATTAATTACAAACGTATATCTAATAATAAACAATTTGAAGTGGTATAAACTTACCTGTTCGACTAAAATTTCGTAGAAAAAAACAAAGCATATTGCCATGTAAGTGCAAGTTATTTTTTTCAAGTAGCCATTTTAGGACTACTTTGAAGTAAGCAAATACAGACAAAATAAAATGGAAAACAAACTCAAAGAGACCTCGCTGTTGACAAAACGTACTGGAATGTTTGTTTCTGAGTTATCTAGTTTGATGATCTAGCTATCTGGATTATCTCAGTCTACACTGATTATGTTCATTCAAATGTGCGACTTTTGTGTTTTTCATTAGTGTGCACAAATATCAAAATAAATATAAAATTTTTGAAAGCAATTCCCTAACGTTTAAATTGAAAGAACATCCCCTGATCGTTCATTCAGTGCTCAAATGAGGAGCCGAGCTACAATAATCTCTTACAGCTTCCCTGTTTGGCTTACCCAATTTCTTAAGTATCTTTAACAAAGTTTAATACCGGCTGAATTCTTCCCACCAATCAGCATGCTTCTGGAATGCCTGCCCTCTTCCCACTCCTAGGTCTTGGAACACAAATGAGTTAAGTCAAAAATTACTTTTTTACATAGTCAAACAGAATTAAGGACATAAGTATGGTAGGAAAAAAATGAAAATTTTCATTATCCACTTAAACGGTAAATAATGAGAAATAGCTATTAGATGATCCACACTTTAGGTTTATCAGAGCCCCTCCCTTCTTACCTAGCACATAAATGTGAGAACTGACAATCATGGTTTAAAGGTCCATTACTACCCTCCTTCCCCACTAACCCGCACCCTCAAGAGACTTAGAGACTCATACCTCTTTCCAGTAAAACGGCCACATGATTAAGATGATGATTCCCAGTTAAAATTTATTCCTAAATTTATATATATTAATGTATCTACTTGTCATGAACAGTTTGAGTAAAGACTTCCACCTAACTGGATCTATCAAAATGTTAAAACACTATTATTAGTGGTGGAAGAAGATACCGAGGAAGACAAAGATGTAAGTGCAGAAACTGAGAAGGTACTAGAAAGTTCTTTCAAGTAGTAATACTACCAATTTAATTTCTCAGATTCAAGTCTACAGGAACGCTAAGCTAGCAATGATAATCTGATTTTCAATGGCAATGATAAATGGGACTTATTGCAGTTAAAGGTAATAAAGATTAATATTAAAATATTCATGGCTACAGAAATAGAGCTGTTTTCATCAAGTTATACTGAGGGACAGACAGCTTATTTGGTTGCTTCACTTTGCAGGGAAATTCTTAGCATCTAAAACAGGATTCTGTGAACAAACTGTTTCCTTACACAAAATATTTCCCATAAACATACGTATGGAAGTTGTGTTCTTCCTTCACGTAAGAATACGCACAGATGGTACCTCTTCTCCCCATGCCAACTGCTTTGATCTGACAAAGAAATGTGACCCAAGAGCACCTAAGTGCTTCTTTGTGCAAACAACATCAGAGAACGTTAGTGAAAACATGTGAATGAAATGAAAGACCAGTTGAAGACCCCTATTTTAGAGGCATGTCTATAATAAAAGTACTCTGCATTATACTAGCAATAGGAATGCAACATACACGATCATATAAACCAGATTTTGTAAAAGTTCTAAGATTTCCAGGTACCTGTTTAAGAAAATCTAAAGTGAAAACATTTGGATAGTGAAGTCATGCACAGGTTACATCTGATGATTCAAGGCATACATAGAAGGGCATTCAAGGGGTACCTGGGCAGTTCAGTTGGTTAAGCCTCTGCCTTCTGCTCAGGCCATGATCCCGGGGTCCTGGGATCGAGCCCCACATCAGGCTCCCTGCTCAGCAGTGAGCCTGTTTCTCCCTCTGCTGCTCCCCCTGCTGTCAAAAGGACTAAAGGGCCCAAGAAACAGAGATAATGGATAGTTCACTGCAGTAGATGGCCCATGACATACTCCATAAAAAAAAAAATTTTTAATGTCATTTCCAGCATATGTTAAAAACTTTTCTATGTTCTTGGGGTGCCTGGGTGGCACAGTCAGGTTGGGCATCTGACTCTTGGTTTAGGCTCAGGTCTGATCTAAGGGTCATGGGACTGAGCCCCGAGTTGGACTCTACCCTCGGCAGAATCTGCTTGAGGTTCTCTCTCTCTCCCTCTGCCCCTCCCCCCGCCCTCTCTCTCTCTGGAATAAAAATGTCTCTATTTTTTTCTTTAAGATTTAATTAATTTATTTATTTGAGAGAGACAGAGACAGAGAGAAAGCACAAGCAGGGGGAGGAGCAGAGGGAGAAAGAGACTCCCCGCTGAGCAGGGAGCCTGATTCAGGGACTCCACCACAGGACCCTGGGATCATGACTGAGCCGAAGGCAGACACTCAAATGACTAAGCCACCCAGGTGTCCCAAATAAAAATAAATCTTAAAAAAAAAAAAAACTTTGGGGGTTCCTGGGTAGCTCAGTTGGTTAAGCGACTGCCTTCGGCTTGCGTCATGATCCTGGAGTCCCAGGATTTAGTCCCACATTGGGCCCCCTGCTTGGCAGGGAGCCTGCTTCTCCCTCTGACCGACCTCTCTCTCTCTCTCTCTCTCAAATAAGTAAATAAATAAATAACAATCTTTAAAAAAAACTTTTCTACATTCTTTATAAATTTTGAGGAAAGTGGGGAACAACTTTAAAATTCAATTTTCTGCACCCTTTTTGACAATTAGCATATATTCCCCTGAAATTCCACTGTTCACACCCTTATCTTTCCATACTTTTTTCTGACACTTTTTTTTTCACTTTTACTTTTCTATTTTTACTCCTCAACAATTAGTAACTCAGTAATACCTTGCCTAAGTATTAATTAGGAATGGCAAAGTAAGATTAGTATTGAAAAGAAGAGAGGAAGTAAAAAGGAAAAGCGAGAAAAGCTATTTAAAGGAATACAGAGAACAGGTGTGGGAGCCCTGAACTCTCTCCTTACCGCGCCTCTCAGAACTCCCGGCCACAGGGACTACATTTCACTGATGGCTCCGTTTGCTGTGCTCTGCAACCTCTCGCTGTGTTTGCACCGAAGTCCCACTTCCCAGGAGTGGCTCGGAGGCAGTGATGAACAAGGCAGGGCTGGTAAAGCAGGCCCATTCCTGCCAGATGCAGAACACGTGTGACCACCAGCATTAGTTCAAAAACCCCTGCTCCCACCCACTGGCCTTGCCTAATGTCCTTAGAACTGTTCTTAAAGATTTTTTTTTTTAATTTATTTGACAGAGAGAAATCACAAGTAGACGGAGAGGCAGGCAGAGAGAGAGAGAGAGAGAGGGAAGCAGGCTCCCCGCCGAGCAGAGAGCCCGACGCGGGACTCGATCCCAGGACCCTGAGATCATGACCCGAGCCGAAGGCAGCGGCTCAACCCACTGAGCCACCCAGGCGCCCGCCTTAGAACCGTTCTTAGTCCCAGATTCTTCCACCTGTTCCTCCTGCTCGAGTTCCTCCATCACGACAAAACCTGCGTTGTGACATTTCAGTTCTCCCGGGGTCTTCTGGCAACCTCCCCATTTCCTCTTATACACATTCTTTTTTTTTTAAGATTTATTTATTTACTTATTTATTTGACAGAGAGAGAGAATGAGAGAGGGAACAGAAGCAGAGGGAGTGGGAGAGAGACAAGCAGGCTTCCTGCCGAGCAGGGAGCCTGACGCGGGGCTCGAAGCGAGGCTCGATCCCAGAACACTGGGATCGTGACCAGAGCTGAAGGCAGACGTTTAACGACTGAGCCACCCAGGCGCCCCTATACTCATTCTTCTTAATAATTCCCTGCTTGTGTAATCCCATCTGGGTACCTGCTTCTCGGGGACCTGAACTTGCATAAATGGTCCCCAGCGTGATCCAAGAGGCCGAAGCTTTGGATCTGGGGACAGGCTCGCTCACTACCCAGCAGAGGAAGAGGACACCAGCCCGGATGGTGGACGGAACACGGCTAGTGTCTGGCACGTAGTGGTTGTGTAATAGCCGAAGGTTCCCCAGTGATTAACCCAAGCGATGTCCTGGAGCAGGGAAGGGCTGTTGCAGCCGTAATGGTTCAGGCATTTGGGGAGCACGTGCGTGGCGCAGCTGGTTAAGCCGCAGGCTCCTGATTTCAGCTCAGGTCACGGTTTCAGGGCCCTGGGATTGAGCCCCTCAATCCCTCAGCAGGGAGTCTGCGGCAGATGCTCTCAGTTTCCCTCCCACTGCCCCTCCCCCGGGCTCGCTCACGTTCTCTCTCTCTCTCTCTCTCTCTCAAATAAATAAACCAATCTTAAAAAAAAAAAGAGTTGGCTAGTTACTGATAAGTTATACTGACCCCCTTTAGAGGGATAATGAGGGTCTGGGGGCCTCTAACAAGCAGTTAAAAATGGCTAAGCGTGGGAACAAAGAGGTTGTTAGCTCCTGCAGGGAAGAGCAAACACAACAAAAAAAAACTGTTACAGATGCAGGACCAGAGACAACCCAGCCAAGATCAGATCGGTTCCGGGGAATGTTAGGGCCCTGGTGGGGAAGAGCTGGGACACCGAACTACAAAAACAGAACATCTATCTGAGTGGAAGTCCCTGGAGATGTCCGCTCGGCAGCTCCCTGCCTTGAACACATGGGACTAACCTGCCCTGGGAAGGGCAAGTGCTTCTGCTCGACTAGAAAATGCTGCAGAGGCTTCTCCCTTGCGAGATCACGGATGCTTGCTAAGGATCTGCCCTCGCTTCCGCTCCTGACGACCTCCGGAGACCGGGGCTGGCGTTGAACTCCAGCATAGGCCGGACGATGATGCGCCAGGCCTGACAGGTGAGGACTGCGGCCGCACGCTGAAATCCTGTAAAGCGCAGCCTCTGCGTATCTTTAGGATCCATGAAATGCATGGGAGCGTTCCCGAGACGGGATTCTGAGGCTGTTTGTTCCAGGGAGCTGGGATATAAGACGTGGTCATTGGAAATGCAGTGACTTGGAAGTACTTTCTTAAGACACAAGATTGAATACTCCAGCGAGGATCTCGTGGGTATGTTACTGGGGTATCCCAGTAGCCCGGAGAAAGCTATGGCCAATATTCGACAAGAAGGAAACATTTGAGAGGGTAGAAAAGGCAGGAAGGGGCTGCGGGAGGTAATGGCAAGGTGGGAATGCTACGGTGAAGAGCTCAGCAAACCTCTCCCCGAAGCGAACGGTAAAACCAGTTAAAACCCGTTAAAGCCAGTCAAAACCCGTTAACTCGGGACTCCGCACACTGACCAAAGGCAGACAACGGGCTGAAAGGCATTTATATAAGAGAACGTACTGAGCTTTTTTGTCTTGGATGCCGAGCTCCTATCCCCAATCAGCTCTGGTAGAATTCCTGCCCCGTGGCCAGAGGGTACTGACTTGAGAAAAAGCTCAGACTCTTGGGACGCTGACCAAAGAACAGGCCTTAGTGATGAACCAGTGGGGAAGGCGATTATCTTAGCTGCCTGCGGCTGCAGCCCTCCACGGGACAGGCAGTGTGCCAGCCAGAAATTCGAAGAGAAACCAAATAGCCCCGGGGAGCCTTGATAAGCCACCAGATATCTCTGGTATCCTGGAAGGCTCCACACACCAATGAGGTTGCCCTCAGAAGACACACAAGCACAAAGCTCACCAAACTCCAAGGGGGTAAACACAGACATTTACACCGAAATGCTTCATAATCAAAGTGGGGTGGTTTTGTGTGCTTTTCGTTTGTTAGAGAGAGAGAGCATAAGCGGGGGCAGGAGTGAGGGAGAGGCAGAGGGAGAAACAGGCTCCCCGCTGAGCTGGGAGCCCAACACGGAGCTGGAAGCTCCATCCTTGGACTCTAAGATCATGACCTGAGCCAAAGGCAGATGTTTAACTGACTAAGCCCCCCAGACACCCCCATCATCAAAGTGCTAAAAGCAGTTAAAAAAAAAGAAAAGAAAAAAAGACTCATCACACATAGGGAAACACTTTAAGATTAACAGCCATTGTGGTTTTGATTTGTATTTCCCACAATGAGATATCACCTCACACCAGTCAGAATGGCTAAAATGAACAAGTCAGGAAATGACAGATGCTGGCGAGGATGCGGAGAAAGGGGAACCCTCCTACACTGTTGGTGGGAATGCAAGCTGGTGCAACCACTCTGGAAAACAGCATGGAGGTTCCTCAAAATGTTGAAAATAGAACTGCCCTATGACCCAGCAATTGCACTACTGGGTATTTACTCTAAAGATACAAACGTAGTGATCCAAAGGGGCACGTGCACCCGAATGTTTATAGCAGCAATGTCCACAATAGCCGAACTATGGAAAGAACCTAGATGTCCATCAACAGATGAATGGATCAAGAAGATGTGGTATATATACACAATGGAATACTATGCAGCCATCAAAAGAAACGAAATCTTGCCATTTGCGACAACATGGATGGAACTAGAGCGTATCATGCTTAGCGAAATAAGTCAAGCGGAGAAAGACAACTATCATGTGATCTCCCTGATATGAGGGAGTGGTGATGCAACATGGGGGCTTAGGTGGGTAGGAGAAGAATCCATGAAACAAGATGGGATAGGGAGGGACACAAACCATAAGTGACTCTTAATCTCACGAAACAAACTGTGGGTTGCTGGGGGGAGGGGGGTTGGGAGAAGGGGGGTGGGGTTATGGACATTGGGGAGGGTATGTGCTTTTGGGTAAATTGGAAGGAGAGGTGAACCATGAGAGACTATGGACTCTGAAAAACAGTCTGAGGGGTTTGAAGTGGCGGGGGGGTGGGAGGTTGGGGTACCAGGTGGTGGGTATTATAGAGGGCACGGCTTGCATGGAGCACTGGGTGTGGTGAAAAAATAATGAATACTGTTTTTCTGAAAATAAATAAATTGGGAAAAAAAAAGGTTAACAGCCAAATTCTCATAAAAAACAATGGGGGTCAGAAAGTAATGAGAGCCATATCAAACAATAGAACAAGGGGGAAAAAGTCATCAACCAATAATCCTAGATCTAGAAAAACTCTCCTTCAAAAATGAAGGACAAATACAGATACTCCAAGAAAAAGAAAGACTGAGAGAATTCTTCATTTGCACACCTGCCCTACAAGAAATACTAAGGGAAATCTTTCAAGCTGAAAGAAGTGACACCAGATGGTAACTTGAATTCACATGCAAAAACCAGGAGCTGATAAAGGTAACCATGTAGCTAGTTATAAAGATGGTATAAATACACTTTTCACTTTACTTCTCTTGCCTCGAGACACAACTGTATAAAATAATAATTATGAAATTGTATGGTTGGGCTTATAATATACAAAGATGTAATACAGATGGAAAAAATACCACAAAGGAGTAGTGTGGGAATGCAACAACATAAAAGAAAATTTTTATACTTTACTAGAATTAAGTTAGCATTATTTGAAGTAGGTTGTGATACATTAAGTTGGATGAGGTAATCCACAGAGAAACCTTTAAGAAAATAATTCAAAATATACCGTAAAAAATCAATAAATGAATTACAATGGTACACTCGAAAATATTTAACACAAAACAAAATAGTAAAGGAGGAACAGAAGAACAAAAAAGGTATGTGACATAGGGAAAACAGGAGCAAAACGACAGTGGTAAATCCAATTCAATTATTAATTGCATTAAATTCAGAAGAACTAAACATAAAAGGCAGATACTTAGACTGAATTTTAAAAATACAGCCCTATTTTATTCTTTCTACAAGACAGGCACTTTACTTTTCTTAAAGATTTTATGTATTTCTTTATTTGAGAGAGAGAGTGAGTAGGGAGAGGGGCCCAGGGAGAGAGAGAATCTCAAGCAGACCGTGCCAAATGCACAGCCCAGTGCAGGCCTTGATCTCCTGACCCTGCGATCATGACCTGAGCCAAAATCAAGACAGACTGAGTCACCCAGGCGCCCCTAAGACAAGTACTTTAGATTCAGACACAAACAAACAGATTGAAAGTAAAAAGATAGAAAAAGATATACCATATATAGTGAGCAAAAGAGAACTATTCTAATATCACACAAAAGCAACTTTAAGACAAATATTGCTAGAGATATAGAGGAATATTTTATAGTAGTAAAATGTCAATTCATCAGGAAGCCATAACAATTAAAAGAAATATACATACCTAACAACCCAATACAGAATTGAAGGGAAAAATAGACAATCCAATAATAATAGAGACTTCAATTATGCTCCTTTTCTCTCAATAATTGATAGAAAATTAGCAAGGCTATAGAAGATAAGAATAACACTATCAGTAAATTCGACCTGGTATCTATAACACAACACCTAAAAATAACAGTTTGTTGAAATGAAATGAAAACCATATTTTCAAGTGCACACAGTACATTCTCCAGGACAGATCATATACTAGGCCATGAAGCAAACCTCAATACATTTTAAAAGAGTGAAACTGGGGCACCTGGGTGACTCTATTAGTTAAGCGTATTCCACTCAGGTCATGATCTCTAGGTCCTGGGATGGAGCCCCTGGGACCGATCAATGAGAGGACTGGGCTCCCTGCTCATCAGGGAGGCTGCTTCTCTCTCTGCCTCTGGCCCTCCCCACCACTCATTCTCTCTCTCTCTCAAATAAGTAAGTAAAATCTTTTAAAAAACAAATAAAAGACTGAAATTACACAAAGTATGTTCTCCAACCAAAATAGAATTAAATTAGAAACCAACAATAGAAGAAAATTGGGGAAATCAACAAATATTTGGAAATTAAATACACTTAAAAATAACCCATGAGTCAAATGTCAAGTCATAAATTGTAAGGGAATATGGGATTCTTTTTTAATTGAGTAGGAACAAAAACACAATACATCGATATGTGTGGAATGTGGCCAAGAAAGTGCTTAGAGGGAAATTTATAGCTCTAGACAACATATTAGAAAAGGAGAAACCTCAAACATTAAAGTAAGTTTCCACCTTGAAAAATATGAAGAGTGGGGCAGAGAACCTGACTAGATATTTCCCCAAAGAAATCATGCAAATGGCCAAGAGACAGATGTAAAGATGCTCAACATCACTCATCACTGGAAAATGCAAAAAAAAAAAAAACTACAGTAAAATATTACCTCACACCTGTCAATATAGCCGAAAGAACAAGTGTTGGCGAAGATGTAGAGAAAGGTGAACCCTCTTACACTGTTGGTGGGAATGCAAACTAGTGTAGCCACTGTGAAAAACAGCATGGAGGTTCCTCAAAAAATTAAAAACAGAAGTACCATATGATCCAGTAATTCCACTGCTGGGTATTTACCCAAAGAAAACCAAAACACTGTATGTTAATTACACTTCAATTTAAAAAAAGAAAGAAAGAAGAGAAAAGTAAACCCAAAGGATGCAGAAAGAAGGAAATAATAAGGAGGAAAGTGGCGATCAGTGAAATAGGAAACAGAAAAATGACAGAGAAAATCAATGTAACCGAAACTCGTTCTTTGACATGATGACCAACAACTGGCAACTGTTAGCAAGACTAAACAAGGAAAAAAGAAGACACAGATTACCAAATCAGGAATGAAAGCGAGGACACCACCTCTAACTTTACAGAAATAAACAGGATTTTGAGAAAATACTATGAGAAACTGTATGCAAACATAAGAAAATTTGGATAAAATGGGAAAATTCCTAGAAAGATGCAAAATACTGAAATTGACTAAAAAATTAATAGCAAGTTTGAATCAACCTATAACCAGAGAAGAGATTGAATTAGTAATTCCAAAATTTCCCACAAAGGAAAGTCCAGCCCCAAGTGGCTTCACCTGTGAATTCGTCAAACATTTAGAAAGAATTAACAGCAATTCTGCACAAACTCTTCCAAAAAATAGAAGAGAAGGAAACACTTCCTAACCCATTCTCTAAGGCCAATATTACTCTGATACCAAAACCAAAGACATCATAAGAAAAGACTACTATAGACCAATATCCTTTAAAAACATAGATGCAAAAATCCTCAATAAAATACTTACAAACTGAATCTAGAAGCATACAGAAAGGACTACCTTCCATGGCTATGGGATTCATCCCAGATATGAAAGTTGATTCAGAAATAGAAAAATCAGTCAATGTAATACACTATATTAGTTGAATAAAGAAAAAAATCACATCATGTCAATAGACATCGGAAAAATATCTACTAAAATCCAAAACCCTTTCATGACAAAAAAAAAGCACTCATGATAAAAACACTTGTACAAGTGTTAAGCCTTGTACATTAAAAACTACAGAACAAAGGGGCGCCTGGGTGGCTCAGTGGGTTAAATCTTCTGCCTTCAGCTCGGGTCATGATCCCGGGGTCCTGGGATCGGCCCCGCATCGGGCTCTCTGCTCAGCGAGGAGCCTGCTTCTCCCTCTCCCTCTGCCTGCCTGCCTCTCTGCCTGCTTGTGATCTCTGTCTGTCAAATAAATAAATAAAATCTTAAAAAAAAACAAAACACTACAGAACAGTGGCTGCCTTAAGCATCTGCCTTCAGCTCAGGTCATGATCTCAGGGTCCTGAGATTGAGCCCAGCGCCGGGCTCTCTGCCCAGCGGGGAGCCTGCTTCTCCCTCTCCCTCTGCTGCTCTCCCTGCTTGTGCTCTCTTGCTCACACTCTGTCTCAAATAAATAAATAAAGACTTTTTAAAAAAAAACTACAAAACAATGTTGAGAGAAATTAGAGAAGATCTAAATAAACAGAGTAACATTCAATCTTCATGGATTGGAAGACACAGTATCGTTAAATGGAAATTCTCCCCAAACTGACCAACAGATTCAATGCAATCCCTATCAGAGTGTCAGTAGGCTTTTTTTTAAAATACAGATACTGATAAGCTGACCCTAAAATTTATATGAAAAAATTTATATGAAAAATTATATGAAAATCTAACAGACCCATACTGGTCAAAGCACTCTTGAAAAAGAACAAAATTGGAGAACTTATACTTCCCAATTTAAAAATTTACTAGGACGCTACACTTATAAGTAGAAAAATAACTTGACCAGTTGACATTAGCTATCCATTGTCACTAGCCAGCCCAGAATTGTGAGGGTAGGCCCAGGAATGAAATGACTAGAGCGCAAAGACAGAGTCTGCATATGGGCCCAGCAGCAGGAACTCCCACTTACCAAGGCCAAACTAGCTATCACTACCTCTCAGTGTCCACACCGTTAGCCACAGAGACCAACTCTGTGCTCCTGGGGTGGTACTATTCCACAAAGAGAGCACCCAGACCTTGGTTTTAAATTGACTATAATCGGGCCCTCCCGTCCTGGACGGGCAGACAGTTCACATTGACAGGGATAGATCCAATGAGTTTTCCATTCCTGCTGGCAGAGCCCCAGCCAGCACCACTATCCTGGGGCCTACAGAATGCACAGGCATGGACCAGAAGACCCAATTCACAATGAAAGAGGTGTGGGAGTGGACCCATAACCAAGGGACCTACAGGTTATATAATATACCAAACTTGAAAAAGCAGCCAGCCCCAGAAGAGTGCTGGAATGGCTTTCTAAAGACATAGCTGAACCCCGAGCTTGGAGATTATGCTTTGAAAGGATGGAGAGCCGCCCCCAAGAAATGCAGTGTATGTATTAATTAAAGGCCTCAATGTAGTGCTGTGTCCTCACTGGGAAGAATAAACGGACCATGAACTAAGGAGTAGCAGCAGGTCTGGCCCCACTTAATATGATGCCCAGTGACCAACTGGGGAATTTAGTACTTTCTATTCCTTCAACTCTGAACTCTGCAGGGCTGGAGGTCCCGTTTCCCAAAGGGGACACAATCCAGGGAACACAGCAAATGTCCTGTTGAACTATAAGACAGAGCTGATGCCAGGGCACTTTGAATTCCTTGTGCCAAAGGACCAGCAGACAAGAAGAGTCATGATACAGGCAGAGATAATGGACCCTTATTGGCAGAAGGACGTAGGACCTCTTTTGCACAAGGGGGCCAGGAGGAATTACGCGTGGAACCCACGTGATCCGTTTGGGTGGCCTTGTGCCATTGAACGGACAAGTACAGATTGAGAAGGGTGTGATTTCCAAGGTCTCAGAGCACTCATCAGTGAAGGTTTGGGTCACACCACCAGGTAAATCACCAAGATCTGCGGAGGAGATAACGGAGGATGAGGCAAATGTTGAGTGGATAGTGGAGGAGGGCGAAGGTGAGTGACAGGTGCAGCCCCAAGCCTGGCTGCAGTGGCTAGGGCGCGAGGTCATCCCGCCAACCTCCGGCTTCTGAGTTCTCACAAAAAGGTACATGGGAACCATGGAGCACGTGCTCCCGGAAACTGCGTGGAGAAACGGATCTGGGAGAAGCAATGGGAGAACTCCAGCAGTCACGAGAGTCCTTACAAAAACCCTGTGAATAGCCTGAAAAATATCCTAGGTTCCTGATGCTCTACGTGTTGTACACACCCGCTGCACTGAGTCAGAATGACTAAGTCTTAGGGCTTACAGATGGGCCAGCTTTAAGAACACGCAGAAACTAGTCGTATGCCTCCCTCTCAACCTCAGAAAACACCACCACCACCATCCCAAAACATACACACATAAATTATTTAAATTCCTCAGAGATGACATCAAAATTATATAGAGATAACTCTCTGCGATTTAGAATTATAGTGACTTTATTTTAGTTCCTTTTTTTCTGTAATTGTGGGAAATGGGCAAGTGGAACATGATACATAGTTAAAGGAATAATGGGCAAGAGGTCAGAAAAATTGATCCTAGCTCTGTTACTAAGCAGATGCGTGAGTTTGTGAAGAGTCTGTTTGCTCTCTGGGCTCACTTTCTTCACATGTAAGACAAGAAAATTGGATTAGATTATCTCCAAACCTCCTTTTTAGTTCTAAGTAAGATTCTTTGGACAATCCATATGCCTTCAGTCCAACCAATGGAATTACAACACCACACATACTTCTAAATGTCCACAAGGGGTCAGAATGTGCTCATCTAACAGTCTGCAAATAACTATTCTGGTAATTTTGCATTAGACTAGAAGACTAATTTTCAGGTATCTCACACATTTTAAGAACCTTCATAAATGCCCTATCAAGGATGGAAGATCAGTAGTATCTATAAAATTTATCCTGGGGATAATAGGGACCCACCCATATAGCTTTTCCCAGACCCTCCATGTTTATTTTCTTCGGTAAACCGTCAGTTCAGCTAACTTTGTTTCCCAAATCCATATTTTACCTATCATTCAAAAGCTGGCTCTATCTATTCACAAGAGCAAAAATAATCATCTCTAGGAATAAACCTAACACAAAATGCATAAAACCTACATGAATGCAACAATAATACTTTACTGAAGGACAGGAAAGATGATGACGATAAAATGAAGACATCTTCCATAGTCTGGAAAAGTCAGCTTTCCACGAAGTAACTATAATCCAATGCATTTTTCTCCATTCAATTTTAAAACTTCAGTCTAATTATTCATCCAGAAGACAAAATGCGGGGTATAGCTCAGTGGTAGAGCATTTGACTGCAGAAGACAAAATGGGCAAGAATGGCCTGTATTTTTTTAACCTCTAGAAATAGTAAGAAAAAATGAAGAAATTACACATGCCTTACAAAATATCACAACACTTTAAGCTAGTCACTGAAAAAGTGAAATGGTGCAGGACTGGAAAACAGATCAATGGATGAGAATAGAATCCAGGGGCAGATCCTGAGGATATAGAAATTTAAGCATATGATAAAGGTTTATTTTAAAATAAGTGGCAAAAGGTTTCAGTCAACAGTGATCACAGAATCAACTTTAATTAGAAAAATAAAATTAACTGAAATCCTAACTGCATGCCATGGTGAATTGTAAAAGAAGTAAAGATCTTTTTCTAAAAATTCAGAAATAATAGGAAAGAACAAATACCTTCTCTATGTGCCTCTTTTTCCTTTTCTGAAAGAAGAGATCATACTACCTGCACCTAACAGGGCCATTATGAATGTTTAAAAGGCTGATGAATGGGGACGCCTGCGTGGCTCAGTTGGTTGGGCAGCTGCCTTTGGCTCAGGTCATGATCCCAGCGTCCTGGGATCGAGTCCCACATCGGGCTCCTTGCTCGGCAGGGAGCCTGCTTCTCCCTCTGTCTCGGCCTGCCTCTCTGTCTGCCTGTGCTCGCTCTCTCTCCCTCTCTCTCTGACAAATAAATAAAATCTTTTTTAAAAAAAAAGCTGATGAATGGTATATTGATAAGTACTAAATTCATGTTAGCAGTATCACAGAAGCTCAGTAAATATTAATAATGAATTTTTTTATTAGACTGGGAAAACACAGGACTGGAGAAGAACTCACTTGCTCCAAATCACTCATTATATAATAGCTACAGAGGGCAGAGGAAAAGAGAGAAGGAGAAAGGGGCAGGCAAATCATAAGTGACACTTATTGATAGAGAACAAAGTGTTGATGGAGGGAGAGAGGTGGGGGATGGGCTAGAGGGGTGGTGGGCGTCAGGACAGCACTGGTTTTGATGGGCACTGGGTGTTCTATGTAAGGGATGAGTCACTAAATTCTACTCCTGAAACCAATACTGCACTGTATGTTAACTAACTAGAATTTAAAGAAAGATTTGGAAGAAAAAAAAATAATGAGTCCAGAATTTATAACTGAGCCACAATTAGAAACGGAGTCCTCTGAATTCCAGCTCAGTCCTTTTTGCCTTTTTGCTATAAATTTCTCTCTCTGTGTCTTTTCTGTCTCTTTTCTTTCTTTCTCTCTCTCTCTGTCGTTGTGTTTCTCTTTGAATATTAGGATGTCATTTTAACACTGAAATGTTTTATTGTCTTCCACATAATAGTAGTACCAATTCATTTAGAAACTCTTAACTGGTAGACTGCTACTATAAAGTCAACAATATTTTTTTAAAGATTTCTATTCATTTATTTGAGATAGAGAGCGAGCGAGTAAGAGAGCATGAGCAGGGGCAGAGGGAGAGGGGGAAGCAGGCTCCCCATGGGCAGGCAGCCCAACGTGGGGCTCGATCCCAGGACCCTGAGATCATGACCCAAGCTGAAGGCAGATGCCCAGCTGACTGAGCCACCCAGGCGCCCCCAGGTCAATAAAATTTTAAAGTCCATTTGTATTTAACTAAGCATAATGGTACTTACATACATAAAAAAAAACTACAGTATGTTTATTTTCTCTGATATTATGTATTCAGTCCACAGTAAATGGACTGAATACAGCTGAGGGTAAGCACCACTGAGGTACATCCAATGATCTAGTTCATTACTACAGAGAAAGCATCAATCAGAAAAATCAAAGGACTGATCACATGTCAAGGAACAACCTAAGAGCTTATATCCCTATACCATCTCTCGATAGAGACCTTAATCCTACAGGCAGAGAGGAAGCTGATAGCCACTAGGGAAAGGCGGCTAAATTTTGCAGGCAAAAGTAGTTTCACGGATGGCAGCAGCACAGCATTTTAATTATCAAGCGACTCATTTCTCATAGGATAGAAGCAAGTCTTTGAATTTCACCTCGGAAGAGGAAGAGTAGGGATCCAAACCTCGAAGGGGCCTGTCATGGCTCCCCGGGCTCTGAGTAGTCAAGGGAAGAGCCGGTCGTGGTTGCCACGGAGAAGCAGGATGAAAGGCACTGGTCAGAAATTGGGGGGACGGAGTAAGAGGGTGGTAAGGGAAGAAAGGAACAAAGACATAGGGATGCCAGGGACAGTGACGGTGCATTTCCTGAGGATTTCTTCCTTCTGAATCCTCCCAGGGCTAAATATCTTTTTGAAACCTTTTAAGTTGTGGGTTCAGGTTCTAGTCCACATCTGCCAGGTTTACATCAGGGACTTTTATCCACATCCCTTAATCTCTGTACCTGTTCGCCCACCTGTGAAAGAGGACAGTAACCACTGCCGCCCGTACTGTTCGGGCTATTCAGGAGATCCTGGTAGACCGGGAATGTGACACAACAGAAGGGACTGCTGTGAGTCAAGGCATTTGTCCAGCCTGGCTTGGGCAGAAACAGGAACGAGAACCACACCGATCTTTACCCTGTGACAGGATCTTGCTTCTGTGGACAAGAAAAATAACAACCCTCCTGCATCCCACTTCTCGGCATCTGGAAATGTGGCAGATACTGACATGCTGGCTGCTACAGAGCGTTCATCCGAGAAGCTGCCCTGACTTGCCATCACCCCGATTTATGACCGCTTCCGAGTTTCACAAGCAAGTAGACTATGGCCGGAGAAAAAACTTCACCTGGAGAATTTTAGAGACAAAGAAAAATACAATTTCCTGGACCGTAAATATAAAGCACTATACGTTTCGCCTTTGTCAGACAGAAATTGGAAGTCTCCCATTCCCCCAGCTAGTCATTTGGAATAATCACTCCAGCAACTCCCACAAATCATACTTCTATTTTGGCCTCTTCTCTTTGAGACTTGCTTTTACCTGGAGGACCCTCTCATTATAAAACCATCCCAGCATAGATATTGTTCTGAACCAACCAGACACTGGGAAATTCTCTGACAAAGATCTTGGGGAAAATGCCACAAAAGGAGAACACTGCCTCTGTGAGAATTCCTGGCCCCGAAGTTTGAATGGTATCTGTGAGAGGTGCACGAGCTGGACTCTCGGGTGAGACCGACACCCATCACGTCCTCCTGGTACTATCCACACGCACTTGCTACCCCACAGCGCACTTTCATTTCCACTGCTCCAAACTGTGATCAGCAGCTTCTCGGTAGAATGAGACATCCAACAGGGCCTCAAGAAAACCCACCACTGCCTTTAAAAGTAGACAGCAGAGGTCAGCAAAGCCCAGTCTGCTCTTCTACCCCTGGGAAGACTTGCACACTCTGACATTCACATTGCAAATTTCAGGTCCATTAGCAACCAAACGTCTCTTATACGGACCCACAAAATAATCAAGAGGAGGTTTCTCCTGGATATAGAAAGTGAACATTACTAATCGCCACAGTATTGGTATAATGAGGACGAACAAAGCCATGGCTGTTGTGATTATGCTGTAAACACAAACAACACAACAGGCTTCAGGAGACATTATTTTCAATTGAATAGGCTCCGCTCAGAATTGGTCAGGAGCAGGTGATATAATATACAAATAAACACAAAGCATACATATGATATGTATCACACTTGAATAAGAAGGCTGCAATTAAGGAAAGCCATTTAAAACTATAATTGATAATTTTTAAGTAAATATACCCTTGTAACCGAATGCAGATGGCAAACCCACTATACAGCTGACCCCTGGGCATGAAGAAGAAATAAACAGGAGGTGCATTACATGCTATTAATTATTTTCACTGCTACAGTTGTTTGCTATATAATATGGGCCAAGGGGTTACCTTGAAGCTTCTCCTAATATATTAGTAAATAAATTTGAACAGATTTTAATTTGCTAATGGAAAGGTCTGGGCCAGTTGCAAATAAGAGTGAGGCTACTTTGTCTCCCTCATTAGCATGCAACCAGGCTTATCGTTCCCATTCATACAAAATGTTACATTTCCATAAAGTGTAGTGTAATTTGTCAGGGAAAAAACTCTGTAAACTATATTAGAATAAAGATAAATTTGTATCGTGTGGTCATCCTCCGCATAGCGTCTTCATGATAATTGCATGTCTAACACCTGCCTCCAAATAATACCACTCCAAGTCTTCCTAGCACGCAAAACTGACAGGAAATAGAATAGCTGTTCCTCTTCTTTCTAAGCATCCGCACTTACAGCTGTAGCCTTTTCTTGCTGTTCACTGCCATGTCGCAGGTTTGCTTTGGTTTTGTCATACGGAAGAGTCTCCCAGCTTAGCAATTTTAAATACTTTGTCTATATTATGGATTTATGATGTTTTCAGAAAGCTGACATTAAAATAACATGACGAATCACTGCCTGCTATGTGACGAAAGCCACAGTCTGACATGCAATGACCGTTTCAAGTTACATGTTGTGGACAATTTAATCTACCTGTGGTGTGTACTTTTCAGCGCCTCCTGCCCCCACACTCAATCATTTATTTGACCCACTAAAATGTATGAGCTTTAAGTCCCAAATAAGGAAGAGCCAAAATCTACGGTTTTAAACCTCCATTCTCATTTTCATTCTTGCGCTCAGCCCGGACCACAGGCGGACCGTACACCTGCCGCAGCCCCTGTCCCTGAGCCTCCTTCAGGGGGACGGCGATCTCTGCCACTGTTACTCAAGAATGACTGGGAGTCCCCTCAAGTTCCGGCCCCTCTTTGATGCCTATGTTTCCTGCCCTGGTGCCTCACACTGTGGGGCAAGTCCTTTCAGGTATCGGGGCAGAAAAGGCCAGCTGGGCTAGTTCATTCCTCAGCTTAACTCTGGGGGTCGAAGAGGCGTCTCATACAGTAAAAGGACAGAGAGGCAGGGCTGAGCAGTAGAAATCGCTTTTCAAACAGATAAACGTACAGTCTACCTGCCAGGATGATGGCTTTGTAAGGGAAGGGTCCAAAATCACTGTCAAGGGGATTAAGGAAGGTCGACAACATGAGAAGCAAAACTGATAGAAGTCTGGGTTTATAAAATCTGATAATCAAAAAAAAATCTGATAATCTAAGGACTTAAAATGACAGAAAAAGCTCATGAGACTGCCCTCGAGCTTTCATTCTTACAATTCATTCTACATTTCCAGTCCTGAGCTCTCACACAAAAAGTTAATATTGTTTTGGTGTTTTGGTTTTAGAAAATGCTTTGCAGGGGCGCGTGGCTGGCTCCGTCGGCAGAGCATGCGGCTCTCGGTCTCGAGCCCCACCTTGGGTATAGAGGTTACTAAAAAATAAAATCTTTAAAATCTGTGTTGAGGTTTACTGTTGGGTAAGATGCTCATCATAGGACTGTGAAGCTGGCCGGCTCAGAGAGATGCAGTGCCTTGCTTCAAGACACTCAGGAGGGATTTGGGTACTGGCCCAGTGACCCCAAATCCCAAGCCCTTTCCACAGCCCCATGTGGCTTTCCCCCAACCTTAAGGCTCTACGAGCTGTGCCGCGCTCCATGCCAACTGCCATGGCAGCAGCCTAGGTGAGAGCCAGATGACTTTCTGAAATCCTTCACCATATTTTCCCCCACCCCTTCCTCCCTCTTACCAAGATCCTTGGCTGAGTCTTGGAACAGAGAATGCTCGGGTAATCCTGACCCAAGAATGACCTCCCACGCCACACCCCACACCCCTCCAGCTCTGGCCCTCTCCTTGCAGAGAGGCAAACACCCTCTCTCTGCGAGTGGCAAGCGTCTTCTGCATCCGGGATGGGTCCCTGCATCACAGGGCTGGGGGTGGGACGCAGACTGTACAGGACAGGGAGCTCTCCCGGCGCGGCCAGTTCTATCAGATCACAGCCGTTCCGGGCACATTCTCCAGAATTACTTACGGCTCAACTGAGTTAAACTGATTTCCCAATTCAGATGGCACAAGAGACCACAAGGTTCCCTGCTATATATCGAGTAACCTACCCTACATCTCCCCCTGAAACCGAAGAAAAGGGAGATCATGATTTCAGTCCTTGTCCAGAATCTCCTAAAGGGATGTGAAACTTCTGGACAAACTACCTCACCTACTTTGCTCTACAGCTTTGGTGTCCGAATGAGAGACAAAGCAAACTTTGTCTTGGACTAATTTGGATTGGGTGAGACAGAAAAAATAACTTTTTTTTTTGATGATTCTACCATGTAATAACTGCAACAGAGACGGGAAGACTTCAGTAAGCCTAGGTAACAAGACACTATTCTACTCGACAGGCACAGGGTCCCTTTGCCCCTGAGTACTCATCGTTTCATCTGCACTATTTGGTATGCTATGGAAGAGAACCAAACCACAGAAACCACAGCACTTTGAACTTTAAGGCATCATTATACAGGTTGCTTTAAAATACTAAATGTCTGCTAACTGCATTTCCCCTGGGAAGGCAGACAGTTATTATGAACTTCGCTGGTACCCCCACTATACAGACGACGTACTGAAATCAAGCGGGGAAGGACACGGAATTCAGAGAGCGTAGCTTCTGAATACTTCACTTTATAGTTCAGAAGACGTAAACTTGGCCTTGGTCAAGGGAGCCCAGATCGTGACATTCAAGAAAGGAATTTAGCCAGCCTTTCAACAAAATAATTGAGGCAAATACAGGACTTCCCCACTCTTAGATAATTGTCTCAACTCTCCACCTCACTTTACATAGCAAGATGAAAATGATGCCATCGTTTTAAATAACCAGCACTTAAAGAGTTCTAAGTCTCTACTCCATTTGTTTGACCTTTATAAATTATGGATGAATTTTCTGCCTTTGTCTCCATTGCGAGAGCTATAGAAAGCTCGAAAATCCAAGAAATTTGCAGTCTGGAAGGAAAAAAAAAGTATAACATAGTAAATTTGACATCTTGGTCAGTAGCTTACGTTATTCCAAACCTGAAGGAACTGTTCTCAAACCCAAGAAAATTAAAGGTAGTTGGAACCTAAGCCAAAAGGATTTGCCAGTAGTTTGACTAATACAATTCAGTAGTGTACAGAAACACGCAGAGTGGGTTGTAATTACAAATGCCACACAGCCAGAAAACGTTCCAACCACTTTTATTAGGAGGGAAGAAAAGGGCTTAGAAAACTCTATTGCTAGAAGAAGTGGTAAGATAAACCCTCCTCAAGTCACTTCGTCAAGACATTCGTGTGTCCGCCGCCAATTTAAACACTCTCTCCCCTACAAATCTGAAGGTGCCTCTTCACCAACCGTCTTTCCAAACCTAACAACTATCTGCCAGAAAAGGAAATTTACAGATATTAGTGACAAGGACAAAACTCATCAAGGGAGGCCTAATACTTCTTCCGTTTCACTATAGGAATGTCCGAAGCTGTTGGTTTTACACAATTCCCAGCACACTAGCTGCTACCCACTCTATCTTGCCCTGATGCTCAGCATTTCCTAAGTGACGATTCTTTTTTTTTTTTAATTTCATTTATCTATTTGACAGAGAGAGAGCTCACAAGTAGGCAGAGAGGCAGGCAGAGAGAGAGGAGGAAGCAGGCTCACTACCTAGCAGAGAACCAGATGCGGGGCTTGATCCCAAGACCCTGGGATCATGACCTGAGCCGAAGGCAGAGGCTTAACCTACTGAGCCACCCAGGTGCCCCCCTAAGTGACGATTCTTAACTTACTCTACAAATACCTCTAAACCTTCTATTGATATTTTAAACACTTAGCCAATTTAAAGGAACCCCTACTTTTGAAGGAGAAACTTCATCATGCGCCCTTTCTCTCTTTCTTGAGGCTGCTTGAAATTGGGAAAAATATGAGCATGTTATTTTATTTTCAAAATACAAATATTAAATATAAGGTTGTCAACCGAAACCATAAAAATTACGGTCATTTCTGCTCATTTTTCTGATTTCTACACCTACTGTTAAAAGAAGGAAAACCAAACTTGAAGAGGCCAGTGTCCGGTGTGGCATGGGTTAAAGCCGCATATTCAGGTAACCTCACAGTTTAGAGAAAGACAGAGAAAAACTCCCTCACACCTCCAGCATCAGTCCTGAGGGCCAGGACTCCCTCCTTAGAGACGCAGGGAAATAGAAACCACTTCCACGCTAGTTAGAATTCATTGAGCGGGGCGGAAGTTTACTGGCTGTTTACCAAGTGCCAGGTACCACACTAAGCACGTGCACTCAGCCTCTGATGGCAAACACGCACCCGGCGCTTTCTGACTTGTATTTTCGACATTGAGCAAGTGGCTCGCAGCCACTCTGTCAAGGCTCTTGTCATCTCTGCCAGCCAAGAGCTTAACTAGTCTGTTTGAGGGCTTCGGAGAGGCGGAAACAAGAGTGGCGCATGGCAGAGCCCCCGGAATCTGGAGTCCAGTACGCCTGGACTCGCGTCCCCAAGACCCCGCAGGAGCTACAGACTCTGTGACCTTGGGCAAATGGCTTAACCTCTCGGGGCTTCATTTTCTTCACATGCCCAATGGGTTTTGTCGTCCAGCCTTATTGTCCCCACAATGTCACTACTCCTGAGATAATGCATGTGAAGGTGATTTGTTAACTGCAAAGTGACGACCTGGGATTCTTCACGTAGGGTCCGCAGACGGGCTATGGGAAGTCTGTCGAACACCTTGACAGGATCTGCGAGCTGGGCTTGTATGTGTGTATGAGCTTTTTCTTTCTTCTGGGAAGACTGGCCATGGGTTTCATGAGACTGCCCCCAAAGCAGGTGAAAAACTGCTCCAGTACATAAATACTGTTTTAGCTTTAGGTGACGAGAAGATAAGAATTCTCTTTATTGGAGACCAGTCTATCTCCCTAGAGTTTCTTCCCATACCTCTTCGGCCTCATTCTCTGGCTCCACGCTAGGGATTTGCCCTCCTTGTCTCCCTCTCCACGCCTCAGGCTCTCATTCACCCTTTCATTCATTCAACCCATATATATTTTTTAAGATTTATTTATTTATTTATTTGACAGACAGAGATCACAAGTAGGCAGAGAGGCAGGCAGAGGGGGTAGGGCAGGAAGAAGGCTCCCAGCTGAGTGGAGAGCCTGACGCGGGGTTCGATCCCAGGACCCTGGGATCATGACCCGAGCCGAAGGCAGGGGCTTTAACCCACTGAGCCACCCAGGTGTCCCTCATGCAACCCACATTAAAGGCCAGATTTCAGCCCAAGTGGTGCACTGGGTACTAGGGATATGGCAGGGAACATCACTCGCTACCTCGTGAAATTTCCAAATCTAGTGGAGAAGACAGATAAGATTTGGGTCTTGAGAGCAGCAAGAGAGTGTTGCGGATAGATGAAGTGTGGAGCACACAGGAGCGCTGGGGATGCCTGTGTCCTTGTCAGGGAGGAAATGCTGAATTCTTTCCCTAGCCTCGTCACTTTTCTCCCCATGTGCTTAGTTTGTCCAGATGGTCCCTTTAAAGCAAACCAGAAAAGACAGACGGGAGTATTATGATCTTCCAAGCAAGCACAACCTCGTCATTACAGACCCTCAACATCAATGAATTCATCCTTACATCAAATCACGTCTTTCGTCAATTCTGAGGCTTATGGTTTTTACACTTTCGTGTCTGAAAGTGAGAAGTAACTGTATACACTTAACGTAAAGCATTTTCTTTCCCAACAGAGGTCTTTTGGGATCAATGATGCAAGTTGTAAGCAACAGATGACATCTTTGAACAGTGGAACTATGATAAATTCTTGGGCGATCACATCTTGCACTCTTGACTCATGTATGATGAAGCATGAGCTCTTTATAATGTCGGACAAGGCCCTCAACAATTGGACCTCTGGCCAATTCTCACCGCATGCTGTCTTGAACCCTATGCTCAGGGCCTTCCTAATTATTTTCCCGTGGCGGGTGATGGTTTCCCACCTCCAACGGCTACCTATTAGCATATCTTCCCCAACTAAACTGTGAGCATTCCCCAGGGCACTACCATGCCTAATTCAGCTCCCAATCTCCAGCAGTTTCACCAATATAGGTGTGCTAAAGTGTGAAGGAATATAGTAACCCATGGTCTTACTATGGACTAGAACCCCCAACCCCTTTTCCCATGGGTTTCTAGGCTCGTATCTTCTACCCTGTATTTGTGCGACGGGTTTCAAGACCTAGCTCAGATCCCAGCCTGTCTATGAAGCCTTTCCTAATGCTCCCTGCCCAGAAAGCACCTCTCTCTTCTCTGAATTCGCTCCTGGCACTCCATGAGGCTTCAACAACAGTTCATCAGCAAGCAGAAGCAAGTTTCACTAGAATCCTGGTTCCCGGGGGCTCATACAAATACTACACTCTATATAGCACTCTTTTTTTTAAGATTTTATTTATTTGACAGAGAGAGATCACAAGTAGGCAGAGAGGCAGGCAGAGAAAGAGAGGGGGAAGCAGGCTTCCTGCGGAGCAGAGAGCCTGATGCGGGACTCGATCCCAGAACCCTGGCATCATGACCTGAGCCGGAGGCAGAGGCTTAACCCACTGAGCCACCCAGGCGCCCCTCTATATAGCACTCTTAAAGAGATTAGAAGATTCAAAGTAGCCCCAAGTGTGTGGATGATCATGACCTTACAGACACAACTGCCGTACAGGAAGGCATCCACAACCACGGCACGTCCACGGAGCTGCGTGAGTCAAACCTCATTGCCCTGAGAGCATATGCTCTCTCAAACACTCTCTCAACCAGATTCGTACCCTTGGAGAAGTTTCTCCCTCCTTTGACGTCTTAAGCAGTTGGCGTGCTCCACAGAGTTCAGCCACAGTGAGATACGGTGTCTTGTTTTACTCCAGGTCTTGTAAATTCTTACATTTACAAACTCAAAGACAGCCATCGCAACTGTTACGTGACATGATCTTGCAGGGTCTTCCTAGTTTAGGCAGAGACTCATGCCTTCGTCTTCTAGATCCGCATACCCTAGCTGAGGTCTGGGGCTGAACACATGTATGGGGAATAAATAAACGAGGTGATTTGTTTTGTATTTGTTCTTGTTTTGCTTTAGAAAATACATGTCTTTGGCATTAATAACTGATCAATAAAATCTTTACAAAAATATCAGGGATAAAGGAATCCTTCAAGGCTGGCTTAGTTAGGTTTAAGCCCCAGGAGGGACTCACACAAGCTCAGCTGATTTGTGAGGAAGTCATCTCATCACTGACCAAGAAACCCCATTATTCCTCAAGGTCACAAGGGAGCAGGAAGTACTCAGGAAGAGCCCTGAGTAGGTGAAGGGAAGCCCAGCTTACATTTACAAGTGTAAAGTCCAAGGGTGGGTACCTGGTATAGTAGGAAATTACTTTAAAATAACAAAAAGTCATCTGTAACTTCAGTAACCCTAAGCGGGAGTGCAGAAAGCAAAAAAGGAGACTTCAAAAGATTGAAGAAGAAACTTAAAACTTCTGTCCCTGTCTTTAGCCAGGTATCCACTTGAAGTTATCAGGGAAGAGTTTTAATTTTATAGTAGCTAGAGTGGGACTTTCTTTAATTCTTGTTTTTAAAGATTTATTTATTTATGGGACGCCTGGGTGGCTCAGTTGGTTAAGCAGCTGCCTTTAGCTCAGGTCATGATCCCAGCGTCCTGGGATCGAGTTCCACATCGGGTTCCTTGCTCAGCAGGGAGCCTGCTTCTCCCTCTGCCTCTCCCTGCCATTCTGTCTCCCTGTGCTTGCTCTCCCCCCCCCGATAAATAAATAAAATTAAAAAAAAAAGAATAGTTTAAAAAAAAAAGATTTATTTATTTATTTGAGAGAGAGAGAGCATGCACGTGCATGAGTGGGGGGTGGACAAAGGGAGAGAATCTTCAAGCAGACTCCCCGATGAACGGAGAGCTGGACGCGGGGCTTGATCCTACAACCCATGAGATCATGACCTGAGCCAAAACCAAGAGTCAGATCCTTAACCAACTAAGCCTCCCAGGCGCCCCTAGAGTGGGACTTTCAGTTTTACTCAATTAAGAAAAAAGTATGTAGGTTTTTGGAAAACAAGGTAGAATGGTCCAACTTACCTACCTGTCTCTGAAAAATACTCCTGGGGCTGGAATTGAAGGGATCTCCCAGTTCAAGGCCATTGTGCTTGGGCAGAGATGATGGATCATGCTACCAAATGGCTAACTCACCGAACTAGGAGAGCAGAGACATGAGTCTCTTCCTGACGGTGCTACCAATCCTCGCCCAACACCCACCCCAACAATGTGATGAGGCTTCTTCTTCTTCTAGTAGAATGTGAAATTCAATAACCCCCTCCCCTGGATTAGAAGCAGTCTACGACATAGGATCTTACAAGATCCTTAGCCTCCTTGAAGTTGTGCCCTGGGCAAAAAGATCTGCCCTGAGATTTCTGGGAAAATGAAATGACAGCACCTGCAGCCTCACAGAAGGCCAGTTTCAAATGCAGAATTCTCAAATCCCTAGTAGTGCTGAGTCAGAATGTGGCAGTGAGTGGAGCACCAGCCCCTTGTCCCCAGACCACCCCTGCCTCTCCTCCCACTCCGACCCAGGCTATGCCACATGACGATTCTCATGTCCTCCCATATGGACACCCAAGACTGAATGTTCAAGCTCCAACCATTACGATCCAGAATTCTGTTTCTAGGTACATCTGTGTTGAAATCATATGTCCACACATAACTGTCTCCACAAATGTCCACAGCAGTACTATCTACAGTAGTCAAAAGGTGGAAACAACCCAAATGTCCATCAACTGACGGTTGGAAAAATAAAATGTAGGGTATCATACAATGGACTATTACTCAGCTATTAAGAAGAATGAACTTCTGATATGTGCTACAACAGGAATTAACCTTGCAAACACGCAAGTGAAAGAGGCCAGTCGTAAAAGACCCAATAATATATGATCCTACTTATATGAAATATTCAGAACAGGCAAATCCATAGAGACACAAACCCGATTCATGGTTTCCAGGGATTGGGGGAAAGGAGCAATCAGGACTAGGAAGCGACTGCTTAGTTGGTATGGGGTTTTCCATTTGTGGTGATGGAACAGTTCCTGGAATTAGGCAGTGGTGATGGCTGCACAACATTGTGAATGTACTAAATGCTTACCTCAGTCCATTCAGGCTGCTACAACAAAATCCCACACATGGGATAACTGGCAAACAAGAGAAATTTATTTCTCACAGTTCTGGAAGCTGGAAGTCTGAGACCAAGGCACCACATGGCTATATTCTCAGTAGGACCCTCGTCCTGGTTCTTAGCCAGTGCCTTTTCACTGCGTCGTCACATGGCCGAAGGGACTCGACATCTCTCTGGAACCTCGTTTATGAGAGCACCGGTCGCATTTGCGGAGCCTCCTCTCTTATGACGGAAAGCACCTCCCAAAGTCCCCACCACCTGATACCATCATCTTTGGGGACTGGGATTTCAACGTCTGAATTTTGGAAGACACACTCAGAGCATAGCGATGCCACTGAATTTTTCACTTGAAAATGGTTAAAATGGTAAATTTTATGTTATGTGTGTTTTTATCACAATTTAAAAAAGAATTGCAAACTCATTTATGCAAAAGTACCGATGACAGATTTTAAAACAGCCTACATGTGTATGGTGAAAGCAGCTAACATTTGCTGAGTTTTAACCAAATATTAATTACTTGATTATCTACTGACTTTCACAACTACCCTGTAAGGTATGCATTTTTATCCCCATTTTAAAGGAAAGAAGACTAGGAAGTAAACTGTTTTATCTAAGGTCCTATAAATCGAAGTAACAGCACGAGAATTCAAGTCCGGATCTGACTGACTCCCGTCTATACTCTTGACCATAACCAAGAAAGAGATAATGTGGAAGAATTCAGAGCATCTGTCAGCAGCTCAAGAAGGTCTGGAGGACAGAGTGCCTCCCACATCAGGAATCTATCCCACCTGCACGTTCCACAACTCAGGCAGTGGTCTCCAAACTTCTGTCATCTCTACCCTTACCAGTGAGAATATCTGAACATGTGCTCCTAATATACATATATATTAAATTATATGCTTGGACCACTAGCAAATCACATATTATAACTATTACTGAAGATCCATTTATTTCTTATTAAGATCGAAATAAATGCAAATTTTCATATTTCCTTTCTACTTTCCTTTCATATTTCCTCTCTACTCCCTGGATGGATTATCTTACCCACTCTGGAGAACACAGCTCTGGAGAAAGCAAAGTCTTAGCTCTAGCCACATACTAAGCGATTTGATTAAAGAAACGTTATTGATGACTTACCTGTCACAAGACACCTTGCTTGCTTCCACAGATGGCTCATAAACAGGACACTCGCCCAGTTTCAAGTTACCCACAGTCTAGTCGGGAGCCAGTTGTGTACCCGGATAAAGCCCATCTAACGCAGACTGGGCTAAGTACTAGAGATACAGGTTAAATTCAAAAGCCCTTTAAAAGCTGATTATTAAAGAGCTTAAAAAATAAGTTCTAATGTCAATTTGGGTTATAAGAGTTTTTTTTTTAATGACGTGGCTAGAGACAGCTTAGATGTTAAAATAATCATTTATCCAAAACTTAAAATATACCACCTTTGGGTACACTCCACATGGAATGTGTATATGTGGGTTTACCCATGTGTGTTTAAGACATACTAATACATGCACGAAGTGCGGATGCATGAACTTAGGATGCATGAACAAGAGAACTTGACTTTAGAAAAGGAATGTTAGCATTCATATGATTTTTATCCTCTGGAGCTGTTGATCATAAAGTTCGATAGTTCGTTTGAGATGTGGGTTTTATCTTTCTCATGTACCTGGTAAATAAAACTCTTTTCAAAAAATATGACTGGGCAATCACTAATGTATTTTAAATAAACTGAACATACTATGTCCCATTTACCACTTCCTCATGGAGATAATTTATAAGTCCTTGGAAATTTAGTAGACTTAGAAAAAATTTCCCAAATAAATACTTTCTCTGCTCTGGCTTAAAAATAAACTCCAATATGATTTATGAAATGTTCTTATTTCTGCAAGGTATTGTGATTTCTGAAATAATGAAGTGTGGTACTTGAAAATCACATTTAATTTACTCTGAGGGAAGCAAGCTAATGCCTTGTGAGGTTGCTGGGGAAACAGAAAAGCTTCTTTAGGTCAGTGTTGTAGCAGAGAAGTAAGCTGATATTTCACAATTTATTCATGGTCATAGCTCTAAACTCGTTCCTCATTTTTAGCAAAATATTCCTAATTTCACATTAAATATTCACATACCCCTTTAATCTGGTCTTATTTTTGGTAGCTGATGGAGATTTGTAAACCAAAAAAAAATTTGAGAATTTAAGCTGTTCTTTATCACAATCCCTGTACACTTTAAGTTATTTTCCTAAAGCCCAATTCAATAAAAAAAATTACATCCGGTTTCAGCACCAGAGAAGCTCATTTTGGGCAATGGAAGCCCATTTATCATTAAACTTTTGGACGAAATAAAATAAGGGCCCTGGGCTTACAATGACTCTAATTATTCAGGTAATTCACAAAAGCCCTGATTTATGCTAAATACTTAGCTTTAATTAGCCAGCGGCTACATAAAGGAAGGGGGGAGGTGGTAATAAGATAAGTGTTGGAAAAAGGACATATGTGGCAGTCACTATTAGTTGCTTTCCCAACACCCATTTTCCTCCCCCTTTCTCCTATTGAGGCAGAATTACCTCTCACTATATACCCACATTCTAACCCTCTCTTGCAGCTAAGAATGAGTATGTGACTATCGCTTATCTGGCAACAGAACCTGAGACAAGTTGGCTAGAGGTTTTCCTGCATAATACAAGAAAAAATAAGAAATGCCCCCTCTTTCCCTTCATCAGACATAGGTTTATCTGCATATGATATCTGGAGCTGCTGCAGCCATTTTGCAACCAAGAGGGGAGACACCATCACTCTGAAGATGCTGAGGATGACATAGAGTCAGAAAGATTGCAGAAAGATTAAAGAGTAGACAGACTGGGAAAAAGAAAAAACACAGCTCTGAGGACATTACTGAGCCACTGGATTAAGTAGTTCTAGAACAACCTACCTCTGGATGTGACATAATAAAATATCCTTTTTTTAAAGGGCCTTTAGGTATCCTTTCAGCCACCTTTAGATGGGTATTCTGTTAATTACAGCCAAAAGGATCATACCTTATAAAAACATGATTCATTTTTTCTGTACTGGGAAAAACTTTTATAATTTATGGAATCTAATGATTTTCAAGTTGGTAGGAGAATCATCTGCAGGATTTGTTTTCCCAAATGACACGTATCTTCCGACCCGCACACAGGTAGGAGAGAGCTGCTGGTAAAAGTGAGACACTTCACCGATGAGATGCCATCGCGGGAGTGTCTTAGGAAAGATACAGACAGAGAGACTGACAGTGAATCATGTCCATCTTATCTATTCTCGCGCCCTCGTTTTACAGATGAGGAAACTAAAGCCCAAGTGAGTTTTTTAAGGTCACCCAAAGCAGTCTTCAAGAAGGGTCAAAGTGCTCAGGGAGTTTTAGAGGAGGGAAAGAACACATCATCCTCAAAGAGCAAACAAAACCAACCGGCGTGACTTGCTATTTAATGCTCAGCTTTGCTGAGAACATCTCTGTGCAGGCAGCAGAGAGCCCTGATGAATCTTTTTGTCTGCTTATCAAGTTCAAACTCCTCTGCCTGCCATTCAAGGCCCTGGCAGCCTGGCTTCTCTCCAGAAGTCCTACCGCCTTTCTGCCGGCTCTTCACCACTCCCTTGCTCTTTGGTATTTCGTGAACATACCAGGATCATCTGACCAGCCTCCTCCCCAACTTCATGTGCCATCCATTTTTACCTATTGGTCTTCCAAATCCTATCCGTCCTTCAAGGTGTCACATAAACACCACTTTGCATTTCATTTGATAGTGACAACAACAAATTATTCTTGTAATTTCTGCCTTTATACAGGTACGACATAGTACTTCGCTCAAAACTTTAAATTAAATTTAAAAACTAAAATAAAATAGAAGGGATAGCAAGTAAAACTGAACCCATTTGCACCTGTGATCAATATACCTAACCATGAAGCATGAAACAATTTATGTCGGGGCGCCTGGGTGGCTCAGTGGGTTAAGCCGCTGCCTTCGGCTCAGGTCATGATCTCAGGGTCCTGGGATCGAGTCCCGCGTCGGGCTCTCTGCTCAGCGGGGAGCCTGCTTCCTCCTCTCTCTCTCTGCCTGCCTCTCAGCCTACTTGTGATCTCTGTCTGTCAAATAAATAAATAAAATCTTTAAAAAAAAAAACAATTTACGTCTCTCTGATTTTAAGGGCATCAAAAACATCTCAGAGCAAACTGTCCATGCTTGGATATCTCACATTTCATATGACATGTCTCATATGAACCAAATTACAGGGGGGTTAGCGACAATCCGCTCATTTATATCATATCATGGCAGAGCTGAAAGCTTCACTGACAGCCTCACCATACACATCGGGAAACTGAGGTCGAGAGAAGAAATGTGGTCAGCTCCTCAGCCAGCGACCTTTATGTTTATCTGGGAATAAACATGGGATTTAGGACCTCAATAACGACTATCTACAAGTCTTAGAACTTGTCACTGTTCCAACTATCTAAACTCATTGCCTTGGCCAAATGCACAATGCCAGGGCCAGGAGCCTTGATCTTTTTTCCTAACCTGTTTTTTTTTTTTCCCAGAAACTTTACCTATTATCACCTGTTCCTCATACTTTCAATACTAATAGCATCAACATAAAAGTAAGACATCGATTCTCTTGTCACAATAAATAGGACTTCAAGTAAAAAGCAGGTAACAACAGTAAAGGGACTAAACTTTGTGAGTCCCTAAGTGATATAAACCTCCCAGTGTCAGGGGAGATAATGCAAAGTGGTGTTACTGTGACTCTGCTCTTAGATGAGATAAGTCCAAATTATACAAATAGAAGCACAATTGCTTTGCAGAAAATTTACTGTACTTCACTGGTTCAGTTCTAGATTCTGGTTCTAGGTCTACTTCTGGCTTGTTTACGACTTTGCTTAACAGTTGTCCTTTTAGAAAAGAAAAGGACTGGTCTAGACTGAGGTTTCTCAAACCAGACTCTGCAGATGTATTAGGGGAGACTGTTGCTATTAGAATATTCCAATGTTGTTTTTCCCATCACTTTGATCATTTATTTTAAAGTTTCCAAAGGTAGAGTCTTATAATGAAGTACTGCCATGTTATTTTTCTGTCCATTTATGTGTTTGTGTTAACAGTTGAATGGTAACCAAGTAAAGTGTTGTTGTAATTGTTAAAAGCCAGACAAAACCCCCACAAAGGTGGGCGTATTAGACAAAAGATATGTTCCAGCTAAACAAAAGCCCGGTATATGATGCAGGTGTCCTCCTTTGACTAGAAGAAAGGAGTGGGAGAAAGTAATTATCACACATGTTCTAAGTTGATACCTAGTTTTATGTGCATGTTTAAAGATATATATTTATATGTAGCAATATATTATATGTTAAACTATACATTTCCTTTATATTATTATACTCCTACTTTAATAGCATTCTAAAAATAATTTAAGTGACACTGGGGGTCAGTCAGAATTTTTCCCCTTTAAAAAGAGGTCTCTACATTACTTAGTTGAGAAAAACAGGCTTAGATGGTCTCTCAGCCCCTTGTGGCTATGAACTAAATCAGAACTAAATCAGAGATCCTATTTACAGCGGCGCCCAAGTGAAGTGAAGCGAAGAATTGGTGAAAAAATAATGATACTGTTATGCTGAAAATAAAAAAATGGAAAAAAAATTTTAAAAATTTAATTTAACAATAAAAAAACCAATATCCAATGAATATTCCTTCTTTTGGGGGGATATTCTCTCAGAAAACAGATGAGAAGAATGGCTTTCTTAAAATTTCCAATTAGAAACAAGACCCAGAAATGAAAACAAATTGGATAGACCAGTTTCTTGGGGTTGCTTGAGGTTTCTTTAGCAGTCATCTCAGCAACATTTTTCATGAAGGACAAATGCTTGACACACTGTCGCTGGCAGAGAAAGCATTAAAGAGGCTGAGAAGGAAGCAAGATGTTTCCCCTCCCCATTTCGAAATCAGCAATGCTATCTCAAAAAGTACTTTTTAAATTTTAATGGAAAACTCAATATTAGAAATCATGGAAGAAACACTGTTGTTTGCAAATTACTCATTCATGTGGGTAGGAGTGTGTCCTGCCCTTTTCCTCCTCATTCGTCACACAGAGACCCCCCAGTCTGGCTACATCCTTGACGAGTAATATTTTTTATAATGTTCTTATAAGTGATTGCTTGCAGCATCTTATAGTCTTATCTCAGCTTGTGCAGCTTCTCATTAATATTCTGTACATATGGAAGAGTTTTCTATATCATTGTCCATTAACAAGGAGAATAATCACTCATTCAGTTATCAAGCAGTCAGCAAAGACCTGGCCTTGTGCCCTTAGTGCAAAGAATCATGGGATATCAAGAAGGTTAAATGTGGTTGACATTATGATAGTTACATTTTTTTATATAATTAGAGTTCTATAACTAAGTTGATCAAAGATAAGCAAAGAAGTATTAAAGTCTTTTAGGACTTAGAGACCATATTAGGGACTCTTTACCTCTTAGTAGAATGACAAAAACCATATTTCAGCTGATACATACCAATGAGCATTCTTTTATTGAAAACAAGAAAAAGTCATAAGTTTACATATAAATGACATATTATAACAAAATAGCTTTTAAAGAGAAGTGAGTTAAGTGATACTAAGAAAATTCAAAATTGAAATGGGACCAGGCATAAGAAGAGTCACATAAAACAGCTAAGTGACTGAACCACTATCAGAGGTCAAAGGTTCAGAATGGCCAAATTCAAAACAAAGTACTCACTTCTGCACCTTTGTGGTTATCGTTCAGCCATTCAAGCCTTTTTCATTTCTACAATCACAGAATCTCTGTACAAATATCTGGTGAATGAAAATATTACGTCTATATGTGTGTATATGCAAGTGTCGACAAGAGCAAAGGGAGGAAAAGGGCAACCCGACTTTTAGGCATGATGCCTCTGAGGAGGTGATGTGAACCATTCTAGATGCAGCTAAAAGTCAGATTTCGGAACAGAATGGCTGCAACTCAATTATCAATGTCCTCCCAAAGGAGCCACTGAGCCCACAGAGATGAGATGATAAAGATCACTAAAGTGCACTAAGCTCTTTCCTGAATCTCTGAGAAGGAAAATGATTTGCCCAAAGTGACTCAGATATTGGTGCTCTAAGATCTGAATCCATAGCCATGAGCCATAGTTCTAGAACTGGTTTGGGCTCACTACCTTTCTTCAATTCTTGGGAGATCCCTCACTCATCCACTCCCCTGAAGGAAGTCCACTAGTCTCCTATCAGAATATTTTTGGGAATTATTGTCCAGAGATAGAATATGAACCCTTAGGAATATGTTTTAGTACGAAGTCCAAATTTCACCATTCTGTGTCTCAGATTTTGTTTTTGTTTAAGTTTTATTTAAATCCCAGTTAGTAAACATATTGTGTAATATGAGTTTCAGGTGTACGATATAGTGATTCAACACTTCCATTCATCACCTGGTGCTCACCACAGGTGGCCTCCTAAATCCCCATCACCTATTTCACCCATCCCCCACCTACCTCCCCTCTATGTTCTTTGTTTTGCCTCTCTTTATTTCCCTTTGCTCATTTGTTTTGTTTCCTAAATTCCACGTAAGAGTGAAATCATATAGTATTTGTCCTTCTCTAACTTACTTCACTTAACATAATACTCTCTAGCTCCATCCATGGTATTGCAAATGCCAAGATTTTATTCTTTTTTACTGCCAGCATCTGTTTCTGCCCTAAACCATGTCTCCACACTTCCTACCTTCTTTGACATGACCTCTTCTCTCCCTTTAGTTGTGGCATTAGTTCTGTCAGCCTTTAGGTTGATTTCTGGGGTGTTTAGGATGATTTGATGTTTATCTAGTTGTATTCATGGGTTCAAGGTGAGCCTTGGGTCCTCCTACTCCACCACCATCTTCCTAGACCTGTCTCAGATCTTGTTGATTTCATGATGAGAGGAATGGTTATCAAATCTGACATCACATGGCTTAAAGAAATTGTAAGGAATGATTTATTTTCTCTGTAGATGTGAACAAAGAAAATAATTTCCACTTCTTTGCAAGCTCACCCTAAACTTTCTTGCTCATTAAATATACATGACTTGGGATATAAGAATTATCTCTATATAACAAATTATGAGAGAACAGGGATTCATTTTGTGAATTCAACTTGATTTCCTCACCATATCATATTCAAAATAGCTCTCAAGGATCTCAAAGTATGAACAAGTCAATAATATTATTCCCATCAATCTAGGTGTTCTTTAAAAATATAATTTAGGGTGAAATTGATGAAACAGGAGAGCTGAACAGATTGATAGCACAGTAAAAGCATAAGCTTGTCCTCTATTTAGAGACAAAGAAATAGAGGCAGAAATAGACAAAGAAACAGAATCGAGGGGCCAGAAATAAACCCACACATATATAGTCAACTAATATTTGCCAAGGGAGTCCAGAACACTCAACTGTTGGAAAGGATAGTGTCTTCAAGAAATGGCCCTTGGACGACTAGATATTCACATGCAAAATAATGAAAGTGGACCCCTACCTTATACCACTCGCAAAAATTAACTCCAATTGGGTTGAAGACTTAAACACAAGACCTAAAACTGTAGAACTCCTAGAAGGAAAGAAGAAAAAAGTTCCTTCACATTGATCTTCACAATGATTTTTCTGGATATGCCACCAAAAGCACAAGAAACAAAAGCAAGAATAAACAAGTAAATCTATAGCAAACTGAAAACCTTCAGCACAACAACAACAACAACAAAAATGACCAGGAAAACGAAAAGGCAGAACGGGAGAAAATATTTGCCAATCATTTATGTGATAAGTGATTAAAATCCAAAATATATAAGGAACTCCTACAACTTGAAAGAAAAAAGCAAACAAACAAACAAAAAATAATCTGATTTTAAAATGAGTAAAGGAGGGGTGCCTGGGTGGCTCAGTGGGTTAAGCCGCTGCCTTCGGCTCAGGTCATGATCCCAGGGTCCTGAGATGGAGCCCCGCATCGGGCTCTCTGCTCAGCAGGGAGCCTGCTTCCTCCTCTCTCTCTCTCTCTGCCTGCCTCTCCACCTACTTGTGATCTGTCTGTCAAATGAATAAATTTTAAAAATAAATAAATAAAATGAGTAAAGGACCTGAATGGACGTTTTTCTAAAGCAGATAGACAAACGGCCAACATCACAAATCAAGAAAAAGTAAATCAAAACCACAAAGAGATACCATCCCATACCTGTTAGAGTGTATATTATCAAAAAGAAAAGGGATAACCAATGCTGGTAATGAAGTAGAGAAAAGGGGACTCTCGTGCACTGCTGGTGGGAATGTAAATTGGTGAAGCCACTACAACAAACCATATGGAGGTTCCTGAAAAAATTAGAAATAAAACTACCATATGATCCAGCAATCCCACTTTTTAAAAATTTTTTTTATCTAAATTCAACTTAATTAACATATACTGTATTATTAGTTTCAGAGGTAGAATTTAGTGATTCATCAGTTGTATACAACACCCAGTGTTCATTACATCAAGTGCCCTCCTCAACGCCCATCACCCAATTACCCCATCCCCCCGCTCTCCACCAAACTCCCCTCCAGCAACCCTCATTTTGTTTCCTAGAGTTCAGGGGCTCTTATGGTTTGCCTCCCCCTCAATTTTCATCGTAAAATGAAAATACAACCTATTAAAGTATGTGAAATGCAGCTGAAGTAGAACCGAGAGAGCAATTTATAGAACTAAATGCTTATGTTAGAAATAGGTAAAGAACTCAATTCAATCATTTGAGTCCCTACCCCATGAAACTAGAAAAAAGAGCATAATAAACACAGAGCAAACAGAAAGAATGAAATGATAAAGACAAAGACAGAAATCAATGAAATCGAAAATCAGAAAACAGAGAAATTAATGAAAAAAGTTGATTCTTTAAAAAAATTATTAAAATTGATAAACCTCTAACAACATTAATTAGGCTTAAGAAAGACGGGGCACCTGGGTGGCTCAGTCATTTAAGTGTCTGACTCTTGATGTTGGCTCAGGTCATGATCTCAGGGTTGTGAAATCGAGGCCCACATCAGTCTCTGCACTTGGCATGAAGCTTGCTTAAGATTCTCCCTCTTCTTCTCCTTCTCCCCCTCCCCCTGCCACTTGCTCTCTCTCTCTTTCTCAAAACAAAAACTTAGGGGTCTCTGCGTGGCTCATTTGATTAAGTGTCTGATGCTTGATTTTAGCTCAGGTAATGATCTCAGGATCAAGAGATCAAGTCCCATGTTGGTCACTGTGCTGGGTGTGGAGATTGCTTGGGATTCTCTCTTTCCCTCTCCCTCCGCCCCTCCATCCATGCTTGTTCTCTCTCCCTCTAAAAAAAATTACAAAAAGTAAATTTAAAAAAGAGAAGATACAAATCAGCAATATCAGGACTAAAATATGAGGATAACACTACAAATCTCACAGCCAGTAAAAGGATAAGGGACTATGAATGACTTTACACTTGCAAATTCAGCAGATCGAACAGGTGGTTTTAAAAACTCTACCAAAATGGAATAAACAATTGGGATAGTCTTATAATCAGGAATTAAATTCATAATTTAGAGGCTCTAAAAAGAGGAATTGCCAGAGGGAAGACAGACTTTGACCTAAACCTCCCATGTTGAAATGGATCATACACCTAAATGGAAAATGGAAAATTATAGAACTTTGAGAAAAGAAAAAAACACAGGAGGAAAAACTTTGATACCTAGAGCTAGGCAAACAATTCCTAGATTTGACGTCAAAAGGATGAACAACAAAAGAAAAAAATAACAAATTTGACTTCGTCAAAATTTAAAACTTTCATGCTTCAAAAGATTCTGAGAAGACTGTGAAAATACAAGCTACCCACTGGAAGCAAATATTTGTAAACCAGGGCACCTGGGTGGCTCAGTGGGTTAAAGCCTCTGCCTTCGGCTCAGGTCATTATCTCAGGGTCCTGGGATCAAGTCCTGCATTCGGGCTCTCTGCTCTGCAGGGAGCCTGCTTCTTCTTCTTCTTCTTCTTCTTCTTCTTCTCTCTCTCTCTCTCTCTCTCTGTCTGCCTCTCTGCCTACTTGTGATCTCTGTCTGTCAAATAAATAAAATCTTCAAAAAATATATTTGTAAACCACACATCCAACAAAGGCTTGCAAGAAGAATATGCTTAGAATTCTCAAAACTCAACAGTAAAACAAAAACAAAACCAGAATATTACAAAATAAACAAAAAATAAGAATGTACATTTAACTGAAGATGACAAAAGCAATGGAAAGATGTTCAATGTATTTAGCCATCAAAGGAATGCAAATTAAGACCACAATAAGATATCACTGCACACCTATCAGAATGGCTAAAATAACAAAATGTGACACCAAACCCAGAACACAAAAATCTAAAATTGGGATGCCTGAGTGGCTCAGTGGATTAAGCCGCTGCCTTCAGCTCAGGTCATGATCCTAGGGTCCTGGGATCGAGTCCCGAATCAGACTCCTTGCTCAGCGGGGAGACTGCTTCTCTCTCTGCCTCTGCCTGCATTGGTGATCTTATTAAATTATACCCAGAAGGCAAAGATGATAAGAATAGAAGTCATGAAGATGCTGGTCACCCAGGAGCCATTGATGACTGATCTGATTTATAATAATGTTAGATGCAATTGCCTTGTGCCTCTATTACACATTAAAAACAATGAGCTGTCGAAAAATAGGGACATGACCAAATGCTGTGAAGGATGCAGGGAAAGTAGATCACTCATATCTATTGCTGGTAGGGATATAAAGTGCTATAGCCACACTGGAAAAGAATACTACAGTTTCTTACAAAGCTGAACACGCCATTACCATAAAACTCAGCAACTGCCCTTCTGGGCATTTATCCCTGAGAATGGAATATGTACTCACACATAATGCTTAATCAAATGTCCACAGCAGCTTTGTTTACACTAGCCCCAAACCTGAAACAATCCAGATGTCCTTCAACGGGTGAATGGTTAAAGAAACTGTAAAGCTGTGGAATATTATTCAACAATAAAAAAGGAATAGCTCCTGGGAGATGAGGAAGATGGTGGTTGAGTAGGAGGACCCTAAGCTCACCTCCTTCCAAGAATACCAGTAGATAACTATCAAATCATCCTAAATACCCCCCAGAAACTGGCCTGAAAACCAACAGAACAAGCTCCACAACTAAATGTAGAGAAGAGTCCACATTGAAGAAGGTAGAAAGTATGAAGACATGATTTGGGAGGGAAACGGATCATAGCTATTGCTGTGGGAGGGAGCCATGGTCACAGAGAAGGGTGAAAGGCAGACTAGCACACAGGGGAATGCATGGGGAAAATGAATCTCCATGGCAACTGATTTAGAAATTGAAAGGGTCTCATTTCCTGAGTTCCTACAACCAGCAGGGCTTAAAACCTGGAGTTTCAAAGGTCAGGTATGCTTGGCTCTGGAAAGCTCAGAGGGCATTGGGGTTGCTCTCAGAGAAAGTACAGGGCAAACAGCCCACAGAGACACAGCATGAGAGAGAGATCTGAAGTGTGCCTGGGGCACACAGTGGGTAATTTATTTGCTCATCTCTGAGCACATCCCAGAGAGACAGCATTCACAGGGAGACACCCCCCTCCTGAAACAAAGGAACTGGCTACGGTCATTCCCCCCCCCTCAACATAAACACAGGACCGCCTGTGGGGTGACACTCACTATTTAACTTGTTTACACGAAGCCCTACCCCCACCCCACCTCCAAACTCCAGAATAACCACCATTCCAAGTCATGCTTGCCTGAGGCCCAGCATGGTGAGGCCCCTCCTCCAAAAGATTGACTCAAACTCCTGCCAACATCATGTCTCCCATTGTGGTAGTTTTGTGGAGCCTTTGCTCCAGCAATGGTGGTGATGGGTCTCATTTCAAAAACAGACCAGAACATACCTAGTTAAAGCATGTCACATTCAACAGGGACCAAACACTGTCCACAACAGGCAAACAGAGCCTTTACAGACAACTGGTCTAAAGGATAAAGCAGCCAGGACAAAACAGCAGAACACACGCTGCACAGACAGGAGACACTCCTGGAAGCAGGAGGCCCCGAAGCAGAGGGCACTACACAGAGGACACAACAAGGCCTCATCTTCATAAGCCATTACCCTGAAGAACAGGAGATATAGCTGACTTTTCCAACACACAGAAACAGGCACAGAGACCCACACAAAATGAGAAAACAGAGAAATTTATCCCAAATGAAAGAACAGGACAAGGCCACAACCAGAGATTTAAGCAAAACAGATATAAGTAACGTGCCTAATGGAGAATTTAAAGTAATAATCATAAACATACTCATTGGACTTGAGAAAAGAGTGGAAGACATGAGGGAGACTTTAACACAGAGCTAATAGCAGAGATAAAGAGCATAATAAATGAAAGAGAAACACATATGATAGAAGAAACAGAGAACAGAAGAAGCAGAGAAACAAATTAATGACCTAAAAGACAGAGTAACAGAAAGTAATCAAGTAGAACAAAAGAGAGAAAAAGAATTATGCAAAATGAGAACAGATGTAGGGAACTCAAAAGTTTCTTCAAATGTAGTAACATTCATACCACAGGAGTCATGAAAGAAGAGAGAGAAAAAGGGGCAGAAAATTTATTTGAAAAAAAAAAAAAAACAGCAGGAGGCACCTGGATGGCTCAGTCGATTAAGCGCCTGCCTTTGGCTCAGGTCATGATCCCAGGGTCCTAGGATGGAGCCCCACTTTAGGCTCCCTGCTCAGTGGGGAGTCTGCTTCTCCCTCTGCCCCTCCCCTCTGCTCATGCTCGCTTGCTCGCTCTCTCTCTCTCTCTGGCTCTGTGTCTCAAACAAATAATAAATAAATAAGTAAATAAAGTCTTTAAAAAAGAAAAAATAACATCTGTCAACTTTCTTAACCTGGGAAAAGAAAGAGATATCCACATCCAGGAGGCAAAGAGAACTTACACCAAAAACAACAAAAGCAGACTCACATCAAGATGTTATAATTAAATTGGCAAAATACAGTGATAAAGAAAAAATTGTAAAAGCAACGAGACAAAAGAAGACAGTAACTTACAAAGAAAAACCCATAAAGCTGGACGGAGAGCTTTCAATGAAAACGTCACAAGCCAGAAGGGAGTGGCATGATATATCAAAGTGCTGATTGGGAAAAATATGCAGCCAAGAATACTCTACTCAGCAAAGTTATCATTCAGAAGAGGAGAGATAAAAAGTTTCCCAGACAAACAAAAACTATAGTTCAAGACCACTAAACCAGCCCTGCAGGAAATAATACAGGGGACTCTCTGACTGGAAAGGAGAGACCAAAATTGACAGTATAAAGTTAGAAAACACAAAGCAAGAAAAATGAATATTACTGTAAAAAAATCAGTCAAGAAACTCACAAAATAAAAGGATATAAAATATAACAACATATACCTAAAACATGGGGAAGAGAAGCGTAAAAAATGGGTTCAAACTTAAACAGCCATCAACTTAATGTAGACTGCAACACGTAGAAGATGTTACATACAAACCTAATGGTAACCACACATCAAAAAACACCAATAGATATGCAAAGAATAAAGAGAAAGAAATCCAAATATATCACTAAAGAAAATAAGCAAACCATGAAAGAAAGATAAGAAAAATCAGAAAACACCTTCTGAAACAACACAAAGCAAATAATGAAATGACAATAAATATATATCTATTAATAATTACTTTGAATATAAATGGACTACATGCTCTGATCAAAAGAGATAGGGTAACAGAATAAGTAAGAAACCAAGACCCACCTATTTGTTGCCTACAAGAGACTCATTTTTGACCTAAAGACACCTGCAGGTTAAAAGTGAGAGGGAGAAACAACTATCATGCAAACATACGTCAAAAGAAAGCCTGAGTAGCAATACTTACATCAGGCAAATTAGACTTTAAAACAAAGACTAATGAGACAAAGAAGGATACTACATAATAATAAAGGGGACAAACAATCTCAAAAGAAGATATAACAACTATAAAAGTTTATGCATCCAACAGAGGAGCACCCAAATATATAAAACAGTTAATAACAAATATAAAGGAAATAATTGATGTAATGCAATGACAGTAGGGGACTTTAACACCTCACTAACATCAATGGACAGATCATCTAAACAGAAAATCAACAAGGAAACCATGGATTTGAATTAGACCCTGAAACAGACAGATTTAACAGGTATGTTCAGAACATTCCATCCTAAAATAGAATACACATCCTTTACAAGATACATGGAACAGTCTCCAGAACAGACCAGATATTAGGTCATAAAACAAGCCTCAACCAATTCAACAATCATACCATGCCTATTTTCTGACCATAATACTATGAAACCAGAAGTCAACCACAAAGAAAAACCTGGAAAAAACACAAATACATGGAGGTCAAATAACATGTTACTAAACAATTAATGGGTCAATCAAGAAATTAAAGAAGAAATTAAAAAGTACACGGAAACAGGGGCGCCTGGGTGGCTCAGTGGGTTAAAGCCTCTGCCGTCGGCTCAGGTCATGATCCCAGGGTCCTGCGATCGAGCCCCGCATCGTGGGGAGTCTGCTTCCTCCTCTCTCTCTCTGCCTGCCTCTCTGCCTACTTGTGATCTCTGTTTGTCAAATAAATAAATAAAATCTTTTTAAAAAAAGTACATGGAAACAAATGAAAATGAAAACACAATAGTCCAAAATCTTTGGGATGCAGCAAAAGTGGTTCAAAGAGGAAAGTTTATAGAAATACAGGCATACCCTAAGAAGCCAAAAAAAACCCAAATCCCTCAAATAAACAACCTAACCTTACACCCAAAGGAGCTAGAAAAAGAACAAACAAAAACCTAAAATCATCAAAAGTAAGGAAATAAATATTAGAGCAGAAATAAATGACATAGAAATTTTTAAAAAGCAACAAATAGAACAGATCAATGAAACCGAGATCTGGTTCTTCAAAAAAAAATCAATAAAACTGATGAATCTCTAACCAGACTTATCAAGAAAAAAAGAGAAAGGACTCAAATAAAATCACAAGTGAAAGAGAGAGAAATAACAACCAACACCACTGATACAGAAGCAATTGTAAGAGAATATTGTAAAAAACTATATGCCAACAAATTGAATAACCAAGAAGTGGATAAATTCCTAGAAACATATAAATTACCAAAACTAAAATAGAAAGAAATAGACAATTTGAACAGACCAATAACCAGCAGAAATTGAATCACTAATCAAAAAACTCCCAACAAACAAAATCTAGGACCAGGTGGCTTCACAGGAAAATTATAACAAATATCTAAAGAAAAGCTTTTCCCCTAATGCCAGGAACAAACAGGGATGTCCACTCTCGCTACCATTGTCCAACATAGTACTGGAAGTCCTAGCCACAGAAATCAGGCAACAAAAAGAAATAAAAGGCATCTAAATTGGTAAGGAAGAAGTAAAACTTTCACTATTTGCAGATGACATGATACCCTATATAGAAAACCCAAGGGGCACCTAGGTGGCTCGGTCAGTTAAGCACCCAACTCTTAGTTTTGGCTCAGGTCATGATCTCAGGGTCATGAAATTGAGCCCCATGTCAGGCTCTGTACCTAGTGCAGAGTGTGACTGAGATTCTCTCTTTCTCTGTCCCTCCTCCCACTCTCATGCACTCTCTCTCTAAATATAAAAAAATACAATTTTTAAAAAAGAAAACCTGAAAGATCCTATCAAAAAAACTGGTAGAACTGATAAACTCATTCAGTGAGGTCACAAGATATAAAATCAATGTATAGATATCTGTTGCATTTCTATACATCAATAATGAAGCAGTAGAAAGAGCAATTAAGGAGTCAATCTCATTTCTAACTGCACCAAAAATAATAAGATACTTAGGAATAAACCCAAACAAAGAGTTAGAAGATCCGTACTCTGACAACTATAAAAATACTGATGAAAGAAATTAAAGATGACGCAAAGAAATGGAAAGACATTCCATACTCATGGATTAGAAGGACAACTATTGTTAAAATGTCTGTACTACCCAAAGCAATCCACACATTTAATGCAATCTCCATCAAAATACCATGAGGGGGGAAAAATACCATGTGGATTTTTCACAGAACTAGAACAGACAATTCTAAAATTTTGTATGACACCACAAAAGACCCCATATAGCCAAAGCAATCTTGAAAAAGAAAAAAAAAGCTAGCGGCATCACAACAGACTTCAAGCTACATTACAGAGCTGTTGTAATCAAAACAACATGGTACTGGCACAAAAAATAAACAATAGGTCAATAGAACAGACTAGAAATCCCCAAAATAAACCCACAACTCTGTTGCAAACTAATCTTTCACAAAGCAGGAAAGAATATCCAATGGGGAAAAGACAGTCCTTTCAACAATAATATTGGGAACACTGGACAGCAACATGTAAAATAAAGAAACGGGACCACTTTCTTACATCATACATAAAAATAAATTCAAAATGGGGTGCCTGGATGGCTCAGTTGGTTAAGTGTTTGACTGTTGATTTTCGCTTGGGTCATGATCTCTGGGTCCTGGGATCAAGCCCCACACTGGACTCTGTAGTTAGCAGGGAGTCAGCTTGGATTCTCCTTCTTCTCCCTTGGCCCCGCCCCTTTTCGCACGTGCACTCGCTCTCTCTCTCTAAAATACATAAGTAAATCTTTAAAAAAATTATATAAAAATAGGTGTGCCTGTGTGGCTCAGTCAATTAACTGTCTGCCTTCCACTCAGGTCATGATCCCCAAGTCCTGGGATCGAGCCCTGTGTTGGGCACCCTGGCCAGCAGGGAGCCTGCTCTTCCCTCTCCCTGGGTCCCTCCCCCTGCTCATGCTCCCTTTCTCTAAAAAAACCTTTTAAAAAATTTTTTTGAATTAAATAAATAAATAAATTCAAAATGGATTAAAGACCTAAATATGAGACCTGAAACCATAAAAATCCTAGAAAAAACACAGGCAGTAACCTCTGACATCAGCTGTAGTAAATTTTTTCTAGCTGTGTCTCCTGAGGCAAGGGGGATAAAAGCAAAAATAAACTAATAAACTACTGGGAGTACACCAAAATAAAAAGCTTCTACACAGTGAAGGAAACAATCAACAAAACTAAAGGGCAGTCTACGGGATGGGAGAAGATATTTTCAAATGACATACACAATAATTCATAATTAGGATTAGTATACAAAATGCATTAAGAGCTATTACAAATCAACACCCTAAAACCAAATAATCCAATTAAAAATGGGCAGAAGACACTAACAGACATTTTACCAAAGAAGACATTCAGAAGGCCAACAGACACTTGAAAAGATGCTCAATGTCACTGATCACCAGGGAAATGCAGATCAAAACTACAATGAAGTGTCACCTAAAACCTGTCAGAATGGCTAAAATACAACAATACAAGAAACTGAGAAGGATGTAGACAAAAAAGAGCCCTGTTGCACTGTTGGTGGGAATGCAAATTGGTATAGCCACTGTGGAAAACATTATGATGGTTATTTAAAAAGTTAAAAATAGAACTACTTCATGATCCAGCAATAGAACTACTGGGTATTTACCCGAAGGATACAAAACGCTAAAGGGATACATGCGCCCTGATGATTATAGCAGCATTATCTACAACAGCCAAGATATGGTAGCAGCCCAAGTGCCCATCGATTGATGAATGGACAAAGAAGAGGTTGGGGGGGGGTGCCTAAGTGGCTCAGTCAGTTAAGTATCTGACTCTTGATCTCAGCTCAAGTCTTGATCTCAGCAGTCATGAGTTCAAGCCCCATGTCTGGCTCCATGTTTGGTACGGAGCCTACTGGGGGAAAAAAAAAAAAGAGGTCACACACACACACACACATACACACAGACACACACAGAGGAATATTATTTAGCCACAAAAAATGAAATCCTGCCATTTGCAACATGGATGGAGCTAGAGAGTATTATGCTAAGCAAAACAAGTCTGTGTAAGAAAGACAAATACCGGGTGCCTGGGTGGCTCGGTGGGTTAAGCCGCTGCCTTCAGCTCAGGTCATGATCCCAGGGTCCTGGGATCAAGTCCCGCATGGGGCTCTCTGCTTAGCAGGGAGCCTGCTTCCTCCTCTCTCTCTCTGCCTGCCTCTCTGCCCACTTGTAATCTCTCTCTGTCACATAAATAAATAAAATCTTTAAAAAAAAAGAAAGACAAATACCATATGATTTCACTCATACTAGAATTTAAGGGAAAAAAAAACAAGTAAAGGTAAAAAATAAGAGAGAAAGATAGACAAATCAAGAAACAGATTCTTAATTATAGGGAACAAACTGATGGTTACCAGAAAGGAGGTAGAGGATGAATGAAACAGGTGATGGGGATAAAGGGAGGGCACTTGCGGTGATGAGCACCGGATGTTGTATGGAAGTGTGAATCACTGTATTGTACACACGCAACTCATACACGTTGTATATTAACTAACTGGAATTAAAATAAAAACTTGGAAAAAAATGACTAATTACTGATAAATACAACAGCCTAGATAGATCTCTAAGGAATTATAATTTTTTAAAAATCCCATAAAGGGACACCTGGGTGGCTTAGTCAGTTAAGCATCTGCCTTCAGTTTAGGTCATGATCCCAGGATTCTGGGATCGAGTCCCACGTTGGGCTCCTTGCTCAGAGAGGAGCCTGGTTTTCCTTCTCCTGCTGCTCCCTCTCCTTGTGCTCTCTCTCTAACAAATAAATAATCTTAAAAGATAAAAAGTAATTAAAAATAATGTTAAATACCTTAAAGGTTATATATAATATAATTTCATTTATAGAACTTTCTTGAAACCTCAAAATTCTAGAAGTGTAGATTCTAAATTAATGGTTGCTAGGGGTTACAAAACTGGGAGGAGGGGGAAATGAGTGTGGATATAAAGGGATAACAGGAAGGATCCTTTTGGTGACACTTTTCTATATCTTGATCGTGGTGGGCTTCATGCAAATCTACACATATGGTAAAATACATATAGCTAAATACACACACACATACACATACCATATGTAAAACTGGTGAAACCTGAATATTGTAGATGTGTCAATATCAATCTCTTGTTTGTAATGTTGTACTACATCTTTGCAAATTATTACCATTGGGGTATTATTTACTAATAATTATTATCATTCGGCTCAGGTCATGATCCTGGAGTCCCAGGATTGAGCCCCACATCAGGCTCCCTGCTCAGTGGGGAGTCTGCTTCTCCCTTTGCCCCTTACCGTGCTCTCGTGTTCTCACTTTCTATTTCAAATAAATAAATAAAATATTTAAAAAATTAAAAATAAATTAAATTTAAATTTAAAATAAGAAATTGAAAGCATGAAAAAAAAAGAAATTGAAAGCATGAAAGAACCTAGAGTATTCAGAAGAAATTCAAAAAATAAGAACAAAGTTAGAAAGTCTACATTACTTCATTTCAAGGTTTATAATAAAGCAACAATAATCAAGACAGTGTGGTATTGGCATAATGACAGAAATATACTGTCTACGGCCATACCACCCTGAACGCGCCCGATCTCGTCTGATCTCGGAAGCTAAGCAGGGTCGGGCCTGGTTAGTACTTGGATGGGAGAAATATACCAGTGTGGGGCACGTGGTTGACTCCGTTGCTGGAGCATGTGACTCGATCTCGGGGTCATAAGTTCCAGTACCATGTTAGGTATAGCAATGACTTAAAAATAAAATGTTTTAAAAAAAAGAAATATATCAATGAAACAAAATAGAGACCCACATATTATGTATATACAGACAATGATTATAGACAAATATTTAAGGGAAGATTATAGGGGAAAAAATAGAGTCTGGGAAAATTAGATACCCATATATACAAATAAATAAATAAATTTTGCTCTATACCTCACACCATATAAAAAGTTAAACCAAAATGGATCACAAAACTAAATGTAAAACCTAGAACTGTAAAACGTCTAGAAAAAGGAGAAAAGATTTATTAACTTGAATTATTCACCAAGTTTTTATATACAATAAAGAGCACAATCTAGTAATGAAATAAAGTTGATAAATAAGACTTCATTTGAATTAAGCCAGTCTCTGAAAGGCACTGTTAATTGATGTGTGGGTGGCTTAGTTGGCTGAGTGTCAGACTCTTGGTTTTAGCTCAGGTCACAATCTCATGGGTCGTGGGATCAAGACCCTGCCGGCCCTGCACTCAGTGGGGAGTCTGTTTGAAGTTTCTCTCCTGCTGCCCATTCTGCCATTCTTTTTCTCTCTCTCTCTCTCAAATAAACAAATAAATCTTTTTTTGAGAAGGGCACTACTAAGAGAGTTAAAAGACAAGCTACAATCCTGGAGAAAGTATTTGCCAGTCATATATCTGATAAAGGACTTGTATTGATAATGTAAAGAGAGCTCTCAAACTCAATAATAAGAGAAAACCCCCCAAAATAGGAAAGTGATTTAAACATTCACATAATCAAAAGACATATACAACAGCAAAAAGTCACATGAATAGATGCTCAACATAATTTGTTGTTAGGGAAATGCAAATTAAAACCACAATGAGATACTGCAACAAGTCTATAAGAATGCCTAAACCTCAAAAGTCTCGCCATACCAAGTGCTGGTGAAGATGTTGAGCACTGTGGCACTTTCATACACAATTGGTGAAATGTGAAATGACACAATCATTTTGGAAAATAGTTGAGAATTTCTTAAACAGTTAAACATGTGCCTACTGTATGATCCAGCCATTCTACTTCAAGATTTTTACCAATGAGAAAGGAAAACGTATGGCCACACAAAGACTTAAACATAAATGTTCACAGAAGATTTACTTGTAATACTCAAACTGAAAACAACCCAAAAAGGAGGTGTTATGGGCCAAATGTATATCCACATGATATAATACTACTCAGAAATAAAAAGTATTGATGCACCTACTAAAGACCTAGCTCTTCATATGTTGCTGACTTTCACCTCTCCTTGGAAAATCTCCTTGGGGCACTTGGGTGCCTCAGTTGGTAAAGCGGCCAACTCTTGATTTCGGCTCAGGTCATGATCTCATGGTACTGGGATCAAGCCCACATCAGCAGGGTCTCCTTGAAGACTTTCTCTCTCCCCCTCCCCTTGTGCTCTCTCAATCTCTCTCTCAAATAAATAAATAAATCCTTTTTTCAAATAAGAAAATTTCCTCCTTAAGCCAATCCAAAATCAATTATTTCTTTACCCTGGATCTCTCAGCACTTGTATGTTACATGTGTACTTTAAAAAAAATTGCACACAGTAATGTATTGCTTATTAATTCAGTATAAAGCCACAAATCTGTACCCCTCTCTCATACATACTGATTCACAAGACAATAAAAGCTAACATCAGAATAAACCAGAACTGATTCTGACTTATAATAGCATTTGGCTGACAGCTGTTAATAGAGCTTTTCCCAACTTTCCACTAAAAGAACAACTGCCCTTACTAGATATCAAATATAAATCTAGAGTAAATATATATATATATAAAAATATCTGAGGTAATAATGCCCCTAAATTTTTCAAATTTGATAAAAACCATAAATCTATAGGTTCAAGAAGCTCAAAGAACCCAAGCAAGATAAACATAAATAAATCTACATCAAACATATCATAATAAAATTCCTTGAAAGCCAATGATAATAAAAAAATTAAATGCAGGCACAAACACACAAAAACATTTTGGTACAGAGGAACAAAGACAATAATACAAACAAACTTGTCACCATAGACTATTCCACCTAACAACTGCAGAATATATAACCCTTTCAAATACACTTGTAACACGCAAGGTAAACGACGTTATAGGCTGTAAAACAACAGTCAATAAATTTAAAATGATTCCTATCATATAGAGCATATTCTCTGACCAAAAGAATAAATTTAAATTAGAAACCCAAAACAGAACACCTATATAGAACACTAAATATTCAGAAAATAAGCAACACAGATTTAATAACCTGTGGGTCAAAGAAGAAATCACATAAGATATTAGGTAATATTTGAACTGAGAAAATGAAAATATAACATATTAAAATCTAGGGATTTCAGGTAAAGCACCATTTGATGGCGACACTTTTTTTTTTTAGATAATAGACACACTTACTGTAAAATTATTTGGAAAGACACAAGCCTTAGAATAGCTAAAACAATCTTGAATAATAAAAGAATCATGAAGGAGGAATCACTCTACCTGGTATTAAATGTAAAAGAATTCAAACTAGAAAGCTTCTTAAAGCTATATATAGATACATAGGTTTAAATGCTTATATTGGAAAATAAAAGTACACGTGGGTGGCTCAGTTGGTTGAGTGTCTGACTCTTGATTTCAGCTTAGGTCATGATCTCACAGTTGTGGGATCAAGCCCTCATCAGGCTCTGTGCTCAGGGAGGAGTCTGCCTGGGATTCTGGCTCTCCTTCTCCCTCTGCCCCTCCCGTCACTTGTATGCACATGCTTGCGCTCTCTCTCTCTCCCTCTCTCTCTAATAAATAAATCTTTAAAAAATAAAATAAAAAAGTTTAAAAGTCAGGTTTAAGAGCTTCTTTGACCTTAAGCTAGAAAAAAAGAAGAGCAAATTAAATGTAAATTGAGTAGAATCAAGCAGATAAAAAGTATACAACTCTATGAATGAGAAAAATCATTTAAAAAAGAAAACTGTAAAAAAAAAGAAAACTTAGATGACAAAAAAATTAGTTCTTTGCAAAGAATAGTCAAACGGGTAAGTATTAAGCAAAAGTGATCCAGATAGAAAACGAACAAACACAAATTTCCAATAAAGGAATGAAACAGGAGATATCACTATAGAACTTACATTCAAAAGCTAATAATTCAAAATTATAAGCAACTCTATACTAATAAATTCAATAACAAAGAAATGGACAAATGCCTTAAAAAACACAACTTCCCAAAACAGACTCAAATACAAAATCTGAATAGGTTTATACTCATGAAAATGACGGAATTTGTAATTAGAAAAAAAAATCTCCCCATAAAAAAGAAGTTCAGGTCCAGAGAGTTTCACTGGTAAGTTCCATCATTTAAGGAAGAAATAGTATCAGTCTTACACAAATTCCATCAGAAAACAGAAGAGGAGAGAACACTACTGAACTCCTTTTATAAGGTCAATATAATGCTAATTTCAAAACCTGACAAAGACATTCCAAGAAAGGAAAATTTCCCTAATGAAAACAAATGTAAATATCATTAACAAAACATCACATAGGTTTGCAAAATATGGCTCACAGACCAAAAGTGGCCTGCCACTTGTTTTTGTAAACAAAAGTTTTACTGGAACACAGCCATGTCCATTCAATTAGGTATGGTCTCTGACTATAGAAGCAGAGTTACAGAGTTGCCACAGAGGACATATGGCCTACAAAACTGAAAATATTTAACATCTGATCCTTTATAGAAAGAAGTGTGCTGACTCCTGGCACACTGAATCCAGTAATATAAAAGAAAGATAATACATCATCACCAATCGAGATATATAGATATAGATATAAATATAGATAGATAGATAAAAATAGATGTGTATGTGTGTACCCCACACACATATATGGAAATATGGAATGCAAGATTGGTTTCACTTAAAATGTTAATATAATTCACCACAACAAAGAAGAAAACACATAAAATCATTTCAATAGATACAGAAAATTATTTGACAAAACTCAATATCCATTAATGATAAAAATTTTCAGTAAACTAGGAATTAGGAACTTCCACATTCAGATAAACAATATCAAAAAAGTTTTTTCATCCAACATCATATTTAATGATAAATATTGAACATCAATCCCCTAATACCACTAACAAGATAAGGAGGTCTGCTCCCATCACTTCTATTCAAAATTATACTGAACATTGCAGACATTGCAACAAAGCAGGTAAAAGTAATAAATGGCAGACAACATAGTTGTTTATGTAGAAAACCCTAAAGAATCTAGAAAAAAATAAGTATATAAGAAGTAAATTTGGGTTGCCTGGGTGGCTCAGTCGTGAAGTTGTCTGCCTTCAGCTCAGGTCATGATCCCAGGGTCCTGGGATCAAGCACTGCATCAGGCTCCCTGCTCAGTGGGAAGCCTGCTACTCCCTTTCACACTCCCCCTGCTTGTGTTCCCTCTCTTGCTGTCTCTCTCTCTATCAAATAAATAAATAAAATCTATTTTAAAAAATAAATTTATTAAGATCAGAGCATACCAGGTCAATATACAAAAATGAACTGTATATTTTTATAATGTAGTAGCAGCACACAATTCAAAAATAAAATTGAAAAAACTCTAACATAACATCAAAATATTAAATGTTTAGGAATAAGTTTAATAAAAGATATGCAAGATCCCTACACTGAAAATTACTAAGATTAGGATAAATGAATGAAGATTTAGTTCTGTAAAGATGTATACTATAGTCATGAATTAGAAGATTCCATATCATTATGATGTCAATTCTCCTTAAATTGATATGTAAATTCAATACAATCCCAATGAAATCTTCATAAAAATTTCTGCAGAAATTGACAAATTGATTATAAACTTTATATGGAAGTTGCAGTGGCTTAGGATAGCCAAAACAATCTCGTGGAGGGAAAAAGAATAAAGTTGGGAGGACTTCAAGTATCTGATTTCAAGACTTACTCTAACACTATGATAACCAAGATAGTTTAGTAGTAGCTTAAGAATCGGTAAGTAGGTCAATGCAAGAGAATAGAAGGACCACAAATAGACAAATAGACCAATGCTTATATGTCCAATTAATTTTCAACTAAGAGGCCCAAGTATTTAATGTGGAAAATGTAGCCAATTCAACAAATGGTGCTAGAAACTCTTCATGCCCTTATAAAAATGGTAAACTTCAACCTTTACCTCACATCCTCACAAAAAGTCAAAATGGACAGCAGGAGTTAAATGTAAAAGAATTCAAACTAGAAAGCTTCTTAAAGAAAACAAAGGTGAAAACTTTCATGATCTTAAGGCAGGCAAAGATTTCTTAGGACATATAAAACAAACTACAAATGTTAAAAATAATAATAATAAAACTGACTTTGTCAAAATGCAAATCTTCTGCTCGTAAAAACACTGTTAAGATGAAAAGGTAGGGCGCCTGGCTGGCTCAGTCAGTGGAGCATGCAACACTCAGTCTTGGGGCTGTGAGTCTGAGCCCCATGTTGGGTACAGAAGTTATTTTTAAAAGTGCATTTAAGGGGGCGCCTGGGTGGCTCAGTGGGTTAAAGCCTCTGCCTTCGGCTCAGGTCATGATCTCAGGGTCCTGGGATCGAGCCCTGCATCGGGCTCTCTGCTCAGCAGGGAGCCTGGTTCTCTTCCTCTCTCTCTGCCTGCCTCTCTGCCTACTTGTGATCTCACGTCTGTCAAATAAATAAATAAAATCTTCAAAAAAAAGTGCATTTAAAAAAATGAAGATGAACAGGTAAGCCACAGACTGGGAGAAAATATTTTTAGTGCATGTATCTGACCAAGGGCTTGTATCAAGAATATATAGCAAACACTTATATATCAAATATAAAATAAGCCATTAAAATAGCAAACCTAAATAATTGGAGAGAAATACTATGTTCATAGATTGTAAGACTCAGCATACTAAAGCCACCAATTCTTTTTTTTTTTTCATTTTTCCAAGATTCATTGTTTACGTACCACACCCAGTTAAAGCCATCAATTCTTAAATTAATATATAGGTTTAATGCAAGTCTGTAAAAATTTCAGCAAAGTTTTTTTGTAGATAATAAACACACTTATTATAAAATTATTTAGAAAGACACAAGCCTTAGAATAGCTAAAACAATCTTGAATAATGAAAGAATCATGAAGGAGGAATCAGTCAAACATATTAAAGAGTACTGTTTAGTTACAGTAATCAAGACAGTGTGACACCGATCAGTGGAACAGAATACAGAAACTCAGAAAGAAACTCACACAAATATGCGCAACTGATTTTTGACAAAGGTGTAATAGAAATGATAGCTCTTTTCTAAAAATGGTGCTGGAGCAATGAGATATCCATAGGCCAAAAGATAATAATAATAAATAAACTTTTAAAAACTACTGACAGGGGTATGTGGGTGGCTCAGTTGGTAAAGCATCTGCCTTTGGCTAAGGTTATGATCCCAGGGTCCTGGGATCAAGCCCCATGTCAGGCTCTCAGCTTTGGGGAGCCTGTTTCTCCCTCTCCCTCTCCCTCCATGTGCTTGGTATCTCTCTCTCTCTCTCTCTCTCTCTCTCTCTTGCCCTCTCTCAAATACATAAATAAAATATTTTAAAATATTTTTTAAATCTCAGAAAAAATCATTGACCTAAGCCTTATGCCTTGCACAAGAATTAACTCAAAATGAAACAGACTTAAACATAAAATGTAAAACTAAAACTTTAAAAAAAAAAAGCTTCTAGAAATTTGGAAAATGTCTAAAACTTCTAAAAATCTCAAAACTTTGTAAAAAAAGAAATGGGAGGAAATCTTCAGAATCTAGGACTAGGCAAAGTGTTCTTACACTTTTCTTCAACACCAACAGCACGATTCATAAGAGGTAAAATTAATAAAATGAACTTCATCAAAATGAAAAACTTCAGTGAAAGCCCATGTGTAAAGGATGAAAAGACAACCTATGGAGTGGAAGAAAATGTTGCAAACCATATATCCAACAAAGGACAAGAATCTGGAATATATAAAGGACTCTCAAAAATTAGTGGATAAAAAAAAGGAGATAGTCCAATTAGAAAATGATATATCTCTATGGTATATTTTTTTGTTTTTGAGAGAAAAAGGGCGTACATGCAAGCAGTGAGGAGGGGGCAGAGGGAGAGAGAGAATCCTCAAGCAGACTCCCTGCTGACCTTGGAGCCCACCACAGGACTCAATCCCATGACCCTGAGACCATGACCTGAGCCGAAATCAAGAGTCAGATGCTCTCATCTGACTGAGCCACCCAGGCGCCCCTCTCTGTGGTATACTTCCAATCATAAGAATAGGGGCGCCTGGCTGGCTCAGTTGGAAGAGGATGTGACTCTTGATCTCGGGGCCATGAGTTCAAGCCCTACAATGGGAATAGACATTACTAAAAAAAATTTTAAGTTTTTAAAAATAAAGGTTGTGCTGTGCTTTAAAAAATTAAAAAGGCACAAAGAGACCAATCTCTGAAGAAAATATATAGACGGCAAGTAAGCACATGAAGGTTATATTCAACGTCATTAGCCATTAGGGAAATAGTCTGGGAAAAGGGAGGACCTGGCAATAGCTACTACTGTAGGCAAGAATCGCAGCACAGACTTGCTATGTCCAGTGTGGACACTGCTGCTGCCATGAATGTCGGATGACATCACAGTGAGAAGTGGCCGCTGAGCTCACCCAGTACCCCGCCGAGTTTCCACTGTCCTTTCAAGGAGTCCCGGGGGAACTGGGGTTTGAAGTTCTAGATTCTGCCACAGGATGCTGGATCTCAGAAAGGGCGTGTCACTGAAGGGTTCCTAAAAAGGAAAAGATGCTGCATGTACTGTCTAGAGTTCAAATCATGAGTAACGATTTTCCCACTTTCTTCCTGATGGTCAGATCATGCTTAGAGAACTGGATTTCTGTCTGAGCTTCACTGCATAAACAGGGCATTATAAAACAAGGGAACACACAGAGGAGGGCGACAGTGGCATGTGAAGAAAATTGCTCTGAAAAACTAGAGGAAAGAAGACACTTAGAGGGCTCTGAGAGCTTTTTTCAAATGTGTTAAAGGACTACCATGAAGGAAAAATGGTCTATTTATTTTGTCTGGCTACAGAGGATAGGAGCTAGGATCAAGGGCTAGGGAAACAGATTTCAGCTTTAACCTAGTGATTTAAACTATTCTACAGTGGAAAGGGCTTCTTTGAAAAACTAGAACTTGACTGTTCTTAACACACACACACACACACTCACACACACACACACACACACACAAGGTAACTATGTGAGGTGATGTCTATGTTAACTAAACTTACTGTGACAATCATTTCATAATACATATACATATCAAATGATCTTGTAACCCTGAAATGTACACAAGGTTTTACGTCAAGTCTATCTCCATAAAGCTGGGAAAACAAAACAAAACAAAATAACCTGTGGTTTCTCAACTGCACTGAATCTATACATCAACTACTAATGCTTAAATATTTACTTCTTCAATTCATGACCATATTATATAAATTTGAATCTTCTTTATTTGAATCATCTTGAATATACTTCCCAAAAAATTTTATACTAAAAAAGAAAAAGAATTTCATGGGCTTTCCTCCACAGCAGTGGCACAGAATCTGAGCGTGGCATCTTTAGCCTATCTAGAGGACCAATAGGTCCAGGACCACCAAGGGTTGACTGAGGGACTCAGTATCCTCTTGGTAAAGAACTGTTCCATTAGAAGGAGAGCTGGTGTGCTAAAATTTTGTCCAAGTTTAGTAGGTCAGTTTGGAAGAGAAAGAAGGGCATTATTCTAAGAATATCACTGTGTCTATCACCCAGATTGTCGCAAGGCCCAGCCCCTGAAGACCTGAGTCATGGAGGGATGGGAGAGGAGAATAAGGAAAAAGGCATCAGGGGAAGAAGTGAGGAAGGAGGGCTGAGACCAAGTCTCCTAACTTCCTGGCTAGGATACTTGACTGTGTCCTGGAAGAAATGCCCCACTACTCCCTCCTCTTGCCTTATGATGACTTTATAGGCAACTATATCTCGAATACTGAAGATATTTCATTTTCTACTAAGGCTTTGCCATTTAACCTAATTTTAAATGTTTTGGGATGGCACCCGTTGTTATGTCATAGGGGTTTGGGCCATGGTTGAGTATTGTCCTAAGAACGTAGAGTCAGAAGAGAGGCCAAATGTGCTGCGTGCCAGATAAGTAGGACAAATATGGAAAATGAACATGGGCAAGAAAAAGTAACAGGGTAAGGTTTAAGCAGTTGGCCCGGTACAGACGGATGAAAATGGCAGATGCCAGCCAGCTGCCGGGAGAAGTAGCTCATGAGCACACATCATACTCTCCTTGACAATTCCTGAGACATTCGAGAAGGAATTAAATGGGGATTGGAATCCGTTTAAAAAAAAAAAAACCACAGATGGACTCTAAGCCAAATAAATACTATACATTTTCATCAGTGTAAATAAATTTTTACTCTCAGACACCACGATCAGAGAGACATGGGATGCTTCAGGGAAAATTCTACTTTTACAAGATGAAAGGTTATGAGGCTGTCCCTCCCCAGGAAATAAATCATACAAAAGCACACAGTCAAAGGCCTCAGGGGATTCAGGAAGAGAGCAGAAATTTGACATCGATTTTAGCTTCTTAGCAGCATACTGCTAAGTGATCTTTCTCCCCAGTCCCTCTAAAGACAGAGAACTGTAAGGGCAAGTTCTACAGAGTGGCCGGAGAGAGTGTGGTGTCACCATGGTTTCGAGCCACAGGAGGCAAAGCTGACTGAACGGTGGTCTGGCTTAGTTAATGATGTTGCTAGGAAACCCACATTTGCCAAGGTTCTACCCACTCTGCTTTCTGTGCATCATTTACTCACCACAAATAACATGGCAGCATCACCCACAAAGTTGGAAGGCTGCCCAACACAAAGCAGCCTGGGCAAAGCCCTGCGCGCAGGGCGGGAGGCGGCCTATTGCTACTCTCTGCACAACGGTCATCCAGCCGGCTGTCCGGCAAGGGAGCTCACCCAGCAGCCCACGATTCCCACCGCCCGGCTGCATACCGGAACTGCCACCAGACGGGCTGCACTCGAGCCTGGCCAGCCCACGCCGCGCATGGAGCGGGGGGCATCCCAGCAGTCCCAGTGAGAACTGGCTGCCGGCAAGGGAAGGGGCAGCCCTGGATGAAATCTCACCAGAGACCCTTGAAGTCGCGCAACCCTCGCGTGGGACTGCTGGGAGCAGCTAGTGGCAAGGAGTCCCTGCAGTACTTAATAAGCACACGGTGTCTGCCACATGCCACCCTGGTCCCTGGGGACCACAGGTAAGCCGGACACAGTCCAGGCCATCAGCGAGTCTCTACATCTCTAACTAGGAGCCAGCGTGGGCAACGCTGATGACATGCAGTGAGGAGACCAAGGAGGAAAATCGACCCATAGCCCAGGAGAAGCCATGGGATCCTTTCACTGCTCCTTAGGGGCAGAGGATTCTGGGAGTCGGCACATCCTACAGGCACAGGGTCAGAACACAGCAGGAGGGATGGCTGACCGTCTGCTTGAGGTCAAGAGGGAGAAAAGGGAAAAGAGTCACTGGCACGAGGTCTAGAGTGAGGAGAAGAATCTCATCAAACCCCAAAGTGAGGTGGACCCCAGAAATGCAGCTTCTACATCCGTGCTGGCCAATCAAATACGACTTGAGCTACAAATCCAAGCCACGTGTGTATTCTGAAATTTTCCAGCAGTCACAGTGAACAAAAAAAGTAAAAAAGAACAGATGAAATTAATAGGACATTTTATTTCAGAAAATACATCCCAAAATTATCATTTCAATGTATAATCAATATAAACACATGATTAATATTTTACGAGGTCCTTTATGTTACCTTCTTTTGCATGCTAAGCCTCTCGGTTAGGACCAGCCACATTTTCAAGTGGCGGCTGACTACTGTACTGGACAGCACAGTTCTAGACAAAGGGGCTGGGATCCAAGAGAACAGAAGGAAAAAGAACAAAGTCTAAGAGCACCTGTAAAGATCCAGACTTTGACAGTGATGTCTGTACCAGCACAAAAAAGAGTCCGGTAACAATGGCAGGTCTCAGAAAGGGAATTATAGAAGAAATTCCTCTCAACCACTCACTAGATTTACGTGGCTCCTTCCCTGCTGCTTGGCCTCCTAATAGGGCATTGGCCTCCTTAGACCAAGAGCTCTGTGCACCAGAATTGTCTTACTCATCTCTGCATCTCCTCCCACTGGGAGCACTTCTAAGGTGACGAGAGCTTGTGAATGAAGGAAGGCGGTCACTCTTAGTTTCACTTGTTTGTTGACGCGGTGACCTGGTTGGATCCTTAAATGTATCTACAGGGCTGGGTGCTGAATGGCTTTTGAACATTTCCTATCTCCCCCAACCGCCACCACCAAAATCCTAGCCACCCCGAATGAAAGTAATAAATGCCAGCTTGGAGGTCATGGAAGAAGAATGTACAAGTCACAGCACTTGGCCAGGGAGGAAGTCATTGGCTACGTGTGATTTGTGTTGCCCTGCGGGGTAGACATGATTCATACTTTGATGATGACGATGACAGTAATCAGTAACAATAACACTGATGAAAAATAATACAGTCTGGCAGCTGAGGGACTGCTGTGTGCCAAGCTGTGTGTTGTGTATTATGAAATTAGCTCTTTGATCCTCACAACCATATCAGGAAGGTGTGACAGACAAGAGAATGGACGCATAGAAAGATTAAGTAACTTTCCCAAAGGTGTACGTTGGTGAAGTTAGGATCCGAACCCAAACATTCCGCTTCCAGATCCCTCGTGAGAATAAGGAGGGGGAGCGGTGCTGGCACAGTGAAGGAAATACTAGTTCTTGCCTTCCAGGGGGAGTGCGCAGCTGGGTAGGCAGGCACACATGGTGGAGTTCTTTCCATCTCTTGTCCACCTTGCTCGGGCTGCAGGCATACAACCCTCAAACAGTCCAGTGTTCTTCCCTTCAGGCCCATTCAGACACTCTCCAGCTCCCTGGAGGACTTTAGTAGAATACAGACTCTCTACTTCGTGCACGAGGCTAGATTTCGCGCTTAATGCACCTATTTCGAGGTTTCCTACATTTCAGGGAAGCTACAGTTGAAATCAACACACAGGAAGTTTTTGAGGAGAAATAAGCTAGCATTTCAGTAGATCTGGGTAATACTGGAAAGCTAGTGCTATTTTCTGGCTGAGTAATCACCAATATGAATGACTTGAACTCTCCATCTGATACAGCACAGGAAAAAGAGTAGGATGTTCCCTTACAGCGTCTACTGCTGGCATTGGCACATGGAACAGAAGTGGAAGGTGACCCCGGCAGTGGCTGCTCAAGCAGGCACCAGGTCAGGCATGGCTATTGTGGTTACCTTCTGAATTGAAGGAAGAAGTTCCACTAGATCTCCTCTTCCTCCTTCAGACAACTCGAACAGCCAGGCTGGGGTGGGAAAGGGAGAGCAATGGAAACACCAAAAATGAGGAGCACTCAAGTCCATACCTTGGGCTCTGCCCCTGACCACATAAGAGCTATCAAAGGAAAGGACCATTAGACCTTCTCAGGAGAATGTTCTAGGGAACTTAAAAAGACCACCCCTACAGAGCCGCAGACATCATCCTAGGACATGTTGACTAGCTTGATGTATGAGAAGGAGCGTTAGATTGTGAATCCAAAGACCTCAGACTCACAGTGGCAGAGGACTCCACTTCGGGCTAGTACTTAATCCCTCTGACCCCCATTTGGAAAAGAGGGAGAGTCATGGTACTTACCACCTAGGGGAGCTATGAGAATCAAATGAGACAACATATATGAAGATGGTTTATAGATCAGAAAGCAATACACAATATGTAAGTTACCCTATATTACCCTTACGTTTAGCTTTTTGTGTGATGTTTGCTTGCTCTATAGTATGACGAGGGGTATATATTCTTACACCAAAAGATCTTTATAATTTCTGAGTCAAAGCCTAGTCAAAGCCAGTTCCTAGTGAAGAACATGGAATTGGGACCTATGGGCTCAAACATAAGCGCTCTAACCATCTCACACATTTCTGAAACTACCTAAAAACAAACTGATTTCTAAGAAATCTCACAGAAGGAGGGACCTCAACAGACCACCCACTTCAACACACAAACTCCAGGCAGATCCAGGAATTTAATTCTCATTCTACTGAGCGGCCATTCGGCATAAAGTTAAGAGAACAGAAAACTTAAACTATCTTACTGTTAATACTGGCAGTGTTATTTTTAAATTACCTTATGTAAACTGTAAGATAGAGCAAATAAATACGCTATCCTAGGAATCGAAATTCTCGGCATAAGAAAAAAGAGACTCAAATATAAAATGAAAGACTTTAAGTAAAAAATCCTGAAATTCTATATTTAAGTTGGAAATATCAAAATGAATTCAGGAATGCCTGGGTGGCTTAGTTGCTTGAGTGTCCAACTCATGGTTTCATCTTGGCTTGTGATCTCGGGGTGGGGGGATGGAACCCCACCTCAGGCTCCACACTCAGCATGGAGCCTGCTTAAGATTCTCTCTCTTCCTCTCCCTCTGCCCCTCCACCCCCCCTAAAAAAAGAACTCACTATTTACTATTCTCTTTCTATAAAATACATATTTCTTAGTTTTATCCACTGAAAAGTCTAGAGCAGTGGCCATCCAGTAGCATGTGCAGCACTAAAACCATGATTTCTAAATGACATTTCCCAGCAAAAGGAACCAGAACGTCCTAGAGAAATGGCTGATTCTGGTTTTGGGGAATGAAACATACCAAATGCCCTGGTAGATCCTGTCGGGCCAGAAAGCAAGTATGCTTCCAAAGATCCCTAGTCATGTCAAAAAGACACAAGAGCCCCCTGCAGCTTCCTCAGGCCAAAAATGGGACAATCAAAGCATCAAAAACACTTATTATAACCTACTGAAGAAAAATATATTTAAAAATCCACAAGTTTTTAAAAATACCAATATAATCAGTGGTCACTACCGAAAGCTGCGAAGGCACTAACTTATCACAATAAAAATTCATAAAGAATAAAAATTAAATATTTACTGTGCTTCTCCTTTATAAACTGTACCTCAGAGCAGCCAAATAGTTGATGAGGGGAAGTTCTTATGGAAGAACAAAAAAAAAATCCAAAATCACCATTTTGCAACTCTCAATGAAATAACAGATTTAGGAAACACTCACTGATTGATGATAAAACCATCAGGAGAGAAGTTGATGGGGAAAATTCCATAGGTTGAATCAGGTTGACATCACCTGAACCCACTCAAGAAAGCTTACATCACTTTTTTTAAGACTTTATTTATTTATTTGAGAGAGAGAGAGCGAGCGAGCACAGGCAGACAGAGAGGCAGGCCGAGGCAGAGGAAGAAGCAGGCTCCCTGCCGAACAAGGAGCCCGATGTGGGACTCGATCCCAGGACGCTGGGATCATGACCTGAGCTGAAGGCAGGCACTTCACTGACTGAGCCACCCAGGGGCCCCAGCTTGCATCACTTTTTAGCAATAACAACCAGACATTATGTGACTCCTAATGTGATATGAGAAGTACACATCAATAACTACGGAAGAAGTCTTAAAAATGAGCTTGTGTACACACACACACCTTGATTTAATCAACCACTATAAAAAAATTTCCAGGAAGAGAGGAACAAGTCAAACTGCATCCAAAACAAAACAAAACAAAACCAACTGCTCAAATCCAGAATGTGGGACAGTCCATAGTTCAAATGAATCCATTTTTTTTAATAAAAAATGGCAGGGGTAGGGGAAGAAAAAGATAGAGGCCATAATATACTAAGAGAAATGTAGTAACATAATTTCTAAGTGCAATGCATAGAACTTTGATAATGATTTTTTTTTAAAGATTTTATTTATTTATTTGACAGAGAGAAATCACAAGTAGTCGGAGAGGCAGGCAGAGAGAGAGAGAGGGAAGCAGGCTCCCTGCTGAGCAGAGAGCCCGATGCGGGACTCGATCCCAGGACCCTGGGATCATGACCTGAGCCGAAGGCAGCGGCTTAACCCACTGAGCCACCCAGGCGCCCAGAACTTTGATAATGATTTAAACAAATCAACTGACAAAAGAAGAACTTTAGATAACCACAAACACTTTAATATGGACTGGATATTAGATGGTATTATGGAATTACTGTGAATTTTGTTAGATATCATAATGGCACTTTTAAAGTTTATCTGGTAGGGCGGTAGGACGCCTGAGTGGCTCAGTCTGTTGACCATCTGCCTTCAGCTCAGGTTATGATCCCAGGGTCCTAGGATTGAGCCCTGCATCAGGCTCCCTACACAGTGGGGAGTCTGCTTCTCCCTCTCCCTCTGTCCCTGCTTGTGTGCTCTCTCTCTTGCTTACTCTCTCTCAAAAAAAAATTTTTTTTAATCTTTTTAAAAAATGAAGATTACCTAGTAGAGATACATACTGAATTATTTGCATGTGCAATCAAATGATGTTTGAGATTTGCTCTACATACATTAAAAAATATTTGGGAGGTATGGTGAGGGATAGTAGAGGAAACAAAAATAGCAACATCTTTTTTTTAAGATTTTATTTTATTTATTTGACAGACAGAGATCACAAGCAGGCAGAGAGGCAGACAGAGAAGGAGGAAGGGAAGCAGGCTCCCCGCTGAGCAGAGAGCCCGATGTGGGACTCGATTCCAGGATCCTAAGATCATGACCTGAGCTGAAGGCAGAGGCCCAACCCACTGAGCCACCCAGGTGCCCCCAAAATATCAACAACTTATTAATTATTGAAGTTGAGTGATGAGTATTCAGTGATTCATTACACTCTTTATTTTTATGTATGCTTGAAAATTCCATAATAAACATTTTTTTAAAAAGAGCATAAGTTCTTGAGCCACTTTTCTTTGCTTCTGCCATTCACTAGCCAAGTGATTGGGAGGACATGTCACTCATTCTATTTCTCCTTTTCCCTATCTGCAAAATGAAGATAGTGACAAGCTATAATATTGGTTTGCTGTGAAGGTTAAGTGAGTGTATTGATGCAAAATGTTTGGGACAGTATCTGACACAGTCGGTAAGCGCTCAGTACATACTAGGTATCAACATCACCACCACCAGCAGCACACCAATGAAAAATGAGAAGTAATCTGTTCAAGGCTATCTACTAAATCAGGGGTCTGCAAACTTTCTCTGTAAAGAGTCAGTAAATATTTCAGACTTTGTAGGCCGTATGGTCGCTGTTCCAACTAATAAACTCAGTCCTTGTAGCATGAAAGCAGCCATGGACAATTCATGAATAAATGAATAGCTGTGTTCCAATAAAGCTTTATTGTCCTACCGCCCTACCAGATAAACTTTAAAAGTGCCATTATGGGGCGCCTGGGTGGTTCAGTTGGTTGAGCAGCTGCTTTGGCTCAGGTCAAGATCCTGGACTTCCAGGATTGAGTCCCGCATCAGGCTCCCAGCTCCTTGGGGAGTCTGTTTCTCCCTCTGACCTTCTCCTCTCTCATGTTCTGTCTCACTCATTCTCTCTCAAATAAATAAATAAAATCTTTAAAAAAAAAAGTGCCATTATGATATCTAACAAAATTCACAGTAATTCCATAATATCATCTAATATCCAGTCCATATTAAAGTGTTTGTGATTATCTAAAGTTCTTCTTTTGTCAGTTGATTTGTTTAAACCAAGCCATGTCATGAAGGAGATAAAAAAAAAAAAAATCACGGTTTGACAAATGTTGCTATCTCTTGCACATTACAGAGCTAACTCTTTGAGTGGTGTCTACATTTGCTTACAAGCTAAAAACCTGCAGACCATTTAAAAAAATAAGCATATGAGATAACTTCTTAAACCAACTTTCTCCACCACACCAGAAAGAGCTCATTTCTGTCCTGATACCCTCAATCATGGCATTGTTAAAGAAACCCGCGTTAATTTTTGAAATTATACTACTTTATTCATAGTCGCTCTCCAACTCAATTATCATAAAAGAAATAAATTAGCCACTCCCTGGAGTGTCTTCCATACTGTTGATAGAGGGCTCTCAGGTCCAAAGCTGTGTCTCAAAAAGCTCAATGTTCTGGGGGAGGGCACACCGAAGGCATGGCATTCCTCCCACTTCATCATCAGTGCTCCCCGCTCCCAAAACATACCGTCACCAACTTCCCAGGCACCTCTTACTTTTCAAACTCACGACTTGGGGGTGCTCCCATTTTTCAGAATGTTATGAAAGCAAGACAATCTGATGGACTAGTCTTCAAATTTGACTTCTGAAATGTTAAAAGTTAAGAAACATAATTAAACTGCAAATGCATTAACATTTATATAAAATATAAACCAAATGCTTATCCTGATTCACCAAACAAATTACACTTTGAACATTATAAAAAAACCAGCTACTTATCACCGGCACCATTTGAAATTATTGCTAGTACTACAACTCCAAATGCCTAAGATGCCTTAAATACAAACCCTGAACATTTACATACTGATTTCATGAGCAAAGCAAAAGGTATTTGCCGGTAACAGTACAGGACTCAGCAATTTTATTGTCTGAGTAATCCTGGTTCGTTCTGATATGAAAATTCAATTATTTTAGAACGGGCCCTCTCATTAAATTTTGACAAGCAGCCCGAGCTCGGTACCAGTTATAGCTCGAAGAGACCGGGGGTGCCTGATAGCGCCACACTGAATTTTAAAATGTAGTATTTTTGCAGTACAAGATTATCTGACAATTTTGTATTAAAAGAAGAAAAAATTAATCAAATACATTGTAATATTCAACATTGGTATATTTGGTCTTCTTTTTACAGATATTTTACTAAAATTTGCTGCAAAAAAATGTTTATTACATGCTTTCCCCCTGATTTCACAATTGAGCAATGTACTAGAAAAATATGTATATGTCGGTAGTGAACAGGAAGTATTTGACTACACATTTTTACCTACTGCTTCCTTTATCAATTGAAATGTATTTGTGGTGCTTATAAATGTGATTTCCAGAAACAGAAATGACTTAATTTGCATATAGCTTGTTGTTTATTAGGATGCTTATTGTCCAAGAAAAAAATCCTTTAAAGCAACTTTTGAGCAAGCCTATTGTCTTTTAAAGCAGAGCTTACAGATAATCACAACATGGAAAAAAAGAAACAATTTCATTTATTCCCCATAGAGTTGAAAGAAGAATAACAAAATCTCTAGCTCTGGGTTTGTTTGGTTTATTTGTGCCTAGTTTTTTTGTTTTTGTTTTTGTTTTCCTGTAAGATGGGGGTTTCTACGTGTCATGAGCTCTCGGCCAGAAGATGTTCTTCCATGCTCCAATGTGGTTGTCCACGCATGGCTTGTCATAAAGAGAGGCACACAAATAGTTCCTATGACGTGTCGCTTTAGTGACCAAACATTTCACGTGGGAAAAGGAGCCACCAGTTCCACAGCCCCAAAATACGACTTCAAGAGAAGAACGATCCTAGTTAAGGCGAGCTGGAGAGGGCAAGACCGCTGCAAGGCCATGGCTCTGCACGGGGGCCTGCTGTGCAAGCAAGCAAGGGACCTGGAGCAGCTCTGGCTGGTGGCATCCCACCTTCTCCAGACCCATTATTACCTCTCCTCTTCTCCAGTCTCTCTCAGAACCCTTAACCTCTCTTGAGTCTTAAAACCCCATCTCTATGCGGTCAGTTGCTCATAAACTCCTTCTTCCGCTGCACACAGACATACTCCAAGTGGTATTTAACATACTTTATTGAGTTAATTTTGATTCTGAGAAGTTTTTGAGAACACTGGATTATGCCACAGACTTCCAGTTAAGTTCCTGGGCCCTGATGTTCTACCTTAAGGTCTGAGCTTGGTAACTCATATATAGTTGTTTAGAAAAATAAAATCGTTGAGAAAGTAGCATTATACAGTTTTTAGAAGAAGGGGAAGAAGGGTTGAAGGAGGAACCAGACAAAGAGTTTCCAATACAAATTGTTTCATGTTTTTGTTGCTGAGGAGAAATACTAACAACGATCAGTTTGGCTTTCTCTTCTCTGCCCTACAATCTCTATCAGCAGTACCAGCTGAATTAGAAAGTGAAGTTCTCTAGCTTGGAATCCTCCAGAAAAACATTATTCAACTTTAAAAAACTGTTGGAAGGGGGCGCCTGGGTGGCTCAGTGGGTTAAAGCCTCTGCCTTCAGCTCAGGTCATGATCCCAGGGTCCTGGGATCGAGCCCCGCATCGGGCTCTCTGCTCTGCAGGAAGCCTGCTTCCTCCTCTCTCTCTGCCTGCCTCTCTACCTACTTGTGATCTCTGTCTGTCAAATAAATAAATAAAATCTAAAAAAAAAATTAAAAAAAAAAACTGTTGGAAGAAGGCAATCTAAGAAGTGAGCCTAGGGGGAGAGATTTCAACCACAGAACCTGGGAGAATGAGAAGCCAGGGATCTGCAGACCATCTACGAGGGCAGCTGAGGCCAGACCCAGGCATTTGGCTTAAACACGAGGCCAAATAAACTTCATTTCCTCTGGCACTAGGAATAGAAACAGCCTGGAAGCCCTGAAGGAATGAAGATAGAACTAGACTTACGTGTTAAGCTGACCAAAGGCTGCAAACTGTAAATTTCTCACACTCTAAAGTCAAAATTTACACTCCTTCAAAAAAGAATAGGTTAGTTTATTTTTGGCCTCTGACAGCCATGGCCATGCTAGCTTACAGACTAAATTTAAATAAAATAACATGTTGTAACTGAGGCATCCTTCTGCAACACTTAGCCAGTATAATAGAGAAACCATCACATATTTGAAATACAAAAGAGACTCACATGTGATTTCATGACCAATCACACTCCATGAAGTAAGATAAGAACTGAGCTCAAGGATTTCAAGCTCACCTGTCTTAGCCACTTTCAGACGGAAATAAGCTGGAGCCTTCCAGATTGCACTGCAGAACCCCAAACCCCACAGCAAACACAGGGGACTACATCTTTTGTGAAATACTCAACAGTGAGATTTTATTGTTTCTACTACAGCAATCCAAAATTTGTGGTTACTCAGAGATTTGATTGGCTTATCTTGGCCAGAGGAAGTTACAGTTTCATTGTGTGAACAGCTTTGCAGAGGGCAGAAGAGAGGTCTCAAATACAAAAAAGAGAATAATCTGGTTTGCACTTGAACCCCTGTGGAATCAGAGACTCAGGCTGGAAGGTAATTCAGGACAAGCAAGGCCCATCTGCTGTCCATTCGTGTGTGAATCATCTCAGCCAAGTAGGCGCTCAGCCAATGCTCAGCCATCCCTGGTGACACTTCTAGAGGCAGCCCAGAGGCCTGAGGACAACTGCAGCTCTTAGGAGTGTCTGCCTTAAGTGGCAATGTATTCAGAGCTGCAACACCCAGAAACTGAATATTTACCCCATTATTGAGGATGCTGTAATATTCATAGCTCCCTGGAGATGGAGATCTTTTCTACATCTGTATTGCTCAACTGTTGGATAATTAACTCTCATACTTTTGTATAAAAGTAAGATTTTAGTACTGAAAAAAAAAATGGCAATGCACCTCCCTGAAACTGCAACCCATTCACTGCCCATTCCAGGCCGATTCAAGTTCCTCTGTGATCTCTTCCCCAATTCGCCCAGAAGAAACCACCGTAACCTACAGCTTGTTGTATAAAGCACTCATTTCATTTTGCCCTACGTCTTAGCTACTCATAGGACTCCTCCACTAGACTGACCTCCTTGAGGCTGAAGGTTATCTGTACTTTTTTCATCTCTCTGGGATCAGATTCAGCACAGGGCCTAAAACACAGTAGTACCAAATGAATTATTGTTACTCTTGTTAGTAAATAAATACGAACACTAAAGAAAGAGTTAAGACTCTAGAAAGACCCTCTACAATCCAGCGGGTTTTATTTTCCTCAAAGCAGTTATCACAGTCTGTACTGGTCTTCCTTCTTGCAGTCAAACCACTCACTAGAAAGTGAGCTCCACGTGGGCAGAGATTTTGTCTGGTTTGTTTTTGTTTTTGTTTTCTTAGATTTTTATTTATTTATTTGACAGGCAGATCACAAGTAGGCAGAGAGGCAGGCAGAGAGAGGAGGAAGCAGTCTCCCCACCGAGCAGAGAGCCCGACGCGGGGCTCGATCCCAGGACCCTGGGATCATGACCCGAGCCGAAGGCAGAGGCTTTAACCCACTGAGCCACCCAGGTGCCCTGAGATTTTGTCTGTTTTGTTCAACACTGTATCTCTAGTGAATTATCGGTGCCCAGCACATAGTAGGTGCTCAATAAATAGTCCCGAATGAATGAAGACACAGTTCTGACTTATCTCCTGTCCAGTGCAGGCATACCCAAAACATGACCAGACAATACCACCACATGGATATCTAAACACTTCAAATGTAAGAAGGCCAAAATAAAACTTGATGCCCTATCTAAACAAATGCTTTCCCATTTTGCCCTTTCTCATTAAGTAACATCACCACCCACCCAGTTGCCCAAGCTAAAAAGAACTTACTTGGTTCTTCTCTTTCCCTCAACTGCCACATCCCATCAGCAAAATCCTGATGGCTCTATCCTCAAAAATATATACCGAACCTGACTTTTTGCCTCTTCCACTACTATTACCCTTCCCCGAGCTACTAATTATTGCTTTGATTAGTTTAGTGATTTCCTAACCTGTCTCCTATTCCCAATCTTGTCCTTCTACAATCCATTTTCCTCATGGTGGGCACAATGATCACTGCAAAATAAAAATGTGATCACGTCGTTGCTCTGCTTGAGGTACCTCCCTCAGTGGTTTCTCATCACACTTAGTATAGAATCTAGACTCCTTACCATGAAGTATAAGATCATTTGTGATCTAACCCCCACCTAGCTCACTGGCCTCGATACTTATTTCTTCCTCACCCATTGTAGTCTAGCCACGAGATCTTTGTATTCCTCTCTTACAGTTCAAATAAAGCCTTTTGGGGGCACCTGGCTGGCTCAGCGGGAAGAGCATGCAGCTCTTGATCCCAGGGTCTTGAGTTTCAGCCCCACATTGGGTTTAGAGATTACTAAAATATATAAGTAAACATGAAAGAAAAGAAAAGAGAAAGAAAGAAAGTCTTTGCTTGGGTTTGTCCCTCTAGCTACAATGTTCTTCTTTCTGATCTTTGGCACGATTACTTCCTTCTTCACGTTGGCATCACACTTGAAGTGTCACTCCCTCGGGGCAGCTCTCCTGCAAGAGTCTACAGTAGTCTCCCAACCACTTGCAATCCCGTCAACCCAATCCTGGTTCTTATCACTTTAGATAGGGTCCTAATTTATTTATGTGGGTGTGGCTCTTGTGTGTCCTGGGAGGCAAAGCTCTATCTCTACGATTCAGAATTAGTGCCAGGTATGCGGTAGGAACTCAAATATTTGTTGAATGAGTGAAATGAGGTGCATGTGAACAGCAATGTAGATACAAGAGCAAAATGTTCTGCTTAAGGTTCTGGATGAGGTGAAGAACTTATTGCAGGAAAGAAACATCATCTCCCCCATTGGGGTTGCCCACTGACTTCCTCTAGATCAGCAGAAAGAGAGCAGCAACAGGAAGCCACTTATGAAGAAATTCAAATGCATCCATATAATGTTAGAACAACTAGCTCGGTCAAGGCAAGCGAGGGAGTGACCTGATGGCATGGTAAATTAGTCACACAGCATAGTAAGATTTTGACATTCACTTACCCATTTGTTGGTTGGTTGGTTCATTCTACTAGCAAAGATTTACTGGGCACCTACTGTGTGCCAAGAACTTTGCAAGGCACTGTAGAAGTAAACATACCTTCAGGGCCAAAACAGTCTGTTGATAGGATAGTTAATTATTAAGCTAATTAGATGACCTCTGAGGAGACATTTCTCCAAAGACAGACAAATGGGAAAGAGACACATGAAAAAATGCTCCACATCACTTGGCATCAGGGAAATACGAACCAAAACCAGACCTCACACCAGTCAGAATGGCTAAAATTAACAAGTCAGGAAACAACAGATGTTGGTAAGGATGTGGAAAAAGGCGAGCCCTCTTATACTCCTCCCATACTCCTATACTGTTGGTGGGAATGTAAACTGGTATAGCCACTCTAGAAAACAGTATGGAGGTTTCTCCAAACATTAAGAATAGAGCGACCCTATGACCCGGCAATTGCACTACTAGGTATTTATCCAAAGGATATGAACATAGTAATTTGAAGGGGCACGTGCACCCCAATGTTTATAGCAGCAATGTCCACAATAGCCAAACTATGGAAACAGCCCAGATGTCCACTGACAGACGAATGGATAAAGAAGATGTGGTACACACACACATACACACACACACACACACGAATATTACTCAACCATCAAAAAGAATGAAATCTTGCAACAATGTGGATAGAACTAGAGGATATTACACTAAGTAAAACAAGTCAGTCAGAGAAAGATACCGTATGATTCACTCATACATGGAATTAAGAAACAAAACTGATGAACAAAGGGGAAGGGAAGGAAAAATAAAATAAGATGAAAACTGAGAGGAAGGCAAACCATAAGAGACTCCTAACTAGAGGGAACAAACTGAAGGTTGCTGGAGGGGAGGTGGGCAGGGGGATGGGGTAACTGGGTGATGGGCATTAAGGAGGGCACGTGATATAATGAGCTCTGGGTGTTATATGGGATTGATGAATCACTAAATTCTACCCCTGAAACTAGTAAAAAAGTGTTTATGATGAAATAATTTTTTAAAGCTATCTTAAGATAGAGTTTAGGAAAGCTGTCCTAACTTGAACCCTACGGATGCAGCACAGAGACCCACCAAAAAACATAGTAACCTTGGAGGGAAGATGAGGGTGGCAAATGTCTGAGGGTCTAAGGACCCGCTCCAAATATCTGGATTCTTCGATCCAAGCAGGCAAAGGAAGAGGAGGCAAGAGCTGGTGTCAGAGCAAGGTATATAAACTCATGCAGATATCCAGGCTCACAGATTCAATCCTGGACTCCTTAAAAAAGGTAATACCACTTGCAACTTGTCAGAGATTGATTTACAACAAATCCAAAGCAGGACTTGTTCACCCAGTAGGAAACACATCTATGGGATTTGGCATCCCAATAAGGGGCATCAGATTCAGGGCGCCTGGGTGGCTCAGTCAGTTAAGCATCTGCCTTCAGCTCAGGTCATGATCCCAGGGTCCTGGAATCGAGTCCCAAGTCAGGCTCCTCCCCCACTGCTCGTTCTCTCTCTCTCTCAAATAAATAAATGAAATCTTTTACGAAGGGAGGGGCATCAGATTCAATATCACTTATTAAGCACCATAAGGGTAAGGAAATGATGGAGAGACAGTGCTATTGTGAATAGTGCAGTGATGGAAGGATTCTCTCATAAGGAGACCTGAGCATGGGCCTAAATGAAGTGAACAAGTGAGCAAAATGAAGATCTGGAAGAACTACCCAGGCAGAAGAAAAATCAAGGGCAAAGGCGACTTTGAGCGAGTCACTTCCACATCTGGCACCCCACATTGGGAGCCACACTTCATACTGCCTCAAATGTCAACTTCTTCCAAAATAGTTTAAGCAAAGATCGAATTGTTGTCCCTACCATCACCATTCCCTACGCCCTTCCCTGGCTTTACTTTTCTGCAGAGTGCTTACTAGCATATGCGTACTATGTGCTATCTTCCTTCGCTCAGTTATTGTCTATCCCCCCACTGCCCCCACAGCCCCCCTGCCCCCACTAGAATGGAAACCCGATGAGGTGAAAGATTCTCATCTGTTGTGCACCTTGTCGTGTTAGAACCGAGTTTGCCACAGAGGAAGTGCTTGGTAAACACTGGCTGGCTGGCTGGCTGGCTGGCTGGATTACACATCTTCAAGGGTTTCAAAACTATTTGGGAGGTATATCAAATGGCTAGTTAACATCCAAAAGGGTGGCCAAACCCTCTGACAAAAAAAACTAGTAGATATTGCTGACAGAGGCTGAATTCTAAGAGTTTGGCCTTGACAGCAAGGAGTAGATTTAAAAATCATCTCTATGTATCATCATTCATCAATTCACCAAGAACTTTCTAGGAGCAGTAGCACAGAATCATCACCTATACACCCACCCTGGACAAAGTTCTCAAATGCTCTTTGTTACAAACTGAACAGAGCAAGAGGGTATTTATGGCCGCTCTTTTTCCATGAATGATGTTCAACACTTGGGGAAAGGCATAGGTAGTCCAATACTGTTAAATTATGATAAACCCAGCAAGTTTTTTCTCTGCATTATATTCCATGAACTAAAACCCCACATAACTGATGCATAGGGGGATGGGGAAAATAGATGCAGGGAAGGAGGAGTACACTTATTGTGATGAGCGCTGAGTAATGTACGGAAGTGCTGAATCACAATATTGTGTACCTGAGACTAATATAACACTGTATGTGAGTTATACTGGAATTAAAGATTTTTTAAATACCCCACCCCCTGCAAAAGAAAAAAAAATCCACACAGCAAATCTATTAGAATAAATTGCTCTGGGGCTACAGAAAATGAAATATCAACCCAGTAAAGGGAAGCCAAGTTATCCCATAGGCATTCCCAAATTTAAGAGAAACAAAAGTCCCTCCCCCACCAAATCCCTTGGAATGAGGAGAATGCATTCTATAATGAATGAGAAACCAATTAGGTAACACCTACCTTATGTGAAATACATAGAGACCCATAGAGGATGTAGTCTAACCCTTTAGTTTAGAGACAGGGTACTGAGTCCCAGGAAAGTCAAAGAAACATGCCAGCTGCCTCATAGAGAGTGGATAACAGAATGAGGGCTAGAACTCTGGTGTTCTGAGGCCCCTACACAGTCCTATTCACTAAATCATGAAGTCCTCTGAATCCAGATACCATATGCTATCTGAAGAAATGCTGTCTTTTAATTTTTTTCATTGAATTCCAAAGAGCTTCATTTTTTCTTTAAAGATTTTATTTATTTATTTTTTTAAGATTTCATTTTTTTTTTAAAGATTTACTTCAGAGAGAAAGAGTGAGGGGAGGGGCAGACAGAGAAGGAGAGAGAGACTCTCCAGCAGACTCCCTGCTAAGCATAGAGCTGGTTGTGGGGCTCAATCTAATGACCCTGAGATCAAGACCTGAGCTGAAACCAAAATTAGAAGGCTCAACTGACTGCACCACGCAGGCACCCCAAGATTTTATTTTTAAATAATCTCTACACCCAGTGTGGGGCTTGAACTCACAACCCCAAGATCAAGAGTCACATGCTTTACTAACTGAGCCAGGCAGGTGCCCCCAAAGACCTCCTTTTCCCCCCAAGATTTATTTACTTATTTATTTTTGAGAGAGAGAGAGAGATAGAGAATGCACAAGCAGGGGGAGGGGCAGAGGTAAAGAGACAGAATCTCAAGCTGACTCCCCACTGAGCATGGAGCCCAGTGCAAGGCTCTGTTTCACGACCCTGAGATCATGACCTGAGCCGAAATCAGGAGCTGGATGCTTAACCAACAGAGTCACCCAGGAGCCCCTCAACTGGATGAATTAAGGTAGAAATCACAGCCATCTGCTTTGCATTCAACTCTAAAAATCATCCGATTTTTCAGTGATGCCTAAAACTCTTAAGTCATGTGGTCAGATTACAGTAAATACATGTGCAGAAGACTTTGCAAAAATCTCTGCCCCATTGTGCACATTTAATATAGGCAGGTGATGGGAGTCTGAGCCTTAACTGCCTATACCATGGGTGGCAAAAAATATCCTGAAATAAAGCAGAAATGAGCTAGAACTGCTTTGTGATTTACACTGGCCTGTACACAGAATTGCCACCGCACCCGCCTAGCTCTACCACACAAACCACTGAGCAAACAAGAGCTGTTCCCCCCACCTGAGGCCTTTGAGCTGGAGCAAGAATGAATAGTTTGCATGGGTGGTCGTACTCGCTGATTCTCGTTATAAGGCAATTTTCCCCCCATTTGGAATAAAATTGCCAATCAGTCTTTTTGCCAGAGCACTGGAATAGGGCCTTAGAAGCCACTTCTCTTCCAGCCCTCTCCTGTGCAGCCTTCCTCACAGAGGTCTGTTGCGTGGGGCAGTCTCGTAGGGAAGAAAGCTGTGGCCTTGGGGCAGTAGCCATCAGAATGGACAGGATCCGAGGAGGGAAAGAAAGGCCTAGGAAAGGAAGGGGACACCGGCAGGGGTCATGGCCTGCTCGGCTGCCTTGGCCATACACATCAGCCAGATCACCTCTCTGTCAGTGACTTGTTACTCCTTCAGTTGCTTATGAATAAGCACGTGACTTCGGCACAGAGCTAGGATGTCCACCTCTCCCAAAACAATACCTGGAAGAAGCCGAGGCTCTTGGCCAGAGTTCGGATTGAATTAGAGGTCATGGAGTGCAGAGATTAGGAGCACAGATGCTGGCCGCCGAGCATCAGGATTCAAATTCTGTCCGTGCTACTTACCAGCTCGGCTGTGCTTATCACTTGGACCACATTACCTCAGTTCCCTGTGCCTCAGGTTCCTCTTCAGCAAAGTGGAGCTGTCCACTGAGGACAGCTAACAATGAGCCACTAGCATTTGCCAAGTATTCTGCTAAGCATTCACTGCCTCCTTCAACTGCCACGACGATCCTAGGAGATGGAGAACAGATGCGTGGAAAGGAAGAAGCAAGCTGATCGTAGAGGAGGAATGCCAAACCTTCCCAAGGGTGAGGCAATTCGGTTGCTGTGCATCTATTTTATTTATTTAGTTGCCACACCACCGGGGACATTAAATGGACAAATACTGACAGGCAGTCCCTGAACAAGAGGAACAATGGCAATTGCTTTGGTGTCTAACGTACAGGAGGCACTTCACCAACATTCTGTCATGTAACCGCCACAGCAACCTTAGCAAACTGGGAGGACTCTGACCAATTTACAGATGTGGAACCTGAGCCTCCATGGTCACATGACCTGCTTCAGGCCACACACAGATTTTCAGCTGTCCGAACCATGAACCAAGTCTGTGTGACTTCAAAGCCTGGGCTTTTAATCGTCGCCCTCTGAACGGCAAGCTGGTCCGCTCACCGCAGAGTAAGCACACGATGTCAAGGCAAAAAGAAGGTAATATGGAAACTTAGAATAGACTTAAATAATCCTCAAAGTCTGTAAATGCCATGAACCGCAAGGAGAGTTTGCTTTTGTCCAGCTCAGTGTGGCTCCTGGAAGTGGCAGTGTCACATCCCCCAGGACAGGATTAACAACTAAAAAGACCACCCTGGACAAGGCTCTGTTGACAAGCTTGATCCCTGACTGATCCAAAACACCTACTGCACACCTCTTTGTCTTTCTCTTGAAGCGTCCCTACTTCAGCTCTTATAAAGCCCTTCAGCCTTTAGCGTTGACACTCTGTCCTCCCACGTGCAATTCTGACACCCCCGGACTTTTACCAGCCCTTCTTTTGTCTCCGCGCAAGCCTCAGCCCACGGACGGGTAGCTCAAACACTGCTTGAGCAAGGAAGTAGAATGTTTATTTTGTTCCCAAATACAATCTTATCTGCAACTATAATACATGAAAACAAATACAAAGCAAGCTCATTCATTAGTGGAGGAGGGAAATTCAAGGAAAATGGCTTAAAAACCAATCAAAGGTCTACAAAAGTCCCCAAGATACTCCAACCTCAATGGGTAGAATTTTGCTCCATGGTCTAGGTCTGGACATGGTCAAGTGTAACAGTGCATTTTGCAGTAAGGACAGTAATCTCTCTAAGGACTGGTAAAATTCCCCTCAAACTTAATCTTCTTTTTTCCCCCATAAACTATCATTTTACATTGTAGTGAAACTGATTTAATGCTTAACTTGTGAGACTATTGATTTAAAGATTAATTTATACCAATTTGCAATACAGGAAAAGTCAATCATGAACTCCCAGTCCATTTTATGTTATTTGCTTGTTTTAATAACTCACCTGTATTCGTTGACAATGCGCCTGACAGGCTTGGGCTCATCTCACGCCCAGCTCAAAATGTTGCACATCCTCCCAGAAATGTATATATTTAATGTATAAAAATATATATCTTAGATTTTAATTTATATTTTAATTATTACATTTGATTGACTCTAAGACACTATAGATTATAAAATGCCCACTATTTTTAAAAAGATTTTATTTATTTATTTGACGAAGAGAGAGATCACAAGTAGGCAGAGAGGCAGGCTGAGAGAGAGGGGGAAGCAGGCTCCCCACTGAACAGAGAGCCCAATGTGGGGCTCAATCCCACAGGCTTGACCCACTGAGCCACCCAGGTGCCCTAAAATGCCCACTATTTAATGCACAGCTAGGAAACACTGATTAATGATGATTAATGCTTTGCTATCAGTCTTTATTTTATATTTATTGTCAGAGATTTTGACTTATTTAGATGTAGATGTTTCTTGTACATGCATCAAAAGAAAAAAGTAAATGAAATAAATCAGTTGCACTATTTCTACATTGTACGTATTCAGAATCCAGCTTTTCAAAATCACAATTTTCAGTCACTAGTGACCCTATTTTTCCTCAAAATATTTTCCCCTCTGCTAAAGTACTCCACTGGTGTTTCCGGGATTTTATTCCATGTTGCCGACACCTATTCTGTAAGTTTTGTTGAGCATTTTCAGGGAATGCAAATTACAACGCAACTACCACCTGATGACAGCAAGAAGCAGTTCAAAGACACTACAGAAGATTCCAGAGCTATTAAAATGAGAAAAAATATTACAAGTGATGAAATGGGGTATATAGCTTTCTATAACATAAGATCAATCATATACTATATCCTGTTCTGCATCCTTTCTCTCTTTTTTAGAGATTTATTATTTTAAAAAAGGATTAAAATCTTAAAGATTTATTTATTTTGGAGAAAACAAGAGAGAGAGAGAGTTCGCATACAAGGAAAGGGAGGCGGGGAGGGAGAGAGACTCTCGAGCAGATTCCCCACTGAGGGAGGAGGCCAAGGGACTCAGTTCCACAACCCTGAGATCATGACCTGAGCTGAAATCAAGAGTCAGATGCTCAAACAACAGCCGTCCGGTCACCTCCTTTTTCTCTCTTAATATTTGTTTTAGACGCAGTCTATATTCACATATATATACCTCATTTTTATGTAAGTGTATCATAATTTATTTCACTAGGAACTAATTCATTTTCTCTAGAATTTCAAATTTTCCACCTCTTAAAAGTCACCTATATCCAACCTACTAATTGTTACCTTTATTTCCAATCCCCTAATATCTCATAGGAGCTTGTGAGCATACCCAACACATTTTTTAAAAAAATGGTTAAACGCAGGGCTTGAACTCACAGCCCCAAGATCAAGAGTCACAAGCTCTACTAAGGGAGGCCGCCAGGTGCCCCAGGGCAGAGAAGTGTTAAATCACTGTCATCAGGGCTGGCTATACAATTTGCAGGGCACAGTGCAAAAGGAAAATGCGGCAGTAGATCTTCCCTTCCCACAGACAGGCAGCTCCAACCCAAAACAGACGCACAGCCTATACGCGTTGCAAACTCTGTGGCAGGGCACATAGATGCCTGGCTTAGGAGTGGGTTAGAGGACCCCCGCGCCAGCTGCAGGCACAGTGGCGAAACAGCTGCCTCATTGCCCTGCTCCCAAGATGCTCCAGGGCACTTGCACCCAACCTTGGGCCTCCGTGAACCCAGGTCCAAGCCACCATGCTGAGTGGAGGGTGACAGCCTAACGTGGTCTCCGCCCGCGGACCCAGTTCATCCGCTGCCTCACACAGAAGATAGCAGAAGTCACTGCGCAGCGGGGAGTGCAAGAATGTGAGGGTTAGGAATTGAGGGAGCAGGGTACCAGGGGGCAGGGGGCAGATCACCAAGAACCTATTGCAGGGATGTGGTGGGAGGAGGAAGGGGCATCGCTGGAAGCTCCAGGGCCCTGGCATGTGCTCCACTGTCCTCTTGGATTTTACTTACAAAACACATATCCAAAGATAAAACTAAGAATTTCAAAGTGGTGGGGGGGGACCTGGGTGGCTCAGTGGGTTAAAGCCTCTGCATTTGGCTCGGGTCATGGTCTCAGGGTCCTGGGATCGATCCCCGCATCGGGCTCTCTGCTCAGCGGGGAGCCTGCTTCCCTCCCTCTCCTCTGCCTGCCTCTCTGCCTACTTGTGATCTCTCTCTCTCAAATAAATAAATAAAACCTTTAAAAAAGGGGCGCCTGGGTGGCTCAGTGGTTTAAGCCTCTGCCTTCAGCTCGGGTCATGATCTCAGGGTCCTGGGATCGAGCCCCACATCTGGCTCTCTGCTCAGCAGGGAGCCTGCTTCCCCCTCTCTCTCTGCCTACTTGTGATCTCTCTCTATCAAATAAATAAATAAAAATCTTTATAAAAAAAAACCTTTAAAAAAAAAGAATTTCAAGGGGGCACCTGGGTAGCTCAGCTCAGTCAGTTAAGCATCCGACTTGGGCTGAGGTCATGATCCCAGGGTCCTGGGATCAAGCCCCACATTGGGCTCCCTGCTCAGAGGGGAGCCTGCCTCTCCTTCTGCCTCTGCTGCTCCCCCTGCTTACGCTCTCTCTGTCTGTCAAATAAACAAATAAAATCTTCTTTAAAACTTTCAGTGTGGTGCCACAAAGCACTGAACACTAAGCACGGGGCCCTTGTGAGCTCACAAGACCCCCTGAGGCAAAACAAAGAAAACCCCACAACACCTCTCATCTAAAGGACCATGGTGAAAGCCGAATTCATCATACTGCAAGTGCACCACACTTGGGAGCTAAGCAGTCCGGCGCTGAGAAAGATTTAGGGTCAAGCTCCACATGCAGGTTGAACCTCAGCCCCCCTCACTTGCCCAGCCCATGAATACTGGGGGTCACTGAGAGCTGTGGTGTGTCCTAGGCAGCAGTAAGTGCAGTCAGAAAGCACTGGTATGTATTTGGGTAAATTGCCTAACAAGAACTCAGGAAAAGGAAGTCTCATTCTAAATAAATATTCATTTCCATATGTAATTTAAGTATAATTTTATATTTTCCTTTTTTTCCCTAAGGATTCTCAACATTGAATAAGCTCCATTCCTGAATTCATTCTAAGGAGACTGATGACTTGTGATACAAGGGTCCTCTGTAGGTATTGAAATTGACTCTCCATTATGGTACTATTGGAGAAAATTGTGATCATGAGTATGAAATGCACTTTTCAAGAAATAAATTTTATGACAATGCAATCAGAGCAGTGACTTTCCCCTTAAGAGTCTAAACTGGAATTAAACTTGAAAGATGCTTCAGACTTAAAAACTGAAAGAATTAGAAGTTATTAAAAAGATTCTAAGTGAAAAGAAAGATATATGAGGTATTCATCATTTATTGTTTTTATTTGTTCTTCGCCTATTGTTTATAAGGTTTCCCTGGTCCATAGTCAAAGCGCAGGGCAGAAATCAGTGTCCTATTATCAATATTAACCTGATGCTCCAGGTTAATCTGACCCCCAAGACTTACATAATTTGCCAAGAATAACCTAATAAATGATTGTTGGACCTATGTAGTGGCCTATTGGAAAACAATGGGTCATTTGCTTGCAGAGTTCATTTCCTAATTTATTCTTGGCGAATGCAGTATTCCCTTGGTCCAAATACTAGGGATTTGAGCATATCTAAACACAAACTGACTTGAAAATCAAACTGTTTGATTTAGAGACTAGTTTCTTAGAAAGCAACAAATCTATAAATGATGAGTAACCAAAATAATTTTTAAAAGAAACACATTATTACAGTGTTATTCCAAGGTGAAAGATGTTGAATGGACTTCTCGCGTGGTGATCATTCCAAAATGTATACAAACATCAAATCATTATGTTGTACACCTGAAACTTATACTGCTATGTGTCAACTATACCTCAATTTTAAAGTAAAAGTAAAAAGTAAAAGTAAAGTTTTAAAGCAATAAAGTAAAATAAAATAGTAAACAAAACTGACTTTTAAAAAAGATTTTATTTATTTATCTGACAGAGAGAGAGAAAGCAGAAGCAGGGGATGCAGCAGGTGGAAAGAGAGAGAAGGAAAAGCAGGCTTCCTGCTGAGCAGGGAGATCAACTGGGGATCGATCCCAGGAACCTGGGATCATGACCTGAGCCAGAGGCAGATGTCCCAACTGACTGAGCCACCCAGGTGTCCTTAAAAATAACGTTTAAGAAAGAGTGTTATTCCGTCCACTTTCGGATATGTTTGAAATTTTAGCATTATGAAAAAATATTTTTAAGACAGTGCTATATTAAATCTAACTGATTTTTTCAGACTATATTGTACAAGAAATAGGGTATAAATTAAAACCAAAAATGCTTGTGTTGGGACACATGGCTGGCTCAGTCAGAGAATGCTACTCTTGATCTCGGGGCCGTGAGTTCAAGCCCTAAATTGGGTATAGAGATCGTAAAAAATAAGATCTTTTAGGGGTGCCTGGGTGGCTCAATGGGTTGAGCCTCTGCCTTCCACTTGGGCCCTGGTCTCGGGGTCCTGATAAGATCTTTTAAGAAAAAATGCCTGTGTTACAAGGCAAGACTGACAAATTTAGAATATGGGAAATTCTACAAGACGAATGTTTTTTCAACAAATAGACTGCAAGAGAAAAAAAAAAGAGGGGTAAGAGAACTGGTATAGTTTTAAAAAGACTAAAGAACCATTTTATTTTCAATGCCTGAACTTAATTGGATATTGATTTGGGGGGAAAAATGGTTAAAATATGAACATTCTTTTCTTTTCTTTTTTGGTATAGTATCAGCAAGGCTTCCTCCTTCTAAAGTTGTTTTCTTTTTCCCATTGTAATTAATAAGCACTTAGTGGGAGTAGGAGAGATACTTGGAAACTATGTAAACATCCCATTCTTTTTTTTTTTAAGATTTTGTTTATTTATTTATTTGACAGAGATCACAAGTAGGCAGAGAGGCAGGCAGAGAGAGAGAGAGGGGGAAGCAGGCTCCCTGCTGAGCAGAGAGCCAGATGTGGGGCTCGATCCCAGGACCCTGAGATCATGACCTGAGCTGAAGGCAGAGGCTTTAACCCACTGAGCCACCCAGATGCCCCTAAACATCCCATTCTTAATCATGCTTTTAACTTATTCATTATTTATTTTGGTGATCAAATTGTCCCTGATTGAGGCAGTAGGTACCCCTTCAAGCTGGCATCTGTGTCTGTTAACATGACCATTACATTTTTTAAGTGTTGAAACAAGGGTGTGCCTGGGTGGCTCAGGTGGTTAAGTGTCTACTTTCAGCTTGGGTCATGACCTCAGGGTCCTGGGATCAAGCCCCATGTCAGGATCCCCACTCAGTGCGGAGTCCCTCTGCCCTCACTCCCCCGCTTGTGCTCTCTGTCTCTCTCCCAAATGAATACATAAAATCTTTTTTAAAATTATTATGAGTTTTTAGGAGTGAAAATAGTATTGTTATACTTTCAAAAGGAAAATTTATCTATTAGATAAGTATTACTGAAGTATTTGTGGATGAAAGGATAAGATGTTTGAGGTTTGATTTTAAAAATGCAGTGGTTGGGGCGCCTGGGTGGCTCAGTGGATTAAACCGCTGCCTTCGGCTCAGGTCATGATCTCAGTGTCCTGGGATCGAGCCCCGCATCGGGCTCTCTGCTCAGCAGGGAGCCTGCTTCCCCCTCTCTCTCTGCCTGCCTCTCTGCCTACTTGCAATCTCTCTCTCTGTCAAATAAAATAAATAAAATCTTAAAAAAAATGCAGTGGTTTAGGGCTAGAAATGAAACAAGATTATATATGGGAGTCTGTTATACTATTCTCTATTTTTGAGTATATTTTAGAACTCCCATAACAAAAAATGACTTTAATATGACACTGAAGTAAAATAATAAATTCATAAATTAGGAATAAGAACAGCAAAGATAATAAATAAAATAGTTTTTCCTATGAAAATATCAATAAAAGGTACTTAGTAAGACTTTGAAAGAAAGAAAACACAAATACACAACATTAAAATGGACAGCCCATTGGGACAAGCATCTCAGCTGTCTTGTTTGCTACTGAACATGACATGAAAGCCAGAAACCATTGCACAATACCCAGCACACAGCAGATGCTCAATAAATACAAATGAAAGAATGAAGAAGAGAATAAGCCATAAATTAGAAATGAGTTTAAAATAAAATTTAATGAATTTTAAACCTTCTACTGGGGCACCTGGTTGGCTCAGTCAGTTTAGTGTCTGCCTTTGGCTCAGGTCATGATCCCAGGGTCCTGGGATTGAGCCCTGCATCGGGCTCCCTGCTCAGCGGGGGCCTGATTCTCCCTCTCCCTCTGTGCTCACTCTCTCTCTATCAAGTAAATAAATAAAATCTTTAAAAAATAAATGAAGTAAGAGAACAGTATATATAAGTTTCTGCCAAAAATCTTGAATATATAGATAAAATGGATAATTTTCTAGGAAAATACAGTTACTGCAAGCAACCAAAAGAATAAAACACCTACAATGAATAAGAACAAAATATGAAATTGGATAGGTTGACAAAGATCTGTTCCCCCAAAGGGAACTAAACCCACAAGGCTTTATACGTCATTTTTTATAATTCTCTCAGGGAACAGATATTTTCTATATCATTTTAACATTTTAACTATATCAGATTTAACTATATAATTTTCTGTATCATTGGGAGCATGAAAACATTTCCATTTCACAAGGTTTGCAAGTACCTAATACCAAACTTGACAAAGACAGCGCAAAAAAAGAAAATTATTGTCAGACTAAACCTCTCTGAGAATACAATATAAATATCTTAAATAAAACATTACCAAATATAATCCAGCAATACATTAGAACACAACAAGGAGAAGAATGCATTCTGACCAAGTTGATTCCTCTCAAGAGAAAATGGATGGCTCAATATTAGAAAATCTATTGACATAATGTATTACATAAGCTGGTTAAAGGAGAAAAATTATATGATTATCTCAATAGATGGCAAAATAGCATCTGGTAATTCAACATCCATCCTTATTTTGAAAAAAATAATGAACTAGGGGGTAGAAAAAAATCTTCCTAAACATGACAGAATATTTATCAAAAATAACCATCAAGCATACCTAGCAATGAAACACAAGAGCCCTTCTCATTAAAATCAGGAACACAATAAGGATATCCATTATCTCCGCTATTATACAACATTATCATATAAATTCTAGCCAGTGCAACAAGATAAGAGGTATTTCTTTTGAAAAAGAAGAGGCAGAATTATCATTATCTGCAGATAATGATATGACAGCCTAGAAAATTCAAGAGAAAAACTATTAGAAACAATAAAAAAATCAGTAATATACATATATATATAAACTCAATAGACTTCTTATGCAAGCAGTAATGCATTAGAAAATGTAATGAAACAGATGTCATATAAAATAACACAAAAATAGTTCATAAGGTATAAATCAGAGTTCAGAAACAGAACCATGCATATATGGGAAATCATCAGTATATAATAAAAATGGTATTTTAAATCAATGGCTAAATGATGGATTATCCTCTTTAAAATAAAATTATGTCCTTGTCACCAAATAATAATAAAAATACATTCAAATTCTTTTTAAAATTCAAATAAAAGCAGTGAAATAAAATATAGAATATTTTTATAATCTTGTCATAAGGAAGACCTTTCCAACAATGACACAAAACCCAGAAACTATAAAGCAAAAGACTAGCGGATTTAATTCTATAAAAAATAAAAATATCTACAGAGAAAAGGGGACCATAAGCAAAATTAGGAAACAAATGAAAAACGGCAAAAATATCTGCAGGGGCAACAGGGTGCCTCAGTCCATTGAGTATCTGACTCTTTTTTTTTTAAGATTTTATTTATTTATTTGACAGAGAGAGAGATCACAAGTAGACAGGGAGGCAGGCAGAGAGAGAGAGGGAAGCAGGCTCCCTGCCGAGCAGAGAGCCCGATGCGGGACTCGATCCCAGGACCCTGGGATCATGACCTGAACCGAAGGCAGCAGCTTAACCCACTGAGCCACCCAGGCGCCCTGAGTATCTGACTCTTGATTTCAGCTCAGGTTATGATCTCCCCATGGTGGGATCGAGCCCCATGTCTGGCTCTGTGCTCAGCAGGGAGTCTGCCTGAGATTCTCTCTCTCCCTCTGCCCTTTCCCCTGTGTGATCATGCTCACACTCTCTCTCTCTTAAATAAATAAATACATATTTTTTTAAAATCTGCAAAATAAGACAAAGGGCTAACTAGCACTATGACTTTGTGATCTAATAGAATAAAGAGTTCTTGTAACTCTGCAAGAAAAAACAAACCCCAATTCAAAAAAGGTATAAAGAATACAAACTAGTAGTTCACGAAAGTATTCTAAATAGCCATCAAACATATGAACAGATCAGAAGTGAGCAAACCACTGCCTCTGGGTCAAATCTGGCTGCTGCCTGTTTCTGTACATACTGAAACACAATCACAGATGTTCACTTACATATCTGTGGATGTCATCCCGCTACAATAATTCAGTTAGGGAAGTTCAACAGAGACCCAGTGGTCTGTAAACTCTAAAATATTTACCATCTGGCCCTTTACAGAAAAAGTTTGCAGAGCCCTGGAATAGATGGTCGAACTCATAAATAATTATATAAATAAAAGCTACACCACTGTCATTCAAGAAATGTTTACTGAGCACTAGGTTTACAACAATACCCATTTAACCTATCAGATTGACAAAAATTAAAAAGCATGATGTTATCCAGTGGTAGCAAGAGAATAAGGAAAGAAACCTACTCTTATATTATTGGTGGAAGTACAAAGTGGTACAACCATTCTGGAGGGTAATATATGAAAAAAAAAACCTTTAAATGGGCATACCCTTTGATCTAGCAATTTCACGTTTGACAATTTATCCTAAGAAAATAAGAGCCCCAGGGCGCCTGGGTGGCTCAGTCAGTTGAGCGTCTGCCTTCGGCTAGGGTTGTGGTCCCCGGGTCCTGGATGGAGTCTCACGTGGGGTTCCCTGCTCAGGGGGCAGTCTGCGTCCCCCTCTATTCCTCCCCCCAACTCGTGCTCACTCACTCACTCTTTCTCAATTAAATTAAATCTTAAAAAAGAAAGAAAGAAAGAAAAGAAGAGCCCCAGTGTACGAAGACTGCAAGTGTAAGAATAACCACTGCAGGGATGCCTGGGTGGCTCAGTGGGTTAAGCTTTTGCCTTGGGCTCAGGTCATGATCTCAGGGTCCTGGGATCGAGCCCCACATCAGGCTCTCTGCTCAGTGGAGAGCCTGCTTCCCCCCCTCTCTGCCTGCCTTTCTGCCTACTTGTGATTTCTCTCTCTCTGTCAAATAAATTTAAAAAAATAACCATTGCAGAATGGTTTATGGTAATAAAGAACTAAATACATATAAATGCCAATCAGGATGGATAGATAGATAGGTAGAGCTCTATAAATATATAATAAAAGAAATATCTATTTCTGGATACATGGAAAGGTCTGAAGTATATCCAACAAATTGTTAGCAATGGCTGTTTCTGGCAGGTAGACACAATTCTCTGTATTTCTTGAATTTCTCAAAATGATCCTGTATTATAAAATGGAAACAAGGCAAAGATATTTCTGGGGAGGGAAAGGGTGAATAAAGATTACATTGCAAATTAAGGGGAAAATGATAATTCCCCAAAAATGTGTAAGAAAATTAGCTAAGATAGACTACAAAGACCATTTAAGTTTCAAAACTGGCAAGTATAATTACTCTGATTTGTTTTGTTTGCTTTCACTTTGATTTACAATTGAACCAGCAAACAAAAACAGTGCAAAGAATATACAGAAGATCAAGGATACAAATGAGTGGACCCTGCCACCAAAGGGCACCACCAACCTCTAAGGTTCCTTTGTGTGAAACAGAAAAATATACCCTTCCCCCAAGAAATGCAACTCCCACCATTAAATGTAAAGCCTGGTCTAGAATTTCAGCCCCCACTTGCTCCCTCTACTGGACATCCTTGGTTACGGCACAACCAGCACTAACGCCGCGGCTCTAGCTCCCAGTTTCCTTCCTGGTTACTTTACAGAGGAAGCCCTCCAATTCAGTCTGCAAAAAGCGATTAATTCACCAGTTCGAATGAGGGAAGATCTCATATCCACTGCCTTTTACATTTTTCATCCTGAAGGTATCAGTATTCAAAAGAGTCACCCTGCCACCATGCATTGAATCTTTTCCACACCGATTACATCTTTAAAAGTACTGTTTTTTACTGTGACCTTGAGCCTGTGGTTGGCCTGGCATTGACTAACCAAAGAACAATTATGCCTATCCTTGAAAAAAATTAGATCGAGGGGCGCCTGGGTGGCTCAGGCATTAACCGTCTGCCTTCTGCTGCCCACATCGGACTCCCTGCTCAGAGGGAGACCTTCTTCTCCCTCTGCCACTCCCCGTTTGTGCTCCCTCTCTCGCTGTGTCTCTCTCTGCCTGATAAACAAAATAGAGTCTTAAAAAAAATTAGCTCAAATTTAATATAACATCTTGTGCCAAAAAGAATTTAATTAATTACAGAGCAAAAAAGTAGAAAATGAAAACATAAGAAAGGAAAATATTTACTTAATATTTAACTGACCCCATGATAGGCAAAGACGATCTCAGAAACTTTCAAAAGAAGATAGCATAAAGAAAATGCTATTAATTTACCGTTAATCGTTAATCGTTAATTATTTAACATTAGCATATGTAAATTTCTTACAAATAAATTAAACATCATAAATAAAGTTAAAAAGCAATAATACAGAGTGAAATAATATTTGCATTGATATCCTTTCAATATAAAGAACCATTACAAATCAATAAATTGAAAAATAAAAGGCATGGCAAAAAATTAAAATTAAAAAGGATGTGCACATATGAAAAGATACTCAAATACAGTAATCATTTAATGAGCATATATTAAAACAAAATTGAGATACAAATTTCAGCCTATCAATTTGGAAAAAAGAAGAAAAAGGTAGTATTGTTGGAGAGTCTGGCCAGGAGGCAGTGAGACAGACACACCTGTGCATTGCTAATAGGAATGCAACTGTTAAAACCCTTCTGTAAAGCAATGTGTCAGTATGTACCAAGAACCTAACAATTCTAAAATACCTCTAGCTTTTTTTTAAAAGATTTTATTTATTGGAGAGAAAGACAGAATGAGAGAGCACAAGAGGGGAGGTCAGCAGGAGAAGCAGACTCCCCATGGAGCTGGGAGCCTGATGTGGGACTCCAGGATCATGACATGAGCTGAAGGCAATCGTTTAACCAACTGAACCACCCAGGTGCCCCTAAGATACCTCTAGCTTTAACCCAGTGATATACTTCTAGGAATACTAGGAATATAGTCTAATAAAATTATCAGAGCTGTAGAAAAATATTTTGTTGAAGGATTTTTTTAAATTATCTATAACAATGAAAATTTCTTACCAATATAAATGCCCAAAGGTAAATGATTAATGTAAATAAATGTGGTACTTCCATATAATAGACTAGTATAGGGTCATTAAAAACTGTGAAGATCTGCAGCTACCCAGTTCCCCTCCCTAAAGACCATGATGCAATTTACTCTTTGTTTATCCTTGAATAGTTTTTTTACAAAAGTAGCATCATTGCCTATAGGGAAGAGAACAGGGTGACCACAGAGCTTTTCAGTGTCTATCCTCTAACTCTCAGGATTTAAAGTTTAATAAATTAATTCAATACATGTTTTAAAATGTAAGCCTTTTTAACTCATAGGAGGTCTGATAGACTTCATCCTTATTTCCGTATTCAGGGAATAGGGTATCCTTCCTCCCATTCAAGACTAAACCCTCACCTGTGTCCTTAACACCATCGTTCCCTGCCCTCAAAGGAAAAATACACAGTCTACACTTGGCGTCTGAGTTTTTAACACCTCATTCATTCTAAAACCCACTACAATACGGCTTTTGTCCCTCACTACACTACTGAAACCATTCTCCTTAAGGAGACCAATATCTCTTAATTATGAATTCAATAAATATTTTCCAGCCTTGATCTAACTGAATTTTCTGTTGACACTGACATTTTTGAGATTTTATTCTCATCCTTGCAACCTGGATGCCTGGAGCCTAGGAACTCGCCATCCAGTACACAGACTATACCCAGGGACCAAGATTTCTAAGTTTCCCATCCCTATCATGATTATTGCTGTTCATCATTCTCCACCATCTAAACCAGAGACACAGCCATAAGTTGGCACCTAAGGGTGTGGTCACCAAAAATTCTGGTTACCATGAGACAGCCCTTGTTGATACTGGTATAATTATTAATAGTCCCCATAGGCATTCAAGTCTTGATGATAAATGATATTGTCATCCTGCTACCTAAGCAATTCCAACATCCAGAAAGTGAAAGAATAAAATACTGCCAACAGGTAATTCTCCAGTGAAACAGACCTGCTCTGGAAAAGAGAAAAAAATAATCATTACTTAAACAAAAGAAAATGTGCAACTAAAACAATCCAATTATAAATATTAAATATTTTAAAGACTTTGGGGACCAAAGAAAGCATCTTTAAACTTTAAAATTCAGTTAAATTAATGAAGGTAAATTCAGATAAATTGAAAGAGAAGCTGACTGCTTATCAAGTAACAAGTCAGATGCCTGGAAGAGAGAGTAGACAAAATCTTTCAAAAATAGAAGAAAAATGGGGTGCCTGAGTGGCTTAGTCAGTTAAACATCTGCCTTTGGCTCTGGCCATGATCCCACGGTCCCCTAAGTAAAGAAAAATAAAATAAAATTTTCAAGATGAGAAGGGCTCACTGAATTCTGAGCAAGATTAATGTTTTATTGTATTAGAAATATAAATCACATACAGTAACACACCTAAATCCTAAACGTACAGCTTTATGAATTTTAACCTATGTAATACCTGTGTAACCAACACCCAGGGGAAGATATAGAATGTTACCATCACCCAAGAGAACCCTTCATGACCCTTTCAGAGTCAAAAATCCACCTCCACCCAGAGCTGATCGTGATGATTTCTAAACCCACACATTGGTGTCAATACTTGAACTTTGTATCAGTGGAATCATACAGAGTGTTTTCTTTGGGTCTGGCTTCTTTAACCATTTATGTTCCTGATACATCCATACTAATGTATCAGTAGTTTGTTTTTCTTATTGCTCTGTAAAATTCTGTTGTATGAGTATATCATAATTTACTTCTTTACTCTCCTCTTGAGGAATGTGTGGATTGCTTCAGTTTTTGCTATTATAAATAAAGCTTCTATAAACATTCTTGACATATATTTTGACAGACATACACACTCGTTTCTCTTGAGTGTATACGTAGGAGTTAAAATGCTGGGTTATAGTGCAGACGCGTGTTAAGCTCTGGGAGACACTGCCAAGCAGCGACTGAATAAATTTAAACGCACACCAGCAATATATGAGAGTTTCAGGGACTCCAAATCCTTGCCCAAAATTAGAATTTTCAGTTTCTTATAATTTTAGCCAGAAAACAGAACATTCTCACCTCATTTTATAAGGCAATCATTACTCTGATGCAAAACCAGTTGAAGACATTAAAAGAAAACTACATAAGAAAACTACATCCTCATGGATGTACAACATTTTAGCAAGTCAAATCCAGCAACACATAAAAATGTTAGTATATTATGATCAAATTGGGTTTGTCCTAGGAAGGAAGGTAGACTTAACATTTGAAATGTACTCAGCATTAGGCACTATATTAAAAGAATAACAAAGAACTATATGATGAACTTAATAGATACTTAAAAAAGCATTTGATGAAATTCAAATCTCATTCATGATTTGAAAAAAGCTCTTAAGGGATGGCTGGATGGGTCAGTCAGTTAAGCATCTGCTCTGGGATCAGGTCATGATCCCAGTGTCCTGGGATCAAGTTCCAGGTCAGGATCCCTGCTCCAAAGGGAGTCTGCTTCTCCCTCTGCCTGCTGCTTCCCCTGCTAATTCTCTCTCTCTCTGATAAATAAATAAATAAAATCTTTTTTTAAAAACTCTTAAAACTAGGAATAAAAGAAAATTTATCTAAACTGGTAATGGCGTTCTATAAAAAATAGTAAATATTATACTAACAATGAAATACTAAATGTTTTCCCCTTCAGATCAAGGAAATGGCAAGAATATCTGCTCTCACCTCTTTTAGTCAACACTGTACTGGCAGTTCTAGCCCGGGCATTAGGTAAGAAAATAAAATAAAAAGCACAGAGACTGCAAAGTAAGAAGTCAAACTCATTGAACTATGCAGTTAAAATAGATGAGTTTCATTATACATAATACATCAACAAAGCTGATTTTAAAAAAGCAAATGTTCCACAAAGAAAACTCCTGGCTCAGGACCAGTGAGTTTCATGGTTCCACTGGTCAATTCTATCAAACATTTAAGGAAGAAATAATATTGCCAAGGAAAATGTTAAAAAGTCCTAAATATATTGTGATATAGGCCAAATACAAAAATTAGATTATTCAATATCACTAAGATGTCTATATTTCCCCCAGATGTAGTTAATGTAATCACCATCGAATTCTCAGTAGATCTTGTGTAAGAAGCTAACAAGAGGATTCTAAAATTTACATGAAATTGCAAAGGATATAAAATAGCCAAAACAATCCTGAAATAGAAGGGCAAAGTGGAAAAAATACACACAACCTGATTTTGATATTTACTTTGAAACTACAATAATTGGAATGTCTGGGTGGCTCAGTGGGTAAAAGCCTCGGCCTTCAGCTCAGGTCATGATCTCAGGGTCCTGAGATCAAGCCCCGCATCGGGCTCTCTGCTCAGCGAGGAGCCTGCTTCCTCCTCTCTCTCTCTCTCTCTCTGCCTGCCTCTCTGCCTACTTGTGATCTCTGTCTGTCACATAAATAAATAAAATCTTTTTAAAAAATGGGTTACAAACCATAAGTGACTCTTAATCTCACAAAACAAACTGAGGGTTGCTGGGGGGAGGGGGGTCGGGAGAGGGGGTGGGGTTATGGACATTGGGGATGGTATGTGCTATGGTGAGTGCTGTGAAGTGTGTAAACGTGGCGATTCACAGACCTGTACCCCTGGGGATAAAAATACATTATATGTTTATTAAAAATTTTAAAAATGGGTGAACTTTGAAAAGATTATGCTATAAGAAGCAGACACAAAAGGCTGCATGTTCCGTGATCATATTCATATGAAATACCAAAATAGGCAAATCCACAGATACAGAAAATTAGCAGTTGCCAAATGCTGAGGAGAAGGGAGAATAAAGAAGGACTGCTAATGTGTAGAGGGTTTCTTTTTTGGGGGGAGATGAAATGTCCTGGAATTAGATAGTGGTAATACTTGAATAACCTTGTGAATCTACTGAGTTGTACATGTTGGAACGCTGAGTTTATGGTGTGCAAATTATGTCTTAACCTAGAAAATTCTTTTGAGACGGATCATAGACCTGACTATAAAAGCTAAATCTAAAATGCTTCTGGGAAAGAAAATGGGTGAGTATCGTCACGACTTTGAAGTAGGGGAAGATTCCTTAACAAGAGTATAAAAGACAGTAAAGCATTGAAGAAAAAATGATAAATTCAAAGTCATTGAAAATTACAAATATCTATTCTTCTAAGTACCTAGATAAGAAAACAAACCCTCCCAGGATGGGTAAAAAATATTCTCAATGCATACAACTGCCAAAGCACTGACAAAAGAACTCCAACAAATGAATAATTAAAAACCAAACAACTCAACTTGAAAAAATTAACAAAAGCTCTGAACTCCTCCAAACGAAGACCAACAAATGGCCAATAAGTACATGAAAAGTGTTCAGGGGCATGTGGGTGGCTCAGTCAGCTGAGTGTCTGCCTTCGGTTCAGGTCATGATCTCAGGGTGGGATACAGCCTCACACTGGGGTCTCTGCTCTGCGGGGAGCCTGCTTCCTCCTCTCCCTCTGCCTGCCTCTCCCCCTGTTTGTGTGCATGCTCTCTCTGTCAAAGAAATGGATAAACAAAATCCTTTTTTTAAAGGTGTTCAACAGCAGTTCTCATTGGGGAATGTAATTTAAAACCACAATGAGAGGGGCACCCAGGTGGCTCAGTCAGTTACAGGTCCAACTCTGGATTTCAGGTCAGCTCATGATCTCAGGGTCAAGGGATCAAGCCCCGAATCAGCTCTGCACTCAGCATGGAGTCTGCTTGAGTTTCTCTCCTTCTGCCCCCTCTCACCCTCCTGCATGCACTCTCTCTCTTTCCCACAAATAAATTAATTTTAAAAATATAATTAAGACACCACTTCACACCCACTAGAATGTCTAAAATTAAAAAGACCGACAGTATGAAATGTTGACCTGGATGCAGAACAAATGAAATTATCCTACATTGTTGATGAGAGCATAAAATGGTATAAGCCAATTTTTTCTAAAGTTTGGTAGTTTCTTATAAAATTCTACATCTAGAGGAACTTCCACAACCAGGTAGTTACCAAAGACAAATGTAAACATATATCCATGTTTTTAAAACCCTGTAAAAGGTTGCTCACAGCAGCTTCATTCATACTAACCAAATGTCCATCAACAGGTGAATGGTTTAATAACTTGTACTACATTAAACACACAGAAATACGACTCATAATCAAAGTGAATAAATGAATTCTATAAACAAGAACATGGATGAATTGCATACATATTAAGGTGAACAAAAGAAATCAAGTGGAAATGGCAGAAAATATTTCACTGACAACAGCATGTATATAAACTTTAGGAATAAATATGAGAAGTACAGAAACTAGATAAAGAAAACTATAAAAATTTTATTAGCGGGCATAAAATCCAATCTGAAAATATAGAAAGACACACTATTTTGTTGGATAATCAAATAATCTTATAAAAATGTAAATTCTCTCAAAAATAATATATAAATGTAATGTAATACCCATTAGACTCCCAATAGGTTTGTGTGTTTTTCACTCAATAATTAATATTAAAATCTGCATCAGAATATACATGTCTGAGAATATCCTGGATAATTATGAAAGAGAATGAGGAGGAAGAATTTAATTTATTAGATATTAAACTCTAACTAAACAAATGATATTGGCATAGAAATAGACAACTAGATCAGTGTAACGAAGTGTCCAGAAATAGATCCCAGTATTTATGAGAGTTTAATACAAAGGCAATATTCCAATTCAATGGGAAAAGGATAGTTTCCCTAATGTATGCACTGGCACATATACTGGCCACTCTACTTGTTAGAAAGTGGAGCTTGTGTCCTCTATCACACCGTGTATAAAAATAAATTCTAGGGGCGCCTGGGTGGCTCAGTGGGTTAAGCCGCTGCCTTCGGCTCAGGTCATGATCTCAGGGTTTTGGGATCGAGTCCCGCATCGGGCTCTCTGTTCAAGCAGGGAGCCTGCTTCCTCCTCTCTCTCTGCCTGCCTCTCTGCCTACTTGTGATCTCTCTCTGTCAAATAAATAAATAAAATCTTTTAAAAAATAAATAAATAAATTCTAGGTGGATCAAATATTTAGACATACAAATAAAATAATAACTGGTAGAAAAAGAAACTAAGAAATCATAATATATTCTAGAGGTGCAGGGAAATCTTTTAATCAAGACTGGAAGACAGGGCACCTGGGCAGCTCAGTTAGTTAATTCCCAACTCTTGATTTCAGCTCAGGACTGAGCTGAAACTATGACACTGGGCATAGAAGGAGCCTGCTTAAAATTCTCTATCTCCCTCTCGCTCCAATTCCCCCCCAAAAAAGACTAGAAGAACATTAAAAATAGAATTACCCTACAATCCAACAATTGCACTACTAAATTTTTACCCAAGGGATACAAAAATACAGATTCGAAGGGGCATGTGCATCCTGATGTTTATAGCAGCATTATCAACAATTGCTAAACTATAGAGAAAGCCCAAATGTCCATCAACTGATGAATAAATAAAAAAGAAGTGGGTGTATATATATAATGGAATACTATGCAGCCATCAAAAAGAATGTAATCTTTCCATTTGCATCAACATGGATAGAGCCAGAGTATATTAGGCTAAGTGAAATAAGTCAGAGAAAGACAAATACCATATGACCTTACTCATATATGGAATTTAAGAAACAAAATAGATGGGGCACCTGGGTGGCTTAGTCGTTAAGCATTTGCCCTCAGCTCAGGTTGTGATCCCGGGTCCTGGGTTTGAGCCCCGCATCAGGACCCTGCTCAGCAGGAAGCCTCCATCTCCCTCTCCCACTACCCCTGCTTGTGTTCCCTCTTTCTGTGTGTCTCTCTGTGTCAAATAAATAAATAAAAGCTTTTTAAAAAAGAAACAAACAAAATAGATGACCATATGGGAAAGGGGGGGAAAAGAGAGGGGAAACAAACCAAAAGAGACTCTTTTTTTTTTTAATTTTATTTATTTATTTGACAGAGAGAGAACACAAGTAGGCAGAGAGACAGGCAGAGAGAGAGGAGGAAGCAGGCTCCCCACTGAGCAGAGAGCCTGATGCAGGGCTTGATCCCAGGACCCTGGGATCATGACCTGAGCCAAAGGCAGAGGCTTTAACCCACTGAGCCACCCAGGCGCCCCCCAAAAGAGACTCTTAATGATAGAGAACAAACTGAGGTTTGGTGGAGGAGGTGGGTAGGAGATGGTCTAGATGGGGGATGGGATTAAGGAGGGCATTTGCCGTGATGAGTACTGAGTGTTGCATGTAAGTGATGAATCACTGAATTCTACTCCAGAAACAAATATTGCTCTGTATGTTCACTAACTAAAATTAAAAAAAAAAAAAAAGACTGGAAGAATAGGCACTTGAAAAAAAAAAAGCCTTATTGACTATTTTAAAATTTTAATCATTTTTAATGGGTACAGAATTTCATTTTGGGAGTATGTAAAAGTTCTGAAAATGTATAGTGATGATGGCTGCCCAACAATGTGAATGTACAAAATGTCACTGAACTGTGTGCTTTAAAATGGCAAATTCTTTTTAAAAAGGTAAATTCTATGTTAGATATATTACTACAGTGGAAAAAAGTAAGACTTCACATAGTAAAATACATCCTAAATATATACCACAATATAGGGGTACGTGGGCGGCTCAGTCAGTTAAGCGGCTCAGGTCATGATCCCAGGGTCCTAGTATCAAGCCCCACAGCTGGGAGTCTGCTTCTTCCTCTCCCACTCTCCCTGCTTGTATGTGCTCATTCTCTCTCTCCCTCTCCATCAAATAAATAAATAAAATCTTTTAAAAAATTGTATATATGTTATATTTATATATATATATATATATATGCACACACCTATTTTATTTATATATATATATCACACTATATATATTACCACAATGAAAAAGTAAGATTTTACATAGTAAAATATATCCTAAACAAATTTAACAGACAAGTTCTATACTAGTTAACTATACATATACACCTACAAACATATTTTAAACAGGAGAGTAAAAGAATTAATATCTACATTTTTTAAATGATCAAAGAACTTCAAAAGACATTAATAAGAGAAGATATACAAATGGCCACGAAGCACATGAAAAGGTGCTCAATGTCACTAGTCATCACAGAAATGCAAACTAAAACTATAATCACATACCACTTCACAGCCACTAGAAAGTCTAAAATTAAAATAACTGACAATACAAGTATTGGCCAGAATGTAGATATTCTTTTTAAAATAATAAAAGGAGAGACAGGCACAGAAGGAGAGAACGTGTATAGGAAAACAAGCAACTCACAGCAGAACATATTCCAATGGTTGGTAAATATTTGAGAAGATGCTTACCAGCAGCTGAAGAAATGTAAATTAAAGTGAGTAGTCCCATCCATTGCTATTGGAAATGAAAATTACTATTTCATTTTTGAAATGCATATCCCTGAGCCACTCCTAGGAATTTGTCTCATAAAAGTATAAGTACCATTATATGAAAAGTATATATAAAACATTATCCCTATCTGTAGATCAGGAAATGACTAAAAGTAAAGCAAGCAAGCAAGCTCCGTGTATACATGTAATTTGGAACGGACGGGCCCAGGATCACCCTTCTTCGCACTCTTTTGGGGTGGTTTGATCTGTTTTCAAGGTTACGACGAACACGCGGACAGTTTCCCAATCTTTATGTTGAGGCCAGACCACTCTCCTGAGCTTCAGACTACTTACTGCACAGTTACCCCCAAGTGTCCCAAAAGTAGAGCTAGGTAAATAATTTGTGCGGCCTGATGAAAAATGAAAATGCAAGCCCCTTGCTTTTGAGAGAGAGAGCAGATTGAGAAGCAGAAGGAGGGGAACAAGCTCACTCTGTGCTCAGCATGGAGCCCAACATGGGGCTCAATCCAATGACCCCAAGATGATGACCTGAGCTAAATTCAAGAGTCAGACATCAGACTGACTGAGCCACCCCGGTGTCCCAAACCATGAGACTTTTAACAGTAGAGAATAAACTGAGGGTTGCTGGAGGGAGGTGGGTAGGGGATGGGTTAAATGGGATGGCTATTATATAAACTACCGAAACTGAACCAGGAAGAAATAGAAAACCTGAATAGAACCACAACCAGTAAGGAGATTGAAGCAGTCATCAAAAATCTCCCAATAAACAGGAGCCCAGTGCCAGGTGGCTTCCCAAGGGAATTCTAACAAATATTTAAAGAAGAATTAATACCTATTCTACTGACTGCCCCAAAAAATAGAAATGGAAGGAAAACTCCCAAACTCATTTTATGAGGCCAGCATTACCTTGATCCCAAAACCAAAGACCCCCAAACCAGACAAAGACCCCATCAAAAAGGAGAATTACAGACCAATATCCCTGATGAACACAGATGCAAAAATTCTCACCAAAATACTAGTCAATAGGATCCAACAGTAAATTAAAAGGATTATTCACCACAACCAAGTGGGATTTATTCCTGGGCTGCAAGGTTAGTTCAACATCTGCAAATCAATCAATGTGATACAATACATTAATAAAAGAAAGAACAAGTACCATATGATACTCTCACTAGATGCTGAAAAAGCATTTGACAAAGTACAGCATCCTTTCTTGATCAAAACTCTTCCAAGTGTTAGGATAGAGGGTACATACCTCAATATCATCAAAGCCATCTATGAAAAACCCACAGCAAATATCAATCTCAATGGGGAAAAACTGAGAGCTTTTCGCCTAAGGTCAGGAACACAGCAGGGATGTTCATTATCACCACTGTTACTCAACAAAGTACTAGAAGTCCTAGTCTCAGCAATCAGACAACAAAAAGAAATAAAAGGCATCTGAATCCACAAAGAAGAAGTCAAACCCTCACTCTTTGCAGACGATATGATACTTTATGTGGAAAACCCAAAAGACCCCACTCCAAAACTGCTAGAATTCATATAGGAATTCAGTAAAGTGTCAGGATATAAAATCAAAGCACAGAAATCAGTTGCATTTTTATACACCAACAGCAAGACAGAAGAAAGAGAAATTAAGGAGTCAATCCCATTTACAATAACACCCAAAACCATAAGTTACCTAGCAATAAACCTAACCAAAGAGGCAAAGAATCTTTACTCAGAAAACTATGAAGTACTCATGAAAGAAATTGAGGAAGACACAAAGAAGTGGAAAAATGTTCCAAGTTCATGGATTGGAAGAACAAATACTGTGAAAATGTCTATGCTACCTAAAGCAATCTACACATTTAATGCAATTCCTATCAAAATACCATCCAATTTTTTCAAAGAAATGGAACAAATAATCCTAAAATTTATATGGAACCAGAAAAGACCCCAAATAGCCAGAGGAATGTTGAAAAAGAAAACCAAAGTTGGTAGCATCACAATTCCAGACTTCAAGCTCTATTACAAAGCTGTCATCATCAAAACAGTATGGTACTGGCACAAAAACAGACACATAGATCAATGGAACAGAATAGAGCACCCAGAAAGAGACCTGCAACTCTATGATCAACTAATCTTCGACAAAGCAGGAAAGAATGCCCAATGGAAAAAAGACAGTCTCTTCAATAAATGGTGTTGGGAAAATTGGACAGCCACATGCAGAAGAATGAATCAGACCATTTCCTTACACCACCTACAAAAATGGACTCAAAATGGATGAAAGACCTCAATGTGAGACAAAATCAAAATCCTTGAGAACACAGGCACAACCTCTTCAACCTCAGCCGCAGCAACTGTTTCTTCCTAGAAACATTGCCAAAGGCAAGGGAAGCAAGGGCAAAAATACTATTGGGACTTCATCAAGATCAAAAGCTTTTGCACAGCAAAGAAAACCATCCACAAAACCAAAAGACAACTGATAGAATGGGAGATGATATTCACAAATAACATATCAGATAAAGGGCTAGTATCCAAAACCTGTAAAGAACTTATCAAACTCAACACCCAAAGAACAAAGAATCCAATCAAGAAATGGGCAGAAGATATGAACAGACCTTTCTGCAAAGACTTCTAGATGGCCAGCAGACCCATGAAAATGTGCTCCATATCACTCGGCATCAGGAAAATACAAATCAAAACCACAATGAGATACCACCTCACACCAGTCAGAATGGCCAAAATTAACAAGTTAGGAAACAACAGATGCTGGCAAGGATGCGGAGAAAGGGGAATCCTCCTACACTGTTGGTGGGAATGCAAGCTGGTGCAACCACCCTGGAAAACAGCATGGGGGTTCCTCAGAAAGTTGAAAATAACGTTGCTGTACAACCCAGCAATCACACTACTGGCTATTAACCCTAAAGATACAAATGTAGTGATCTGAAGGGGCATGTGCACCTGAATGTTTATAGCAGCCATGTCCACAATAGCCAAACTATGGAAAGAGCCTAGATGTCCATCCACAGACGAATGGATAAAGAAGATGTGGCATATATATATATACATACAATGGAATACTATGCAGCCATCAAAAGAAATGAAATATTGCCATTTGCAATGATGCGGATGGAACTAGAGGGTATTATGCTGAGCGAAATAAGTCAATAAGAGAAAGACAATTATCATATGATCTCTCTGATATGAATAATTTGAGAGGCAGTGCGGGGGTTTGGGAGTAGCAAAGGAAAAAAATGAAACAAGATGGGATCGGGAGGGAGACAAACCATAAGAGATTCTTAATTTCACAAAACAAAATGAGGGTTGGTGGGGGGTGAGGGGATAGGAGGAGGGTGGTTGGGTGATGGACATTGGGAAGGGTATGTGCTATGGTGAGTACTATGAAATGTGTAAGCCTGATGATTCACAGGGCCAAATAATACATTATATATTCATAAAAATAATTTTTAAAAAATGGGATGGATATCAGGGACGATACTGTGATGAGTACTGGGTGTAGTATATAAGTGATGAATCACTGAATTATACTCATGAAACCAGTATTACACTATATGTTAACTAAGTAGAATTTAAATAAAAACTTGAAACAAAAAAAATTTCATTATTTATAAAATGTAACAGGGACAATAATTAATTTTCTAATACTGATGTAACAAATTAACACTAATTCAGTAGGTCAAAGTAATACAGATGTGGTATCTCCCACTTCTGGAGGACAAAAGTCCCATAATCAAAATATCAGTAGGTTTACATTCCTTCTGAAGGCTCTGAGAGAGAATTTATTTCTCTGCCTTTTCGAACTACTAGAGGGATTCTTTGGTTGGTCAACCCTTCTGTCATTTTCCAAGCCAGCAGCACGGCATCCCTAAATCTCTCTCATCCTCCCTGTCCTCTCTCTCATATTTCTCATCTCTTCTTCCTTTACCACATCTTCTCTTGGATACTCCTACCTCCCTCTTTTCTTTATAAGGACCCTTGCAATGACACTGGATCTACCTTGATAATCCAGGATAATCTTTCCATCTCAAAGCCCAGAATTTAATCACAACCACAAAGTCTTTTTCGCCCTGTAGGGTAACATATTCACAAGGTTCTGGGGATTAAGACATGGACATGTTTGTTACGGTTGTTGAAGGAGGCGACATTATTCTGTCTACCACAATGACTGACAACATAAATTTACAAACTGCAAAAACATTTTTGGTGTCATAATATTATATGACACAATAAATACAAATATTTTATTAATTTGATACCTTCACTAAGCACAAGATTTTTCTGGCTGAGTTTTCTAGAAACTTGTTTATTGGGTTATCAAAATTTATACTTTCAGAAAATTCTTTTCTAAAGTAAGTACCATCAGCCTTTCTTGGCAAATGCAAGATGGCAAATCATTTTTGATAATTTCAAATTTAGAGAAGGATCTTCCTACTGATGCAATCGTTGCTGGAGCTGATAAGAGTATTTTATGGCCTGTGGCAACACTGAGATTAATATATAAATTTTAGCACATCTAGAGTTGATGATTCACATAGAACGATTTTTCTAAAAAGGTTTAACTCATCATACTAACCAGTTTCGTATCTGAATTTAATTTTAAATGTGCATTTATACAACAGTATTTTCATTTTTCCTCTGACACTTTCTGTAACTTGTGGGGTTGTACAACAAAATGAAAGTGGTTCTCCTGTTTATGAATTCTATTGCTGTATATTCAGTTACAGGAAAATTAATTTAAAAATCGTCTTCCTTTGTAATAATTGGTTCATTCGAAGCCCCATACGAAAACAGCGTTATTTTCTGTTGTATAGGATGATCTTTAAATTTAATTTATCTTTCTAAACCGGTGGGTATTTGCTTTGCAGTGTTGTATCCGTTTTCAAAACCAGAGATTCTAAACTGTGAAGAATTCTCCTAGGTCCTTTGTATATGCATTATTACAATTCCATGCGGGTACTTTTTTCTGTAATAATTTACTATCAAAGTTTAATGCCCAGGTGCAAGCAGTTCTTTTCCCAGCACTCAGGTTGGAGAGTTAATATTTGCGAAACTCCCACAGGACCAAGCTCCAGGGACAGCCACCAAGCCCATCCCCCACTTCGAGCCCTACTACTTCCCCAGAGAGGAATCCCCACTCCCTCCTGCAACCACGGCTCCTACCACACACCATCAACAGCCCCAATCTGGACCCAGTTCCTAGCCTGACTACTTTGGGGCCCCATGTGCCCCAGACCGCACAGAAGGCCTATTTGTGCCCACATTACCCTCCATGCCTGTAGACCCGAGCACATGCATGCTTCATGGTCTCATCAGACTTCAGTTACAAAATACAGATCAAAGATAACATTATTATGAATTTTAAGAAGACCACAGATAGCCAAGCATTAAAACAACTACGGGGTCCTTCTTGGAGGAGGGGCTCCATGGGGCTGCACACTTTGCACACCCAAGATGTCCCTGGTGCCAGTTAGGCCCTTGGTGTCTAATGAACTGCGGCACATACACAAAGATCAGGTAGCCGCCATGGAGCTGGTATCTTTTGCCAGGCTTTTCCAAACGTCCCCTATGTGAGGAAGAACATGGGAGTAGAAACAAGTGACTATTTCTACTGCTAAAGTAATTGCTCATGGTGGTATGCCTTTGTGTTTTCATATCCATTATCTCACGAGAGCACCACAGCCCATTGAGGAAGTGAGAGAAAGGATTATTGGCTCTAATTAATTAATCCTCACAGCAATCCACAGCGGTCTGGAAGTATTTTTAATGCTGTCTGACAGATGAAGTCAGAGGTTAAATGACTTTCCTATCTACCTCACCAGACTGTTGGGAAGACTGCAGGAAAAACTGGTTTTACCAACAAGGAGGTAAAGAGCACATGTAAGTTATTACCATTATCCTTCCTTGGGAACATCACATGGTAAGGATGGGGGAATTCAATTCAAGTTTACCTCTAACTAATGAAGATCTCACCTTTTTTTTTTTTAAGATTTTATTTATTTATTTATTTGACAGACATCACAAGCAGGCAGAGAGGTAGGCAGAGAAAGAAGGGGAAGCAGGCTCCCCACTGAGCAGAGAGCCCAACACAGGGCTCTGCCCCAGCACCCCGAGATCATGACCTGAGCCGAAGGCAGAGGCTTAACCCACTGAGCCACCCAGGCACCCCCAAGATCCCACCTTTTAAGTGCTAAATCTTTTCAGCCCAGATTACATGGCCAAAAAACATAGGATCTCTATACCTTAATCCAACCTTGTCGCCATGGTCTGAGTCCATTCAAAAAGTGAAATTTGCTAATTCCAGAAAAATATGGAATATGGAATATGGAATAATATATAATATGGAAAAAATTATGCAGCCAGTTAAAAATACCTGACGTAAATTGGGAATATGAGTCTGGGAGATTTGAAAGAGAAAAACATGTAAGAGACTCTTACATGTTTGTAAAGTGACATATCCCTATAGAACTATAAAACTATAAAAATACTGGGTTAAAAATGTAAGTCATAAATAAAATCATGAAATTCTTATAACTCAAGGGCAACTAAAACATCACGTGTCCAGAATTTGTGAGACCCAGAACTTTAATAAGGTTTTCAATATATTTATCAGTAACAAAAATTCTAGGGGCACCTAAGCAGCTCAGTTGTTTGAGCATCCGACTCTTGATTTCAGGTCAGGTCATGACCTTGGGGTCCTGAGATCCAGCCCCATGTCAGGCTCCACACTCAGTGGGGGAGTCAGCTTGAGATTCTCTCCCTCTGTCCCTCTCCCTGCTCACACTTTCGCTCTCTCTCGCTCTCTCTCTCTCTCCAATAAATGAATCTTTAAAAAGGGAAATAAATAAATCTTTAAAAAGGGAAATAAAAATTTCAAATAAACTAAGCATTTACATCAAGAGTTAGAAAAAGAGCAAGAGAGTGTACTCAAGGAAAAATAGGAGGAAGAAAATAATACAGGTAAAGAAAGAAATCAGTGAAATGGATTTTTAGAGAAGGAAATTGAAGATTAAAAAACAAAGCTGATTCTTTAAAAATAACAAAATGGACAGGCTTCAGGCAAGAGCGATTTTTTTTTTAAGGTTTTATTTATTTATTTGTCAGAGAGAGAGGGAGAGAGAGCGAGCACAGGCAGACAGAGAGGCAGGCAGAGAGGCAGGCAGAGGCAGAGGGAGAAGCAGGCTCCCTGCCGAGCAAGGAGCCCGATGTGGGACTCGATCCCAGGACACTGGGATCGTGACCTGAGCCGAAGGCAGCTGCTTAACCAACTGAGCCACCCAGGCGTCCCAAGAACGATAGTTTTTAAGGGAGAGAGAGACAGAGATACTCACACATTCATACACGCACACACGCACATGACCTCTGTGTCCAAAACAAAACTCTAATAAAGACCTTGAAAATGAACTTAACAAGCGGAAAACCATTCCAACATCTAGGACAGGATAACTTAATACTGTAAAATGTCAATTCACCCCAAAATGACACATAAATTCAATGAAATTCCAATCAAAATTCTAGTTGCATTCTTTGAGAAACTTGAGAAACTCACTCTAAGATTCACATGGAGGGCACCTGGGTGGCTCAGTGGGTTAAAGCCTCTGCCTTCAGCTCAGGTCATGATCAGGGTCCTGGGATCGAGCCCCGCATCGGGCTCTCTGCTCAGCAGGGAGCCTGTTTCCCTTCCTCTCTCTCTACCTGCCTCTCTGCCTACTTGTAATCTCTGTCCGTCAAAGAAATATATAAAATCTTTAAAAAAATAATAAAAATAAAAATAAATAAAATTCACATGGAGGGGTGCCTTGGTGGGGTTGTGATCTCAGGGTCCTGGGATCGAGCCCTGCGTCGGGCTTTCTGCTCAGCTGGGAGCCTGCTTCCCCTTCTCTCTCTGCCTGCCTCTCTGCCTACTTGTGATCTCTGTCTGTCAAATAAATAAATAAAATCTTAAAAAAATAAAAATAAAATAAATCCTCACGGAAAGATAAAGGTCCGCAAACATCTAAGAGATAGGAATGTTCCAATAGACATTAAGACATACTAAAAAAATCATTTTTTTAGGATTTTATTCATTTATTTGACAGAGATAGTGAGAGAGGGAACACAAGCTTGGGGGAGCTGGATAGGGAGAAGCAGGCTGGAGAGGGAGAAGCAGGCTCCCCGTTGAGCAGGGAGCAGACACGGGCTCGATCCCAGGACCCTGGGATCGTGACCTGAGCCAAAGGCAGATGCCCAATGACTGAACCACCCAGGCCCCCCAAGTCATACTAAAAAAATCTCGCAGTATTTTTTTTAATGTATGATATTCTGACTATAGTCTTCAAATGCCATTTATGACTAAACATAATGAGAAATGGCTGATTGCTGGTTCAAGGCTGAAAATGTACAAGATAAACCCATATAGGGTTTATATGCTATATAGGAAGGATATTGCCCAAAATCACCACTCATGCTGAAAGGACCCACCAAGCCCACCCAGGAGCCAAGCTGAAAAGGTTCTCCATGACTGAAAGTAATCTAGTTAAGTATCAATAAAAATAATAGCTGCAACAGACTGAAGCAAATCAAATATGTTTAAGTCCATGAGTTCACAGTGATACAGAAATATAAAACAAACATTTTTAACTTTTTTAAAAGTCATCTCTATGCCCAATATGAGGCTCAAACTCATAATCCCGAGATCAAGAATCATATGCTCCAGTGACTGAGCCAACCTGGAGGAACCTTCCCCCACAAATAAAACAAATTTAAAAAAAAAAAAACTAACTGGTCACCTATGAAGATGCTAGCAAACCAACTTATTATTTTGAAACGATGTAAAGAGAAAAAGAATCAAGCTTTGATCCAGACTTTCCAAAATGAATTGCACCACCAAATAGTAGACCAAATAGTAACCTAATAGTAGACCAGGGGATATTTCTTTTAAAAGAAGTTTTCAAGGTAATAAATGAAGAACTGAGATAACTAAAATTTCATTATTTTGCATTCTTCAAAGAAATAACATAATTGGATACAGATAATCACAAAAATAAAGATAAGTAAGCATCCTGATGGAAGAGCCCCCCATCATGTAGGAAGCAGTCTTCTCCAAAACAGAAAAACAAACCTGAATCGGATCAAGCCTCTAAATCCCACTATGAATTTATAAGAAATATAGAGAACATAACAGCATATGAATACATTCAGCAAAATCAAGACAGGGAAAGTTTACAGAACAAAGAAGTTTCTTCCTTAAAGAAATACAAAAGGAAAGAAAGATGGAGGGAAGAAAGCGTAAATTAAAACTAACTTAAGAGACATATCAGTGGGGGCGCCTGGGTGGCTCAGTGAGTTGAAGCCTCTGACCTTGGCTCAGGTCGTGATCCCAAGGTCCTGGGATAGAGTCCTGCATCGGGCTCTCTGCTTAGCAGGGAACCTGCTTCCCTTCCTCTCTCTCCGCCTGCCTCTTTGCCTGCTTGTGATCTCTGTCTGTCAAATAAATAAAATCTTTAAAAAAGAGAGAGACATATCAATGAATCCTACTTGATTCGGATTCTGATTCAAACTATTAAAAACTATAAACACATTTATGAAATAATTGGGAATTTGAACATCAACCAGATATCTGATGTTGTCAAAGAGTTAGTGTTCTTTTCTTCTCATTTTGATATGGCATTGGAATTTTTTTTTAATTTTGTACCTTTTAGAGATATATACTGAAATATTTACAAATAAAATAATACATCTTGGGCTTTCTTCAAAACAATACAGAAGGTGTAAAGAATAGGTCCAGTATAGATTTTAAAAGAATGACTATGAGTTTATAATTATGGAAGTGGGGCAACAGGTATCTGGGAGTTCATTATATTAATCCAGTTTGTGTATGCTTGATTATTTCCTTAATGACAAAATGTTTAAAATAGTATGATACTTTTAACAAGACTATACAAGACTGTACAAGCTGATCAAGGAACAAAAGAGAAAGATCAATATCAGACCCGTTTTATATGATATATATCATAAAAGTATCATTATAAGGGGAAAAGATAAGCTATTTAGTAGATGTTGGAAGGAAAACTGACTCAATATTGTATAGAAAAACATAAACCAGAATCCTCACATAACACCATGTGCAAAGATAGAATCCGGATGGATTAAAGGCCAAAAATGTAAAAGGTGAAAACTATAACATTAACGGGAGAAAAAGATATCTTTAATACTTAAAGGTAAAGGACTTATTTAAAAATAGTTCAAATACCTAAAATACAAGGCAAAATATGATGAATTTGATCACATCAAAATTAAAGATTTATGTTTAACGAGGGATATCAATAACACAGTTGTAAGATGAGATACTGAAAAAAAAAGACACTGAGGGATGATATTTACAATGTTGAAAATCAAAATGGACTGACAGCTAGAATCCTCAATGAATTCCTACTCATTGACCTGAAAAGGACAAGAACACAACAGAAAGAAACATAGTCACATTCAGAAGAGAAAGTACAAAAGGCTAACAAGTGTATAAAGGATGCTCAAGCAGATTGGTGATTTAAAAAATGCAAATTAAAACAACACTGAGGTATCACTTTATATCCACTAACTTGACAAAAAGTAGAAAATGGGACGCTGCCAAGTATTAGCAGAAATAAGGAAAACTGAAATAATACTTGTGTATTTTATGATGGGATCTTAGTCTGTATAAACCTATGGTATGCTTACAATGCTTAATGACCAGGTCTCCAGAAAGAAAATGTAATGTTATATTATACAATATACTATATGTATTTTGTTACTATGCATAGGAAAATATATGTACTATGTATGTATATGTACATACTATGCATATGAAAATATATGTACTATGTATGTATATGCATATATATGTATATATGTATATATATAGTTTACTGTAAACTATAAAAGTTTACTATAAACTATATATATATATATATATAGGTTACTACAAACTTAATGGATAGCAAGGCATATAGCATCCAAATTACAAGTCATAAAATATACTATACTTCTTATTGTAACTTCCAGATAATCAACTGATTTTCACAGAATGCTTTTGTTGATTTTGGCCAAACTCTTGCATCTATGGCCAGCCTGTGGTTGCAATGGAAGGAGTGTAGTTCTGATACGAATGTTGCTTAATATTTTAGCTTGTGTTAAGGAAGAAGATGAAAAGCAAAGCAATGAAGATGTACATATGTTTGCCAATGATGTGAGCAACTTCCTTGCTAAATCAGATAATCGTTTTCATATACTGGAGGAATATTTCCTCAAAATTCTGTGCTATTCACAACATAACAACTATAGACTCAATACACTTTCAAACTTAATCGTGGTGCTTACACTGTCTTCATTCCTCTCCGAAGTCCAGACAATCGAGAAAACAGCAAACCAGGATTTCACACTTTTTCTGCGAAGGGCCAGTGAGTAAATGTTTAGGTTTTGTGAGCCCCGTGAGCTCTGTCAAAACTATTCAACTCGGCTACTGCAGCATCAAAGCAGTCGGACACATTATGTAAACAATGGGCAAAAATAGGAAGTAGGCTGGGCAGCCGGTCTGCCGACTCCTGCAGTAAATCAAGCCCTAATTTGTGGCATTTCCTGACTTTTGCTACAAATGGGATGTCACTGAACATGAAGAAATAAGCACAGTACTTCCACAATACAATAGAAGAGACATAAATGACTTTCAGAACAAAGATAACCATAAGATACAGTAAAATCATTATGACGTAATGAGTTTTGAGTATTTCTTATCTTTGATTTTGCTATAATTTATCTAATTATAATTACAGACAATGTAATATATAATACTGTGCTTAACAACCAGCTTTGCATAATTTCTGAAAATTAAGCCGCTTTGTGACCTTGATGTATGAATAAACTCACGGGGACGCTTGAGAAGAATCTGCCATACTTAGTCCCCTGATAGAGAGATTCTGCAGCTGGAAGAGAGGCTAGACACGGGTGGTGGAGACAAATGAAGTGCCGGGCAGCAGTTAGAAGAAGGGACCGGTGTACACCTAGGGCAGCTGGATTGCACAACCCCCGACATTCACCCCCCTCTATGTGGGCAGCATCTGCTGAGTAAACCAGAACACCACGATTGCATCTTAAAAACAGCCTTGGTGGCTCAGTCAGCAAAGCGCCCGACTCGGTTTCCACTCAGGGCATGATGTGAGGGGCCTGGGACTGAGCTCCACGTCGGGCTCCACACTCTCTCTCTCTAATAAATAAATCTTTTTAAAAAAGTGTTGAATTCTTCTTGCATCTATAATGGAATAACTAGGACTAAAGTAGTGCTCTTGCTGTGAACATGCAGGACGTTGCGCAAAATAAATGAAACAAAGGGTTTGGTCACTAGTCGATAGGCAGAAAAATACTGTGAGATCCCTGCCAGAAGAGAGAAGGGATACAAAGTCAAGTCCCACAATTAAGGGGCATGTGGGTGGCTCAGTTGTTGAGCGGCTGCCTTCGGCTCAGGTCATAATCCTAGGGTCCTGAGATCAAGCCCCACATCAGGCTCCCTGCCCAGCAAGAAGCCTGCTTCTCCCGCTCCCACTCCCCCGGCTTGTGTTCCCTCTCTCACTATGTCTCTCTCTACCAAATAAATAAATCAATCTTAAAAAAAAAAAAAGTCCCACAATTATCCTACATTTCTTCCTGGGAGGTGCTCTGTAGACCACAGTGGAGATCGGGGTGAGGCGGATACAAGCAGGGTATGGAGGGCTTGCTGACTTAAAGAGACAAAGATCAGGGTTCTGAGAGGTTTGAAGCAGTTGGAAGAGGGAATTACATCAAAAAACAAAAACAAAAACAAACCAGAAAACCCATATCTTCAGAATTCTACACTGGGAGAAACAAGAAGAATGACCAGTAACTAAAGGCTGAAGAATTTCCAGACTTCATACAGGTTGGAGAATGATTTTAATTTCTGAAAATCCAAATCGAAGAGTCATCACTGAACTTTTCGAGAACAAGCAGAGACTCTACAGAGGTAGCCCTTTCATAGTAAAGGTAAATTAGCCCTAGGACAAATGCTATTTTTAATTCTCTCTAACAAAACTTAAAAACAAGCCTTGACCAGAGGGGAGAAGAATGGGAAGATGGGCAAAATGGCTGAAGGGGGGATAGAAGCTTCCAGTTACAGAATAACTAAGTCACAGGAATGAAAGGCACAGCACAGGAGTACAATCAATGGTACTGTAATACTTGTGGTGAGCATGGCATAATGTATAGAGAAGCTGAATCATTATGCTGTACACTCGAAACTAATACAACACTGTGTGCCAACTGTACTCAAATACATTTAAAAAGAAAAAAAAAACAAGTCTTGAAAAGATTGAGCTGATACACAAGCCAATTAACTGCACGACAGAACAAAGTCCAAAACACTTTTAAAGAATACACAAAATCTAGCACTCAACAACATGAAAATCCGAATGTCAGGCAATTCATCAAAAAAATACCAGATGGGGCGCCTGGGTGGCTCAGTGGGTTAAAGCCTCTGTCTTCGGCTCAGGTCATGATCCCAGGGTCCTGGGATGGAGCCCCGCATCGGGCTCTCTGCTCGGCAGGGAGCCTGCTTCCTCCTCTCTCTGCCTGCCTCTCTGCCTACTTGTGATCTCTCTGTCTGTCAAATAAATAAATAAAATCTTTAAAAAAAATACCAGACATGCCAAGTAGCAGGAAAATAATAGAAATAGACACAAACTCAGAAATGACAGAGACGGGACACCTGGGTAGCTCTGTTGGTTGGGCGTCTGCCTTCGGCTCAGGTCATGATCCCAGGGTACTGGGATGGAGCCCCACATCAGGGTCCCTGCTCAGCAGGGAGCCTGCTTCTCCTTCTGCCGCTCCCCCTGCTCATGCACTCACTCTCTTTCTCTCTCTCTGTGTGTCAAATAAATGAAATCTTAAAAAAAAGAAGAAAGAAAGAAAGAAAGAAAAGCCCAAAGAATCTGAAACAGGATACATACAATGAAAACCAGACCAAGGCACATCAAAATCCAATCACTGAAAACCAGCTATAATAGGAAAATCCTAAAACTATCCAGGAAAAGAAGACAAGCATCATGTGCATACATGAGAACAACTGCAGAATATACAACAGAAAGCATGCCAGCCAGAAAAAAAATGTGACCCGCTCATAAGGGAAAATACAAACACTAGAAAGTCACAGAGAAAAAAATCAGTAGGCTTGAAGACAGTTTAACAGGAATGATCAAATCAGAAGTATAGATAGTAAAGGGTTTTCTTTTTCTTAATGAATGGAACTCAGTGGCCTGTGGATGCTACTGGACAATACAGTCCTGAAGATCCGTACCAAAGAAGCTCTGCCTTTGGCATTTCTGGGCATGCATGAAATTGATGGTAAGGAAAAATAAGAAAAAGAAGAGAATAACTTATGAACTAAGGTGTGGCAGGAAAAAGTATCTAGTTCCTTTGATGGCATTCAGTTATACCTGCAGGGGTTGCCTGCCATTACCCAGAAGGCTTTGCAGGCTCAGTCCCTTTACCTCCATATGTGGGAATGATATTGACCACGTGACTACAAGGCCTACCCAGAAGAACATGGGCTGGAAAGGAAGAGCTATTAAAAGCCATTGCCTGTGTGGTGACAGCTTGCAGGACGGAGCTGGAAAAGCCTGTGCCCAGTCAACCCAGCACAAGTGAAATTCTCCAAGATGCTCTGAAGGAGTACTGCAAAGAGAATCCTTTTTTTTTTTTAAAGATTTTATTTATTTATTTGTCATAGAGAGAGAAGCGAGAGCAAGCATAGGCAGACAGAGTGGCAGGCAGAGGCAGAGGGAGAAGCAGGCTCCCTGCCGAGCAAGGAGCCCGATGTGGGACTCGATCCCAGGACGCTGGGATCATGACCTGAGCCGAAGGCAGCCGCTTAACCAACTGAGCCACCCAGGCGTCCCAGTGCAAAGAGAATCTTAAAGACAAGATCACAGCAATCAGCTGTGTAGCAGATGTCCTGAAGGTCACCAAAGAAAAGAGATTCCAGGAGTTTTATGACATTGTCATACCTCTTATCAAGAACTCACCCAAAAGCACTGGCACTGGGACAAACAAAAATGAATATGGGAATAAGAAGAAAGATCTCCAGGTGGAATCTCCACGGGGAGCCTTTGGGAGCCTGGGCAAAGCCTTGCCCCCAATTGTGGAGGCCCAATGTTGTTATCGTCAGGAGCTGGGCAAGTGATGTGTAAGCGGCTAAAACTGAGCATGTGGGAAGTGCAGTTAGGAAACCTACCATCAATGAAGGCCTTTTTTCAGGGATTAATTCTTTTGGAACATGAACATGCAGATCCTGAGGCTCTGGCTGAAATTTTCCTTAAAACCTGTAAGTCAATCACATACTCTTTAGAAAATAAGACCTATTCAACTGTGAGAAAAGCAGCTTTATCTGTGAGAGAATTACTGCTTAAAAAACGTGAAGAATCAGGGGTGCCTGGGTGGCTCAGTGGGTTAAGCCGCTGCCTTCGGCTCAGGTCATGATCTCAGGGTCCTGGGATCGAGCCCCGCATCGGGCTCCCTGCTCAGCAGGAAGCCTGCTTCCCCCTCTCTCTCTGCCTGCCTCTCTGCCTACTTGTGATCTCTATCTGTGAAATAAATAAATAAAATCTTTAAAAAAAAAAAAGTGAAGAATCAAAACAGTGGAAAATGTACAGTGCTCCTGACTGAGTCTTTAGTTACTCTGGAGACAGATAGCAGACCTGAGGTTCAGGAGAAAGCATCAGAAGAAAACCCTGGAAAATCTGGACTAGATTTGAAGGGGAAGAACGAAACAAGTGTCATGTTCCCTGGGGGGTTGAAACAGTGGTATTCTTCGAAAACCCAAGTGGGAAAAATGTAAAGAATAATGTGTAGCATGCATCATTCCTTGACTGAAATTTTTAAAATACCTTTAAAAATCTAATACAAGTGTAACCAGAGCTCCGGAAGGAGAAGAAAGAGAGGAAAATGAGGCATAAAGAGTATCTGATGAATAATGGCTGGATTTCCCCCCAAATATGGTAAAGACATGAATTATCAGATCTAAGATGCTAAGTGAAAACCAAACAGGATAAATTTGAAGAAAATTGTATTCAATAGTCACATTGCAGTAATATTGGTATTATGATTTTGAAACATACATGGATGCCTAAACATTCACATTCACACATATAATACCATGAAAAAAATAGCAAAGAGAGATGAATTTTAAAAAATCAAAGGAACTAAATGAAAACCCTGTAATCTTTTTTTTTAAAGATTTTATTTATTTATTTGACAGAGAGAAATCACAAATAGATGGAGAGGCAGGCAGAGAGAGAGAGAGGGAGCAGGCTCCCTGCTGAGCAGAGAGCCCGATGTGGGGCTCGATCCCAGGACCCTGAGATCATGACCTGAGCAGAAGGCAGCGGCTTAACCCACTGAGCCACCCAGGCATCCCAAACCCTGTAATCTTTGATTTGAAATGGAAACATCAGTATAAACTCATGATTCATTATTCTCTTTCTAAAAACCACATAGTTCCTAGTTCTTCTCACTGGACAGGCCTAGAAATAATGACAACCCAGCAGCAATAAGTATCCCAAAATACAGGTAGTGGTGTCCAAACAGTATTTTCTCCCAAAGGAGCCAAGTCTCCTCAGTGAAATAACTGATCCTACGTCAGAGCAATCAGTATTCAAGATGGGTCTGTAACATCTTGTTTTGTCAGTAAGCAAGGAAGTTATCAAACACTAATCAGATGTATCAAAATAAACCAAAAATCAACTTTAAAGAGCTCCCATTGGTCAAAAAATGACAAAATTTGAGCATCAAAAAAACAGTGACTTCGGGACACCTGGCTGGCTCAGTCAGTGCAACACGCGACTTATGGTCTTGGAGTCATGAGTTCCAGCCCCACGCTGGGTGTAGAGATTACTTTTTGAAAAAAATTTTTAAAGTACTCCTCATCACTTGGCATCAGGGAACTACAGATCAAAACCACAATGAGATACCACCTCACACCAGTCAGAATGGCTAAAATTAACAAGTCAGGAAAGGACAGATGCTGCGAGGATTCAGAGAAAGGGGAACCCTCCTGCACTGCTGGTGGGAATGCAAGCTGGTGCAGCCACTCTGGAAAACAGCATGGAGGTTCCTCAAAATGTTGAAAATAGAACTGCCCTATGACCCAGCACTTGCACTACTGGGTATTTACCCTAAAGATACAAACGTAGTGATCCGAAGGGGCATGTGCACCCAGATGTTTATAGCAGCAATGTTCACAACAGCCGAACTATGGAAAGAACCTAGATGTCCATCAACAGATGAATGGATAAAGAAGAGGTGGTATATATATGCAGTGCAATACTATGCAACCATCAAAAAAATGAAATCTTGCCATTTGCAACAACGTGGATATAATTAGAGGGTATTACGCTTAGCGAAATAAGTCAATCGGAGAAAGACAACTATCATATGATCTCCCTGATATGAAAAAGTGGAGATGCAACATAGGGGGTTTTGGGGGTAGGAAGGGAGGGAGATAAAACATAAGAGACTCTTAATCTCATACAAAAAAACTGAGGGTTGCCAGGGGTGGGGGGTAGGGAGAGGGGGGTGAGGTTATGAACATTGGGGAGGGAGGGTATGGGCTGTGGTGAGTGCTGTGAAGTGTGTAAGCCTGATGATTCACAGACCTGTACCCCTGGGCCAAATAATATATTATACGTTAATTTAAAAAAATAAAACCAAAAAAATTTTTTTCATTTTAAAAACTAAAAGAAGACAATTATTTCAAAGGATTAAAAACCAGTGATTATTTTAAAAGCCATGAACTCAAAATAGTTTCACAAACTTCCAGTTATAAAATAGATAAGTCACAGAGATGAAAAGTATAGCACAGGGAATATAACCAATAATGTCATAATAACATTGTATGGCGATTACACCCAACATGGAGAACACTGAGCAATATATAGAATTGCTGAAGCACTATGTTGTATACCTGAAACTAACAGAATATTGTATATTACCTATACTTAAAAAAAATTCCCCTTCTCACCTTTAGAGTTTACTAGGACACCTGTCCATTATTTTGAAAATTGTTCAATAAAAGGAAAGAATCAAGCATTTATCATGCCTTCCCTCTATGAACTTCATTTCAGGGTAACCAAATAGTGGATAAGGAGAATTCTTTCCTCATGGAAAACTTCCTGCCAATAAATAAAGAAAGGCTGATAGACTTAGAAAATCACCCATTTCACAGACTACAAAATAATGGATCTAGGAAATGATCATCGCCAGTATAAATGAATACTGATTGCTCTGACGTAGGATCAGTTATTTCACTGAGGAAATCTTGACAGGAAATTTATAATTGATGGATCAAGTTGCCAACACTTAAACTCACTGATGAATGTTAACGTCACTAAAAAGTTGGACAAAAAATATGTGCCTCCTGATAATTATAAGAAATGGGAAATATCTTTGTGTACGGTGTAAGAGAATGGTCGAGTTTCATTCTTCTACATATAGCTGTCCAGTTTTCCCAGCACCATTTATTGAAGAGACTGTCTTTTTTCCACTGTATATTTTTTCCTGTTTTGTCAAGGATTAATTGACCATAGAGTTGAGGGTCCATATCTGGGCTATCTACTCTGTTCCACTGGTCTATGTGTCTGTTTTTATGCCAGTACCATGCTGTCTTGGTGATCACAGCTTTGTAATAAAGCTTGAAATCAGGTAAGGTGATGCCGCCAGCTTTATTTTTGTTTTTCAACATTTCCTTAGCGATTCGGGGTCTCTTCTGATTCCATACAAATTTTAGGATTATTTGCTCCAGCTCTTTGAAGAATGCCGGTGGAATTTTGATCGGAATGGCATTAAAAGTATAGATTGCTCTAGGCAGTATAGACATTTTAACAATGTTTATTCTTCCGATCCAAGAGCATGGAATGGTCTTCCATCTATTTGTGTCTTCTTCAATTTCTTTCATGAGTGTTCTGTAGTTCCTCAAGTACAGATCCTTTACCTCTTTAGTTAGGTTTATTCCCAGGTATCTTATGGTTCTTGGTGCTATAGTAAATGGAATCGATTCTCTAATTTCCCTTTCTGTATTTTCATTGTTAGTGTATAAGAAAGCCACTGATTTCTGCACATTGACTTTGTATCCTGCCACATTGCTGAATTGCTGTATGAGTTCTAGTAGTTTGGGGTGGAGTCTTTTGGGTTTTCCATATAAAGAATCATGTCATCTGCGAAGAGAGAGAGTTTGACTTCTTCATTACCAATTTGGATACCTTTTATTTCTCTCTGTTGTCTGATTGCTGTTGCTAGGACTTCTAATACTATGTTGAACAAGAGGGGTGAAAGTGGGCATCCTTGTCTTGTTCCTGATCTCAATGGGAAGGCTGCAAGCTTTTTCCCATTGAGGATGATATTTGCTGTGGGTCTTTCATAGATAGATTTTATGAGGTTCAGGAATGTTCCCTCTATCCCTATACTTCGAAGCGTTTTAATCAGGAACGGATGCTGGATTTTGTCAAATGCTTTTTCTGCATCAACTGGGAGGACGATGTGGTTATTCTCTCTTCTCATATTAATTTGTTGTATCACATTGATTGATTTGCGAATGTTGAAACCATCCTTGTAGCCCAGGGATGAATCCCACCTGATCATGGTGAATAATCTTTTTAATGTGCTGTTGGATCCTGTTGGCTAGGATCTTGTTGAGAATCTTAGCATCCATATTCATCAGTGATATTGGTCTGAAATTCTCCTTTTTGGTAGGGTCCTTGCCTGGTTTGGGGATCAGGGTAATGCTGGCTTCATAGAAAGAGTCTGGAAGTTTTCCTTCTGCTTCAATTTTTTTAAACAGCTTCAGGAGAATAGGTGTTATTTCTTCTTTGAAGGTTTGGTAGAATTCCCCAGGGAATCCGTCAGGTCCTGGGCTCTTGTTTTTTGGGAGGTTTTTGATCACTGATTCAATCTCGTTATTAGATATCAAAGATCAACTCAAAATGGATAAAAGACCTCAACGTGAGACAGGAATCCATCAGAATCTTAGAGGAGAACATAGGCAGAAATCTCTTTGATATCAGCCACAGCAACTTCTTTCAAGATACGTCTCCAAAGGCAAAGGAAACAAAAGCGAAAATAAACTTCTGGGACTTCATCAAAATCAAAAGCTTCTGCACAGCAAAGGAAACAGTCAAAAAAACAAAGAGGCAACCCACGGAATGGGAGAAGATATTTGCAAATGACAGTACAGACAAAAGGTTGATATCCAGGATCTATAATGAACTCCTCAAACTCAACCCACATGAAACAGACAAACACATCAAAAAATGGGCAGAAGATATGAACAGACACTTCTCCAATCAAGACATACAAATGGCTATCAGACACATGAAAAAATGCTCATCATCATTAGCCCTCAGGGAGATTCAAATTAAAACCACATTGAGATATCACCTTACACCAGTTAGAATGGCCAAAATTAACAAAACGGGAAACAACATGTGTTGGAGAGGATGTGGAGAAAGGGGAACCCTCTTACACTGTTGGTGGGAATGCAAGTTGGTGCAGCCTCTTTGGAGAACAGTGTGGAGATTCCTCAAGAAATTAAAAATAGAGCTTCCCTATGACCCTGCCATTGCACTCCTGGGTATTTACCCCAAAGACACAGATGTCGTGAAAAGAAGGGCCATCTGTACCCCAATGTTTATAGCAGCAATGGCCACAGTCACCAAACTATGGAAAGAACCAAGATGCCCTTCAACGGATGAATGGATAAGGAAGATGTGGTCCATATACACTATGGAGTATTATGCTCCATCAGAAAGGATGAATACCCAACTTTTGTAGCAACATGGACGGGACTGGAAGAGATTATGCTGAGTGAAATAAGTCAAGCAGAGAGAGTCAATTATCATATGGTTTCACTTATTTGTGGAGCATAACAAATAGCATGGAGGACAAGGGGCGTTAGAGAGGAGTAGGGAATTTGGGTAAATTGGAAGGGGAGGTGAACCATGAGAGACTATGGACTCTGAAAACAATCTGAGGGGTTTGAAGTGGCGGGGGGTGGGAGGTTGCGGTACCAGGTGGTGGGTATTATAGAGGGCACGGCTTGCATGGAGCACTGGTTGTGGTGAAAAAATAATGAATACTGTTTTTCTGAAAATAAATAAATAAATAATAATTAAAAAAAAAAGAAATGGGAAATATGCTGATACTATAAAATAATTTTTCGAAATAACAATAGTAATAAAGTCATAATCTCATCGAGCCTCTATATGTACCTAATCAGAGGTACTACAGAATAACAGAGGAACCAGTTAGATAACACCAACAGATATAATCAGCTAAATCCTGTATGTGGACAATTCTAAAAGACAAACTGGTTTCCTCTACAGATAAATGGCATAAAGAAATGGGGTAGACGGGTGTTATTATATAAAAAGAGCAAGGAGACTTAAAACTCACACCAACCAGGGGCGCCTGGGTGGCTCAATGGGTTAAGCCTCTGTCTTCGGCTCAAGTCATGGTCTCAGAGTCCTGGGATTGAGCTCTGCATCCACATCGGGCTCTCTGCTCAGCGGGGAGCCTGCTTCCCCTCCTCTCTCTCTGCCTGCCTCTCTGCCTACTTGTGATTTCTCTCTGTCAAATAAATAAATAAATAAGAAGCATGGTCTTAACCAACTGAACCACCCAGGTGCCCCAGGATCGCCTTCTAAAGGAATGAGTTAGCCTATTCCTAGGCAAAGATTATCGTTGGTCGCTTAAATCATTACATAACAGTTTGCTGGGTGGATGGATCAGGCTGCCACTATCTGAACCAACTAAGTAATCTTAGCATCTCCCAAGTGGGACAACTAAACATGCTGTGTTGCATGGCACCAGACTTCAAACGATGCTTGGCACACAACAGGAACTCACTACAATTTTGTTTCAAGCAGTCTGCCATTATGGCCCTGGACCCACTCTTCTACTCCACCAGCTCTCTGCGGCTTAAATGCTTCCTTCTGGACGGCAGAGCTGATCTTGGTTCAGGCTTAGGAACCCCCAGTGGTCTACTTTATAACACTGCTGCTATTGCTTCTGCCAGACAGCTCGGCTAGGACTGCCCACCTCCTGGACGGAACCACCTCCACAGAGCAACTCTCTCCCAGGGAACCGAATGGCTCTGGGGCCCTTCAAGTCTCTCCCATCTCAGTCTGACTTCAGTGACTTCCTGAGAAACCTCCCGCATCCCCCACCCCTTCTTTGTGCACGGTGAGAGGAATGGGGGAAGTTTTTCATCTTAGTGTCCTTGGAACCCAAGTATCAATGCCAAAAGCCTCTTTACTGTTTCTCCCAGGGACTTAAGAGCCTTCATAAAAAAGAACCCAGGGATCTGCCTCCACATCACAGAATTCCGGAGCTCGTATGCAGAAAGGCCCATCCAGGACACTCACTACTCATAGAGAATTGAAAAGCCATCTCTTCCTGGAACAAAAATGAAACACAAGAGGAGGCGGCAGCAAGCACAGGCAGTGTTAAGAATGAAAGGAAATAGCTGAGCACGCAAATTAAGGCCTTTTCTCTGAAAAGTAAGCCAGGCAGAGGTACCATGAGGGCTTCTAATGCTAAAGCAGTGATTAAAACCCAAAATGGAGCCAGAATGAGAGCTGAGCACAGCAGCACAAGATTTCAGCCTCCAGCAAAAAGTTCAGGGTGAGTGAAGGACATTTTTTACTCAATCCTGGTAAGGAACACCAAAGAGATAAGGCAAAATTTCTACAGTCACAGTTCAGTCATTAATAAAATAGAGAGCTAAAGAAATACATATGTATATATCCATAGTTTATCTTTCCATTAAGTATGCACACATTATTAAATCTTGTTTAAATCGCATTCGTGCTATGGCTTTGAGAGTTTATTGTTGCTTTTCCAGAAAAATCCATGACTGAATCATGTGCTAGGTTCCTTCTCCTTAGAAAAAAATCACCAGCTTCTAGCCAAAAGGCACCACTTTCACTTGGCTGTGGATATCCATCTTGCAGGCATGCTGCCCAGAGAAGAAACCAAACTGATATGAAGGCAAATGGTACAAGGACCAAACCATTGGTCAAGGAAGAGTTAGAATCTCTCCCCAACGTAAATTACTATGCCTGCTCTCATTCTGCCCACCCTGAAGCTGAGAAAGTGGTCATTTGTTATCTATTTTTTTAAAGATTTTATTTATTTACTTAACAGACAGAGATCACAAGTAGGCAGAGAGGCAGGCAGAGAGAGAGGAGGAAGCAGGCTCCCCGCTGAGCAGAGAGCCTGATGCGGGGCTCGATCCCAGGACCCCGAGATCATGACCTGAGCCGAAGGCAGAGGCTTTAACCCACTGAGCCACCCAGGTGCCCCCATTTGTTACCTATTAACATACAGAGTGCAGTGGAAGTTATGTTTTAATCCTAGCAAACACCTGATAGCACTTACTGTGTGACAAATACTACTATAAATCCATTATAAATAGATATTAATTCACGTAATTCAACTAGGAAGTCTTTGTAAGTCCACACAGGAAGCATGCAGCTACGGCTCCCTACTTCCTTGCACACTGGTCCCCTTACACCAAGCTTGTTTGTATGTCTTTTGGGGAGGTGGGGGGTATGTACACGGCCATTGAATCAGACCCCCACTTATTTGTAATAAACACTTGGCAGACAAACATTCTCAAAGGCTATTTATTAAGCTCCCAATATCCTTGGGGTGCTATGTTGGGGACCGTAATTACAGGCAACGTTTTTGACTCTGTTTCTTTTCTGACCGCCGGGCTGGAAGACCCAGGGAATGGGCCATGGTAACCACTCTTCATTTTCCTGGGCCATTGTAACCCTAATGAGATCCATTCTCATTGCAATTATAACAGTGCGCAGCAGGTGAAGCCATATGGAGTGTGGTCATCTCGAAGCAGGAGCTGAAAAGGGGCTTTTGTCTAGCCGGCTCCACACATGCGTTTTCTAAAATCAGGTCCCACCTGGTCCCGCCACGGCCCTGCAAAGAATGGCAATTGTCTGAAGCCTGACGCTTCAGTCCATGCCCACATAATTGCTGAGTGCCTACTGTGTGCCAGGTGCCGTGCTGGGCTTTTTCTCATGTCATCCTGTTGACCTCTCCGTGAGCCAGTTATCGTAAGCAACATTCTACTGCAACTGAGGCCCAGAGACAACATCAGGCCTACCCTAAATTGCATAACTTGAACGTGACAGCACCAGGATGACCACAACAGCACCAAGTGTCTTCATTCTAATGCTGAACTGTTTTCTACCAAGGAGAAGTTGTCACCGAAATCCTTTTCTTTTAAGATTTCACTTTTAAGTAATCTCTACACCCAACATGGGGTTTGGACTCACCACCCCAAGATCAAGAGTCACAGGCTCTACCCACTGAGCCAGCCAGGCGCCCCTGCCATTGAAATCTTTACTTTCTAGGTCTTGTCTTTCCTCATTGCTTGACTTGAATAGAGACTGTTACGAAAGATTCCAGAGAGGGTCTCTAAGCTCTTTTAGCACCATGTTACTTGACTGGGGGCTGCTGCTAACTAGATAGAAGCCCCCACAGCTCACCTACCCTTGGCACGTTCCATTCAGGAAAGTGGGGAGGGGGTAGAGACCGGATGGGTTGGCAATCTGATCCCAGAATCACGCAGATCACTGTGAGTCTTCCACGCTTCACTGCCCGGATGGAGGCTAGATAGATTGAGACGTGAAAAACTTGCGTTGCACATAATGGTTATTTTTTCACGATAACAACAGTGCCTCTTTCCTTCCCTCCCCCACACCTTCCCCCACCATGGCTAACCCAGCCAGCAGCACAGATAAAGAAAACTTAGAGTCCGCAGTTCAGGGTCACATTGGTCTATTAAAGCCTAACAAAGAGTAAAGCTTTATGCTGAAGAAAACAGGTTTACCTTGAATTTGTGAATTGAGAGGCTTCTGAAGTAGACAGAGAAAACCTTTAATATTAGGCAAACCTATTATTCCATAGGCTGCAATAAGATAGTATTTAATTCTAGGTGGCCACGTGGCCTAGCATACTAACCCTCAGAAGAATGTGTACTAGGCAGAGAGAGGAGCTTAGGTTCTAATTAGAGAATTTGGGGGTACGAACACGAATAAATGGTAGATTGTTTATGTGTATGTAAATAATAAAAAATAACGTACTCTTCTCAAGACCTTTGCGAATTCCTATCATCCTTACGCTTCCTGAAAGCAGGGAACACCTTCCGCAGGTTTCTGCCCAGGCAGCCCCCTCTCCGAACCGCTCTCTCCACTTACCGGCTCACCCCGCTTGAAGCTCTGGACCAGTGTCACTGCCCCTAGTCATGGTGGCCTTGAAGCACCCTCTGTGTCTTTGGGGACTTGGCATCAGGTCAGCTTTTGCTGCCAAGCCTACTGATCTCGTGCTCCTATGCTGGAAACCGACCCTCCATCTCCCCGTCAACACTAGACCCCAAGTTTCTGCTGTAATCCTCTAGCGGGATCTCTATTCTGAAACTCCGGCTCTCGGTCGCAACCCTGACCTGCTTAGTACTTCACTCTGGAAATCTGGAAAACAAAGCGGGGTCCCAGGGGTCTCTCTTTGCCAGAGAGATGCCCATCCTCAAACCCTAGCCCAGAGCCTGGGCCCCATCTGTGTGTCGGCAGCCTGCCTTCTCGATGCCGTGCTTCGCCTGGCCCATGGCAATGCCCTCCCCATCCCGTTCCACGGCCTCATTCACACCAGCGAGGCAGGCCCGGTTCCACGCCAACACACTCCTCCAAGCCTGGCCTGGATGTTCTCCCCTCCTCAATTTCAGCATCCAGTGGAGCTGCTGAGCAGTGTCACTACTGTGTTTAGTCACAGGGCTGTGGGCACAGAAGGAAAAACTGCAGCGCCACAGGTTGAAATATTTGGGGAGAATAAATTGCACTATCTCCAGCATCTAGCTGGACCACTGCAACAAAATGGTCTCTGGGGCCAAAGAATGTTTTGGAGAGGGTGCTGTATTCCACAGCCCAGCTAATTTAATAGTCTTTCCTCTCGGGACACCTGGGTGGCTCAGTCAGTTAACTGTCTGCCTTCGGCTCAGGTCATGATCTCAGGGTCCTGGGATCGAGTCCTGAGTTGGGCTCCTTGTCTTGCTGCTTCCCCTGCTTATGCTCTCTCTCTCTCTCTCTTTCTCTGACAAATAAATAAATAAAATCTTTCAAAAAAAAATAGTCCTTTCTATCTATGTCCATGAGATGTGGAGGCCAGAGAGACAGATTAGGACTATAAGTCAAGGAAGCAATTTGCCTAGCCATCATTACCGTTCTTACTGAAAAAAAGGAAAACAAACACTCAAACATGCTTGGCTTTTTTTTTTCTTTAAGCATCTCTTTCTCTATAAAACTACATAAAAAGATTATGATAATAACGTGAACTCCCAAAGAGCAGAAATTAAAAAAAAAAAACTTGTTGGAGTATATTTAGCATGATAAGCAATGAGCACTATATAGAAATGTTGAATCACTATTTTGTACACCAAAACTAAGAAACACTGTATGTTGACTATACTGGAATCAAAAGTTAAAACTTAATTGGGGCACCTGGGTAGCTCAGTGGGTTAAGCCTCTGCCTTCGGCTCACTCAGGGTCCTGGGATCGAGCCCCACATTGGGCTCCCTACTCAGCGGGGAGCCTACTTCCCCCTCTCTCTCTCCCTGCCTCTCTGCCTGCTTGTGATCTCTCTCTGTGTGTCAAATAAATAAATAAAATCTTGTTTAAAAACTTAATTTAAAAAACCAGTTGCCCTAATACCCAAAGCAAAGGACAATCTATTTTTCTATCCTTTTGCTGTCTTTGGGATGAGAGTATTTGGAGCATCTTTAATGCCTGATGAACAACCAACTCCTTTTCCTTGTCCTATGTCTGCTGCGTATTGTGAGAGCACTGTCCCTAACTAAGGATATACCAAGTTGATTCAACAGGAGTGAATTTAACAGCTGACCTGCCTTGTCCCCCTACCCGCACCTGTGAGTTTCCCATGATCAGGGACAAAGAACAAGGGCATAGACATGCTTTCAAAACACCATCATGGCCTGTGTATTTACTGCTCTTACCACTGTCAAAAAGCTCTTAGGTTAATTGAAGAAAGGTAATGTACTCCCCACTTTGATGACTGAACATTGTTGAATACTGATGAAGCAAAAATAGCCATGGACAGATAACTAGGCTCAAATCTCACCTGTCTCCATAGTTATAAACAGAATCTTTGAACTTTTATCTTCTGGTCTAGAGTCTTCATTTGCAAGGTGGGGGGGATTTCCAATTTTTTCTAGGGAACGGCCCAGTTCAAGAATTTATTTGAATTCCACAGGTCCAACAAGAATTGTATTTAAAGTTGTGTTGAGAGGATGGATCAGGAATGACAACGGAAGATCAAGATCTGAGCTCTGGGTGCAAAGTTCCCGGCTCCAGCTTTCTGTAGCATCTCATGACCGGGCTGATGCAACAAAGCCTTCATTGTTCCAGCACAGGGAACCTAGTGGCCCAGTGTCTGGATGATGTCAGAAAACACAGGAAACCTGGAGAACAGAATGAATTCCCTCCCTGAGAGACCACGGGCACTGTTTCATAAACATCTGTGAGGGGGTGCCTGGGTGGCTCAGTTGGTTAAGTGTCTGTCCTGGTTTCGGCTCAGATCATGATCACGGGATTGTGAGACTGGGCTGCCCATTGGGCTCCACACTCAGCTCGGCATCTATTTGAGATTCTTTTTCTCCCCCTTTACCTCTCTCACTCATGCAAGCATGCTCTTTCTCCTAAAATAAATAAACTCTTTTAAAAAATACCAGAGAGGGCGCCTGGGTGGCTCAGTGGGTTGAAGCCTCTGCCTTCGGCTCAGGTCATGATCTCAGGGTCCTGGGATCGAGCCCCACATCGGGCTCTCTGCTCGGCGGGGAGCCTGCTTCCCCTTCTCTCTCTGCCTGCCTCTCTGCCAACTTGTGATCACTCTCTGTCAAATAAATAAATAAAATCTTAAAAAAAATACCATAGAGCACTCGTTTCCACAGCAATTTTACTAAAACTGGAATGACAGAGAAGATTAGCATGGCCCCTGAGCAAGGATAATGCGCAAATCCGTGAAGCAGTCCGTATTTTGTGCAGTTCCCCAGCAAACCTCCACCCTTCTGGATCAGTGCCACAAATGGAGTTCGAAGCGGCCACTTGGGGTGCCTGCTCAGGGTCTGCACCTTGCTGCTAGTAACCAGGGGCCCTGAAGACACCTGAGGGGTCCTCCTGCCCTCCCACAGGATCCCCTGCCACTGGACACGAGACCTGACTTCAGTGGCCCTCTGACATTTCCACAGCTGCCTAGTCATGTTTTCATTACTAAGTGACCCAGGTAATCCTGGTGTCTGTATCTGAAGTCTTGTTCTCACTGGTTAAAAAACAAAACAAACAAACAAAACACCTGAGAGAATGGGCACAGCAATAGCTAGCATTGGTGTAGCACTTAGAGTGTTCCAGATACTGAGCTATGAGACAAGAGCCCAAGAATCAACCAACAACCTAAAAACTGAAGAATGGAGCAACAGTGATATGAAAGTCATGCAACATCGTTCATCAATTTAAAATGCTTTCAGGGTGGGGCGCCTGGGTGGCTCAGGGGGTTGGGCCTCTGCCTTCAGCTCAGGTCATGATCTCAGGGTCCTGGGATCAAACCCTGCATCGGGCTCTCTGCTCGGTAGGGAGCCTGCTTCCCCCTCTCTCTCTGCCTGCCTCTCTGCCTACTTGTGATCTCTGTCTGTCAAATAAATGAATAAACTTTAAAAAAAAATTTTTTAAAAATAAAATGCTTTCGGGGGCAGTTGGCTCAGTTGGGGGAGCACGTGACTCGATCTGAGGGTTGTGAGTTCAAGCCCACATTGGGTGTACAGATGACTTAAACATAAAATCTTTAAAACAATAAAAACTTGCCATTTGCAAGAACATGGATAGAGCCAGAGTGTATCATGCTAAGTGAAATAAGTCAGTCAGAGAAAGAGAGAAAGACAAATACCATGCTGTCCTGCTCATATGTGGAATTTAAGAGGCAAAACAGGTGAACATATGGGAGGGGGGGAAGGAGGGAAGGAAACGAACCATAAGAGACTTTAAAGGATAGAGAACAAACTGAAGGTTGCCGGGAGGGAGGTGGGTGAGGGGTGGGTTAGATGGGGGGTGGGGATTAAGGAGGGCACTTGAGAGCACTGGGTGTTATATGGAAGTGATGAGTCACTGAATTCTACTCCTGCAACCAATATCGCACCGTAGGATCACTAACTAGAATTTAAATAAAAATTGGGGGGACGCCTGGGTGGCTCAGTTGGTTGGACGACTGCCTTCGGCTCAGGTCATGATCCCGGAGTCCTGGGATCGAGTCCCGCATCAGGCTCCCAGCTCCACGGGGAGTCTGCTTCTCCCTCTGACCTTCTCCTCGCTCATGCTCTCTCTCACTGTCTCTCTATGTCAAATAAATAAATAAAATCTTAAATAAATAAATAAATAAATAAATAAAAATTGGGGAGAACATGTTTTCAAAAAATAGCTAATGAAATAAGAACATTTGCATATTATAATGTTACATGAAAAATGTTGGATTCAGAAATACCAAGCAGAATAGTCCCAACTCTTTTTAAATCCAACACATGGACAGAGGTAACACCACAAAGAGATCTAACAATAATGTTAAGAGGAGACAGGACCGACCTAGTACAAAATGGAACTGTGCAGCCCCTGTTCAAAAGTTATTAAGAATGTTAAGACATCAACAGCAGAGCATTAAACCAAGTGCAGTTCCTCTAAGCACTGAACCCTGTGTGACCACACGGGTTGCATGTCCAGGAAACTGGCCTTGGTGCCAGGGAGGTATTTCTCAATGTTAGTATTATCAGTGATGGTTTCCTTCTTTGTATTTGCCTATTGGCTCCAAGCTCTATTAAGTGAATATACATTAAAATATACATATTTTAAAAATATAAAATATACATATACTAAAAATATACATATTTTTAGAAAGTACAATGACTGATTTTTTATAAGGTTTATTTACTTGAGAGAGACAGAGCGTGAGCAGAAGGACGGGTAAAGGGAGAGAATCCTCAGGCAGACTCCCCACCAACCACAGAGCCCCATGTGGGGCTCAATCCCAAGCCCCTGAGATCATGACCTGCACTGATAATCAAGAGTCAGCCACTTAACTAACTAGGCTACCCAGGCATCCCTATAATGACCGATTCTTTAAAAGAACCAATAAGAGTTAACAGATATCTGCCTATAATTAGAAAGCAGCATGATTTGGAACACCATCATACTAAGTCACAGGCAAGGACCGAATTTGGGATGGAGGGAGAAGTGGTAATCTGGCCAGAGGGGACAAGTCCGAAGCTGCCACAAGAAGACAGAGAGAGGGAAGGGTAACCTTGTACCCGGGACTAGGCAGATGAGACCCCAGCCGCCTGCAAAATAGGTCCCTGCCCCAGTGTGGGCGGGCATGAGTGATCGGCCCAGTACAGGCAAAAAAGATGGTTCCAACAGTAAGTCTGCTTCTCCCTCTGCCTCTGCCCCTCCCCGCTACTTGTGCACTTGCTTGCTCTCTCTCTCTCTCTCATAAATAAATAAAATCTTAAAAAAAAACCAAACAGGTGGCATGCTAAGGAACAAAAAGTACTCAAGGGGGTTGGAGAACCCAAGAGTTTCAAGAACCTAGGTGGTAGACGAAGAACCAGAGCGACTCTAAACTGGGATGCAGTGTCTCTTTGCACCCTCAGGCTGGTAGGAGGGGAGCCACTTATATTTCACTAATTTACTGAAACTAGTATTTATTGTCTGTTTCTGCGCAACTAGAGTATAAGGACTAGCGTTTTGACCTGTTCCGTTCACTACTGTTCTCCAGCCCCTAGGAACATGCATAGCACAGAGCAGGCACTCAACAAATTTTTGTTGAGTTGCAAGTTTGGTCAGATTCTTAGGTCCTTGTGTGTGAAGCAGAGGAGAGGGTTAGTAACAAGACAGGCCAAGTCACAAGAACAATCAGGATGGAAAAGATGTCCTTGTTTTGAGCTCCAAAGGCGACAGGAGGGATTCCTTCTTAATTATTCACTACCTTAATTATTTAGTGTTCGTCCCAGAGGGGATGGGGAAAAACATACAACAGGGTCAGGTGTGAGCAGCACACCTATCTCCATCTCATTAAGATGAATCAATTCTTGGGAATTCCCCAGAAGACAGCCGGCCTTTCCTCGGAGTTTCACGAGGTGACCCCAGACACCACAGAATTTCAGGGTCACTCTGAAATTGTATTAAAGATTCCTGACACCACATCTTCTGTGAGCAGGTGCAAGAGAAAAAAGGAAAGCAATTACCGTGATGCCGCTTGCTGAGAAAGGGTTAACTGGGCCCAGAAGGAAAGAGTCTGCCTCAAGCCCCACCCTGATCCCCTGCTCTCTGGCCTGCTGTCCTCACATAATGGCTCCCAATGCCAAGTGGCCTCTCTCCTACATTTCTTGCCTAATCCCAAGCACTTGAATGAGGTAAATGTAGCCACGAAATGCTTTCCCCCCTTCCTTCTGGGCTACCCGCCTCTCACCAGCACAATAAACAGGAAATGTCTCCAGTGTCCCAGCGTTATCAGCTGCAGTACTTTTCTGAATCAAGAGAGAAATGCATGCACGAGAATTTCTCCCCTCTCCATTTTCCTTCCCTGAGGCAGCATTAAAGAATGCACTTATGGGGGGCGCCTGGGTGGCTCAGTGGGTTAAGCATCCTACTCCTGAGCTCAGCTCTGGTCATGACCTCAGGGTCCTGAGATGGAGCCCTGCAAAGGTCTCTGTGCTGGGCCTGGAGTCTGAGATTCTCTCTCGCAAACAAATAAAATAAAATAAAAAGAATGCAGGGACACCTGAGTGGCTCAGTTGGGTCAGTGTCTGCCTTCAGCTCAGGTCCTGATCCCAGGGATCGCCTTGGGCTCCCTGCTCAGCCAGGAGTCGGCTTCTCCCTCTCCCTCTGCCTGCTGCTCCCCCCCCGCCCCCGCTTGTGCTCTTCCGGTGTCAAATAAATAAATAAAATGTTGTTGTTGTTTTTAAGAATGCAGTTATTCCCAGGCAAAAAATAGCCTGGGTGGCTCAGTGGGTTAAGCCGCTGCCTTCGGCTCGGGTCGTGATCTCGGGATCCTGGGATCTAGTCCCGCGTCGGGCTCTCTGCTCGGCGGGGAGCCTGCTTCCCTCTCCCTGCCTGCCTCTCCATCTACTTGTGATTTCTCTCTGTCAAATAAATAAATACAATCTTTAAAAAAAAAAAAAAAAAAAGAATGTGCTTAGTAGCCCTTGTAGAGAAATGGACTGTCTTCAACACCGGCCTAAAATGCAGAGTCTGACTCAGAAGCTGAGCTGAGACTCATGTTTACCGAAGGGTAAGGGAAAGGTAAGAATGGCATTTTCTTTGACCGTGGTTTATAATTATGAATTGTAGGCTGCAAGTAGAGACCTTGTAAAAGGCCCAGCTACCCCTGTTCTGGCCGAGAATGAGGACAGAAAATGACATCTGAGGGAGCTTCTGGGCACAGTGGCAGAACTGAAGGGTATATGCCCAGGAAATGGCATGTGTGCTATGGGAGGTCACAGGAGCCGGCTCTACCGCAGAGATGGTGGGCAACAGGTACCACCTGCAGGAGGAATGAAGGGCATCTGAGCCCTGTGGGTAGCCAATCTATGGAACTTTTTTAAAGATTTTATTTATTTATTTGACAGACAGAGATCACAAGTAGGCAGAGAGGCAGTGGCGGCGGAGGGGGGGAGCAGGCTCCCCACTGAGCAGAGAGCCTGATGCGGGGCTCCATCCCAGGACATTGAGATCATGACCTGAGCCGAAGGCAGAGGTTTAATCCACTGAACCATCCTGGCACTAGATCTTTAAAGACAAAATACAATTTTACCTAAACTAGCACCCCTGAAGTGATAGTAGGTCAAAACACCTGCTACCAAGGAATTTGAGAAGTTGAACCCAAATATGGAAAATACCCGGGTTTTCTCATGGCAGGTGGGTGAAAACAGACTTACACAGTCTCTGTTAGCCAAAATAAAGTTGGTAGAGCCAGGGAGCTTCCCTCACACCAAGAGAACTTGTTCTCTGATTTTTGCTAACAATGTATCAGTTGTGCTCCTTATAAACCTTCCACTAGCTGGACGACCCTGGGCAAGTTAACAACCTTGCTTTCCCTTCCTCATCTATAAAATGCAGGTATAATATCTATTTTATACAGATGGTATGAAAATTAGCAATGATGTGTATAAAGCACTTGGAACATCACAGATAGGATAGTAGTGACGCTACAGTTATTATGTGATAGAAAAGGTGATCAAAAAGGTAATTTTGGGGGCGCCTGGGTGGCTCAGTGGGTTAAGCCTCTGCCTTTGGCTCGGATCATGGTCTCAGGGTCCTGGGATCGAGCCCCACATCGGGCTCTCTGCTCAGCGGGGAGCCCGCTTTCCCCTCTCTCTCTGCCTGTCTCTCTGCCTACTTGTGATCTCTGTCTGTCAAATAAATAAATAAAATATTTTTTAAAAAGGTAATTTTGACTTGGACTTCTGCCCTTGCCTTGTACCTAACCACTGCCAGCGTTCATCAGTTCCGTGGTAACTCCTGCTTCTTTTCTGCAGAGACACGTGCTGGCCCACAGTCATGAGCGCCTTGGGAGCAGTATTTGAGGTTATACATCTTTATATTCAATGACCAACACGGGGCGCCAGGGTGCCCCGCCAGTGAAGCGCCCGCCTTCGGTTCAGGTCATGACCCCGGGGTCCTAGGATGGAGTCCCATGTCGGGCTCCCTGCTCGACAGAGAGTCTACACCTGACCTCTCCCCCAGCCCCTCCACCCTGCTTGTGCCCGGTCTCGCATGCCCTCTAAATAAATAAATAAATAAATATTTTTTAATTGAAAAATAAATAAATAAATGACCAACAGGGGGAAAGTCTCTGGCCTTGTGTGGGAGTGCTCGGCGGCAAGTGTGTTACTGTAACGAAGAGCTCAAGAGCCATGCCATCCTGGTCTCATTATAAAAGCATGAACCCCAATTCTCTGGCCAGTCCTTAACGTTATTCCCCTTCCTCCTTCTTACGGGAATCCCACATTCCTGAGTATGGGGCCCATGGACAAAGGTCAGCGGATAGGTCAGAGGCCGAGCTGATGATAAGCCCACACCCCAGGGTCCTGGCGTCACACTCCTCCGCCCCCGTTCGGAACCTAGTTCTTCAACCTGGGGGTGAGAGGTTAGGAGGTTACCTACTGCAAACAGTTCCAAAGCAATAAGAAATTTGCTCCCCTCCTCTTTGTACGTCAGGAGGGATTGGGGATCAAGAGTCTTTCTCCCCTGACAAGCTATAAAAATTGTTTTATTACCAACCAGTAGTGAGACAGCCTACAGCGTTAGCAGGTTGAACCTCAGAACGAAGTTCAGTCATAAAACCTTCACTGGCTCGCAAAAGGAAACCACCATCAGCAGTGCCTGTGAGGTCAGCTGTTCCTGGCGAGATGGAAGGGAAAGTTAAGTCAGGTGGGGAAGGGGAGATACTTGAAGTCAGGAAGACTATAAACACCTTAGAGCTACTTTCAAAAAAAAAAAAAAATGAGACAGTTGAGAGAGGATAGAACCAAAAACTTTTTTAAAAACTGTGTGTGTGTGTGTGTGTGTGTGTGTGTGTGTCTTTCCAACTAGACTGTCAGCTCCTTGAGGACAGGAACAAATTTGGCTTCTTCTAAGCATCCCCATCCCTGGGATGCGTTGAATGCCTCATACGTGCTTATGGAATGTTAAGTAAGGGAAAGAGAACTTGGCAAAGATAAAAAAGAATCTTTATGAGACCCCTAAAGAAGGAAGGTGAAAAGCAACCCGTAGCAGGAGTGGGGGTTAATGTGAGAATGTATGTGTCCTACTTTCAATTCAGTGCTTTCATCTTTAGCCTAAATCTCCACTTTGAGAATAAGGTACTTGCCTTTTTTTTTTTTTCTTTTTTGCACCCGCCAGCAGACAAAGTGGTTAAGCTACCAACTGGTCCTCTCCCTGGGGGTCAGTCCCTTTCCCCAACAAAGCACTGTGGACCTGAGAACCTACCTCATCGAAACACCAGTAACGAGATATTACAGCCAGATTTCTGCCAAGTTCTACTATAGTTCGGCAAAGCAGTGAGCAGCCTTATTTGCAGAGCCAATGGGACATCTACAGCTACAACTCCATCTCGGTTGCTGACTAAAAAGCTGTCAATACAGTCAGTTCCTACAGAATCAATAAACAGAATCTTAAAATAACTCTTTTGGGGCACCTGGGTGGCTCACTCAGTTAAGTCTGCCTTTCAGCTCACGTTAGGATCTCGGGGTCCTAGAATTGAGTCCCGCATAGAGCTCCCTGCTCAGCGGGGAGTCTACTTTTCCCTCTGCCTCTGCTACTTCCCTCTCCTCCTACTTGCTCTCTCTCTCTCTCTTTCTCTCTCTCAAATAAATAAATAAAATCTTTAAAATAAAGTAACTCTTTGAAGTAGATATCATGTTTCCCATTTATAAATGAGAAAACCGAGACTCGGTGGTGTCCTATTCGAGATCACAGAGCTGATAAGGAGCAAGTCTGGTACCAAGACTCGGCCCCACCTTTGTTAGGAACCCATGTATTATTAGCTTCCAGGAAGCAGAGAGGGTGACCAAACACCCCAGTCCTCCCAGAACAGAGGCCTTTCCCAGGGAAAGACGGGAAAGAGGAGAGGAGAAGAAAGAGGGCTTTCCCGGGAAGACAGACAGTGACCCCGGCAGGGACTGCGTTGAGCCCACTCACTGCTGTGTACCTGTGGCACATTGTGAGCTCTCAACAAATCGTTGCTGAATGAATTAAAGAATGAATGAATGATTTTGTCATTTGTTTAAATGCTCCAATTCCTTTATAAAAGGCCGTTTAAGGCGCCTTCGTAGCCCCCTCCCTGCCTCATCAAACAGTACGGGAGGATCATAGCATCACTACGCATGAGAATTTCATTGTGAGGAAGGAAGACTGGACAGATACCCTAACGAGCAACTGAACTTAACTTTTGCTTGTCTTTGTTGCTTTGGAGGAGGCAAATAAGTGAATGGTAAAGTTGATTCTTATTTTCAAATAAACATTCAGAAATGTGTGTTTGTTGGCTACTTTTAATAGCATGTTTCTTTCTTAAACCAGACTCCAAGCCAGCCTCCTGACCAAGTTTTCTGTCGTGCCTTATTGTCTAGTCTGTTCAGCTATTTTAAAAAACGTTGAATATCAACAATGGCTTTCAGGCAGGCATTGTCAACTTTTGTATGAAGCAATCTTGGTTGAATGAGAAGATCCCAGAGCTTATAGTCCCGTCCGCTGTGCTGCCCCGGGCTGGGCTTGAATGTGTGTGACTGATAACAGGACACATTTCTACCTTAGTTATTACGTTCCTGCTCCATAATTCATTGGCCACTCTCCTTTTCGGAAAGATCTTTATGGCAAAGTGAGCAGGACAGCAGGTAAGTGCTCTCAGGAGAAAAGCTGGGTGTGGGCTCCCAGGCAGGGTCCAGCCAGGTCCCTGGGCCCCTACAGCTTTGCTGGAGCCCTCGCCGAGGGGATGCTTTTCAACGTTATGCAGTGACAACAAATCAAACTACTCACCTGCTGTGCGGAGGGCTGCGGCTCAGTGAGCAGGGTTACGTTTACATGGGGCTTGGCCCACTTGGGTTTGTTTTTCCATTTGCCAGGCTTGAAGGAAAAGTGAATATGCTGATCTGGAGTTGCCTTTCTTTCCCGATGCTGGGTTTTGCTCCTCCTGAGGGCTCCTCTCTAAAAGCTGCCAGCATATAATTTCCTGCTTTTGCAGAGGGCTCCAGAGCTTGCAATGGGCCTTTCTTCTCCACCCTCAGGTAAACAAGGTCCCAGCAGGGGCCAGGCCACTGACTCCAGATAACTTTTAAGATTTCTGTCACTTCAAACGAAAAATGGCACTGAGTTGCTGAGCTACTCTCTATTCCATATCAAGGTAAGTCATAGGGGACTGCATATCTGAGCATTAAAAACCCCGAAATCCGATTTCTGGGGAAAGCTTTCTATTGTTTCGGGAACTGTCCTAGTTAATTCAGCTTGGGTGACCTGCTCATCTCCGGGGTGGCTGGCTTAGAAAAGATGAGGCCGAGTCCTCCCTGAATCCAAACACACCGCATGGATAGGAACCACGGGGACCAAGTTACTCTAGGCAAACAAACCTGTCAATACCTAACTTGACAGAAAGAGAAAAGAAACAAGGACCCTTAGCCTGTCACCAGCTGGGCAACCTAAGCGGAGAAAGGCAGACGGGGAAGGAATGAGAGAACACCTCTGCTTACAAATTGCTTCTTTGTGAATGAAGCAACATTCAGAAATCTAGGGGGAATATTGCCAGGAAGGGGGAACGAGCAAGACATCCCACGGTATGTTACACGGGCTACAGGAGTTCATTCATTCCTCTGCTGCGGTCCCTTTGTCTCAAAGCCAGGAGCCTTGACAGGGGCTCCACGTGCATGGGCTTCACTGTGGACACAGGATAAAGAGCATCAAAGGGTTCTACCACTGAAGCCCATGTCAGAGGAGCAGCGATCCAAGCTAACACCACCGAGCAATTGGGTTGGGGTCTCCGACCGACCCGTGACATAGTGGACATCTGCAGCTCCTTCCCAGTTTGAAAGGTGATTTCTAAAGCAAATTATCAACGATTTACTTATCTCTTTGGGATCTGATACAGCTTCAGTAAAGGCAACGTGCAAATTAAAGACCACGTGTGCCGCAGTACAGCACCTAATTATTTTATTTTTTAAAAGAAATTTTTTTGCTTTTGTTAATCAACTCCATAACTACCATTTGTGTGGTCACTGACCAAACTAGGACAGCAATTTATCAGACTATCCATATTGATGGGAACCTGGGTGGCTCAGTCAGTTGAGAGTATGCCTTTGGCTCAGGTCATGATCCCAGGGTCCTGGGATCCAACCCCGCATCGGGCTCCCTGCTTAGCAGGGAGTCTGCTTCTCCCAGTCCCCCTGCTCATGCTCGCTCTCTCTCTCTCTCAAATAAACAAAATCTTTTTTTTTTCAAATAAATAAAATCTTAACAAAAATGAGCTTTAAAAAAGAAAGAAATCCATATTGAGCTGTAAGCAAAACCCAAAAAGTTACGTAAAAGATCTGACTTTGAATGTTTCCTCTTAAACAAAGCAAGAAAAACAATATACTCCCTCCCTGGCCCCCGACTTTGTTTTCTCATTGGTAGAAAGCAAAATAAAGCTCTCTAAAAGAAAGAGTCGATGAGCTCTTCACTGGAATCAAATCAGTTGCTTTGAAAGAAAAAAAATGCACTACTTCAAATGAAGCATTCTCTAAACCGTGACTTACTTCTCACACAGCCTGTGCATCTAATGAGCAGGCTGAGAAATGGAGATGTGTGCCCGGCTCCAAGTCCTCAAGCTTTTCTCCCTTTACACGTGGTCTCACTGAAAGAGAAACCAAGGGCCTAAGGGAGGAAGATGGCAGAGGGGGATTTAGTTGACTAGAGGTACACGAGCAAACACTGGGCTACATGGCTCCCTGGCTTTTCAGTTTCTTTCTTCCCTAGGTTTAGGCTCCCCATTTCCTGAGGCATCATTGGGTGTGGAGGCTGATGGCAGGGGTTGGCTGGATTTCCATTTATATGTACTACTATCAACAGTCAAAAAGTCAAACACATAGGGCACCTGGGTGGCTCAGTGGGTTAAGCCGCTGCCTTCGGCTCAGGTCATGATCTCAGGGTCCTGGGATCTAGTCCCGCATCGGGCTCTCTGCTCAGCGGGGAGCCTGCTTCCCTCTCTCTCTCTGCCTGCCTCTTTGCCTACTTGTGATCTCTCTGCCAAATAAATAAATAAATAAAATATTTAAAAAAAAAAAAGTCAAACACACTTGGTTAAAGAGACCGTCTTTGTTTTTCAAAAAGAATGTTATTTTAAAACGTGTGTGAAAGATTAGCTGGGGAATTAGATCTGCTGTGAAGAAAGCAAGCCACTAAAAATGGGAGCATGAAGATTACTACTGTTCTGCTTTATTAGTAAAGCAGTTAAATGTACAGTAAGTTTTTTAAAACACCAGCATTCACATTATTTTTCTAGCATGTCAAGTATTTTTAAAAATTGAAGTACTTTATATGAGTAACATATTTAGCAAGACTAAAATCCTCACCTGTTGTTCTTTTCAGATCAGTGAGGATCTAAGTCTTGCTCTGCCACCGACCATATGCTGAGTGACCTTTGGGCAAATCGCTTCTCTTCTCTGGGCTTCAGTTTCTGCCTTTATTTTGAGGCAGTCACGGCCGGTTGAATTTCCTCCGGTGTTCATAGTCCGTGATCCCCTTTCAATTGGCGTGTAAATGGGGGGGGGGGCATGGTGAACGGGAAGGCTTGTTTCATGGGTGCAAAAGGGAAAAAACTGAGAGATGCTTGGGATAGGTGGGGTTAGAGTCAGAAGGACAAGACTGTCATCAAAAGTAACAGTCTTCTGGGCCCATGCCAGCCATTCAGCTACAATGACAGGACTTCTAGAGCAAACGAAAGGGAACAGCAAAAGGGACAATGCCCAGAGGCCAAAGGTGGAGACTAGTAGAATGACAGAAATTTATTCTCTGTGGAGTAAGGATTGCTATACTCCAGCCTAGCCAAGAATGCTAACTTTCCTTGAACTATCAAAAACTGTGGAGGACCGGGGCGCCTGGGTGGCTCAGGGGATTAAGCCGCTGCCTTCGGCTCAGGTCATGATGTCAGTGTCCTGGGATCGAGCCCCGCATCCAGCTTTCTGCTAAGCAGGGAGCCTGCTTCCCCCTCTCTCTCTGCCTGCCTCTCTGCCTACTTGTGATCTCTCTCTCTGTCAAATAAAATAAGTAAAATCTTAAAAAAAAAAAAAACTGTGGTGTGGCATGTATGTAATTAACATGCGCTCAGAATTCACAAGACGTTGTGTGAAACAGAAATGGAATAAGTCCTAGGCCTCCCGCTTGGAATCTAAATAGATGAGAAGGGGAAGGGGAAGCCCGCCTGCTTTTTCTTTCTTTCTTTTTTTAAAGTAATCTCTACGCCCGACATGGAACTGGAACTCATGACCCCAAGATCAAGAGTTGGTCCACATGTTCTACCAACTGAGCCAGGCATTCCCCATCCTCTTTCTAAAGCAGATTCCTGGGGCACCTGGGTGGCTCAGTAGGTTTGGGCTCAGGTCATGATCTTGGGATTATGGGTCAAGTAAATAAATAAAATCTTTTAAATAAATAAATAAAGAGGCAGGAAGAAAGAGAACAACTGAGTCCAGATGAAACAATGCGGCTGGACTTCAACAAGCCACTCCTGGAGGTTAGGGACTAAGTTCTCTTCTCTGTCTCCTCATCAGGGCACCCCATTCATGACATAGAAAGCGGACAAAGCAGCAAAGGTAGCAGACAGAAGTCATCACCATTTGGAAGCATAAGGATCCAGGATGTTTTAAAGGTAAAATGCTGAAAGTTTTCTTGCTATAAACAGTGAAAAGAAGTGCAGACAAACGGAAAGTAGTCTTTGGTGCACGCTCCTCTAAGTAAAGAGCCTGTTTAGGGGCCAGGAGTTGGTGCGAGGCACGACCTCCAGGATTCAAAGTGTGGTCCTCGGGCCAGCAGCAGGGGTATCCCAGGGGAGTATGTTGGACATGGCCCTGCCCTGATCCACTGCGTCAAAATCTGCACTCGAACAAGACCCCCAGGGGATTCCTATGCACACCAAAGTTTGAGAAGGGATCACCAAACTCCTTCTATTAAGGACAGATACTATTAGGCTTCTCAGGTCACATTCAGTTTCTGCCACTGCTGCTGCTACCTCTTTTTTCTCTCCTTCTTCTCCTGCTTTTCCTCCTCCTCCTCCTCCTCTTCACTCTGCTTCCCATACAAACCTTTAAAAATGTAAGACCCAGGGGCGCCTGATTGGCTCAGTGGGTTAGAGCCTCTGCCTTCGGCTCAGGTCCCGATCCCAGAGTCCTGGGATCTAGCCCCGCATCATCGGGCTCTCTGCTCTGCTTCCCCCTCTCTCTATGCCTGCCTCTCTGCCTACTTGTGATCTCTGTCTGTCAAATATATAAATAAAATCTAAAAATAAAATAAAATAAAATAAAAATAAAAATGTAAGACCCATTCTTAGCTCCCAGGGACTGGTAAGATCTAGCCCACAAGATCCTGGGTCCTCCGCCCCGCCCACCTGGCCCAACACAGGGCTGAGCTCTGGGAGGCTGGTGTCAGGGACAGAGAACATCACGCACAGAGTCAAAATCCCCACAGCCAAGTGTGAGCTTGCCCAAGTGTCTTAATCTCACTACACCAGTTTCCTCGTGTGTAAAATGGGACTACTGGTCACGGAGCTGTTGAAGTGAAGAAGATAATGGATGCTAAAAACTGTAAGACTGTCATCCTGATAACCTCTGACTCAAAGAGCAAGCTGGCTGTCCAGGCGCACAGTGAGGGAGGACTAAATCTGTCTTCGCCACCCGAAACACCAATCCTCAACGCACCCTCCCCACGGAGGGAGGAGATGTCTTGGCCAGGCTGAGACTCCAAAAAACAAATACAAAACAAATCTAGGGGCGCCTGGGTGGCTCAGTGTGTTAAGCCGTTGCCTTCGGCTCAGGTCATGATCTCGGGGTCCTGGGATCGAGTCCCGCGTCGGGCTCTCTGCTCAGCAGGGAGCCTGCTTCCCTTCCTCTCTCTCTGCCTGCCTCTCTGCCTACTTGTGATCTCTCTCTGTCAAGTAAATAAATAAATAAATCTTTAAAAAAACAAAAAAACAAAAAAACAAATCTAAAGCTTGTCACAAATCTTCAGCCCAAAAGATATCCAGTTACATTTTTGCTTTTGTATCATCCTTTTCTCTTCTGGCAAATTCCAAGTTCCTTTAAACTAGCATTCCACTTGGATTCACCTACATCCAACTAATTCAACTTGGGCCTCAAATCCTCATGATCCTGTAGACCACAGAATGTTCTGCGTCATTTTTTAGGACTCACCATTATGCTTTTCACTTGTGCTAAAGGCCTTATATATGTTAAAGCATTATTTTCATAACAACCTCTTAAGTAGCTACCATTACTTATAATATTTTACAGATGAGGAAACACATTCAAAGAGGTAACTCGCCCAAGGTCACACCGCTGTGGCAAAGCTGAGATTCAAATACTGCAGTCTGATTCCAAAGCCCGTGCTCTTCACTAGGAAGGCATACAACAAGAGAAGAAGATGGATTTTTAAGACACAGAGTACTGAAAATACGGAAGTGGGGTTGAGGGCAGTTTTTCAGGGTCACGATACCCTCTGTGCGGAATGCAAGGGGTCAGAGGGCTGCCTAGCATTTCTGAGATACAATGTGCAGAGGCAACAAAAAGCAGGATGTAGGGGTGCCTGGGTGGCTCAGTGGGTTAAGTCTCTGCCTTCGGCTCAGGTCATGATCTCAGGGTCCTGGGATCGAGCCCGAGCCCCAAGCCCTGTATCAGGCTCTCTGCTCAGCAGGGAGCCTGCTTCCCCCCAGCCTCTCTGCCTGCTTGTGATCTCTATCAAATAAATAAATAAAATCTTTTAAAAAAAAAAGCAGGATGTATTTCTAAAAAGGAAAAGATGCACATAGAAGGCATCTCACCTTTCTGCACATGTGACACAAACTTTTCAAGCCCCTGATGAGGGACTCGCTTTGTACCCCATCTGCATCCCTAAAGCTGAGAAGCAGAATGGGCCACTGTGGAGAATAGAGTCAACTGCACACAAGGCCCTGTGGGCCATACCACCCTCTTTCTGTGGTTGGTCAAGGTTACTATTTGCCTTTTTGACATGCTATCAATTATGCTGCCGACAGAGATACTGGACCTTTAGTTTTCTTATAAAATAAGAAACTGAGTTTAATTAAACCATCAGTAACTTGGACCTAATTATTTCAGACAGTATTTAATTAATGTTTCATGGGTACCTAATGTAATTAAGGTTCCTTTAATAAGACCTTCTGTGACATTAAAATATATGACCTTTATCTTCCTTATCTACCGTATTCTGACAACTCAGATTTGTCATTTTCACTGAAAGGTATAGTTTGATTAAATAGAACAGACCATAAAATTAATCTGGCAAATTATACTTGTTTGTTTCTTTTTTCCTCCCCCCTCAAACCCTAATAAGTTAAGTCTTTTAATTAGCAGCACAGATACAAGTGTTCATGCTACCATTTTACTTTTAATTTGCCAAAGTGTTTCTTTTGTACATGAATTTTTGTGACCAAAGCAGATAACAACTATCCTTTATTAATCATGGTGAAGGGTTCAATCTTTAAGATATGAAAAATAATGAGCTGTTCTTTACTTTAACAATGACGAGTGATTGTTTTAAGATGTCCTGCCGTTAATAAAAGGGTTTAAATTCATAGTACTAATAAGCCATTCTAAATATGAAAATCCCTATTGGCATTGCAAACAAACATAAACTGCCCCCTAAAATCTAAGGTGATTCAAAGATGCACCTGACCTTCTTTTTCGAAATTGAAAAGATTTGCATGACCTTGTGACCAAGATTCAAAAGGTCCCAATGACCTTCTCCCCCAAAGCCGCATATATGCAAGATCTAACTGGGAGAGGGGAAGTTATTCTCATATCGGCTAAGTACATAATTTCCTAAGAAGTTACCTTGTTCAATGAAAGTGGGGAAAGGTAGGCTAAGAGAAATAAAATTCAATTGGGAACCCTTATATTCTCATCTCATTTTCAAGGCCTGCAAAGACTAGATTCCCTTCCATTCTAGCAACAAGGACAACAGATTGTTGCCTCTTCCGAAACACAAGATATGCCTCCACCTTCAAAGAAAAGACCCAAAGTCGGGAAAAGGTTCTTCCCTGAGGCCCTGGCTGCCTGGATGTGAAGTCATGGACGTAAAGGAGGGAGTGGGGGTACAGGGTGAGACCCCGCAGAGGCCTACAGACAGTCTGGGTGGGATACACCTCTCCTAAGTCTGAGAGTGAGAATTCTGAACACATAGGATGAAGGTCATCACTGGTCTAGACCACTGCTGTCCAAACAGAACTTTCTGCAATGATGGAAACATTCTGTATTTGCTCTGATCAATATGGTAACCACGTGGCTGTGGAACACTTGAAATGTGGCTAATGCAACTGATGAGCAGAGATTTCAATTTTATTTAATCTGAAGTAATCAAAATAGAACTTGAAATAGCCCCTTGTGACAAGTAGCTACCTTACTGGATGGGGCAGTTCAAGACACTCTACCCTCCCGGTCCCACCTCACTCACAGAAGCGGAGCAGACTCAGAGCAGACAGCAGTCCTAGTGGGTGCCCTCCTTTGCTGGGCACTGCCATATCTGGGGACCAGTCCACAAAGCCCCAGCTACTCCCCTGAGTAGGAGGCCAGACTTACTGCCTCACTCGGACACGGCTTCCAGTTCATACTAATGATTTCCTTCCACGGAAGCTCAGGGATAACGTCCCTGTGGAATCACTTGACAACATGCTACCGCTGCTGTTGCTGGTCCAACAACTGAAAAACTACTACGCCATGTGAGACAGAAAAGGAAAAGCAGAGAAACAGAAACTCCTATAGGCCATTTTCCTGCAGGGGAGGGGGGGAATATAAGGAGAGAAAAGATGGCATTTTGGAACACAGGGCCAAGATTCTAGAGGGTTTTCTGCTGGCTTTAGAATTCAAATACCTCCACTTCGTGCTGTATGATCCCAAGCAAGTCATTCTACTCTCTGAGCTGTCCTGGCCTCCTCTGCAAAGAAGGGAATAGCACTAGCCTTGCAAAGTGGCTGTGAAGATTCGAGAAGGTAATGTAGAAATAAATGCTTTAGAAAACCCTAAAGCATTACATCAGTATTATACATTGTTATTCCACTGTTAACTGGTTTAACACTATGCCCAGTGTCACACATGAAAACAGTTCCTTTTGCCTTTTTTGCAGATACTAGATTGAAACCTAGAATGATGAGGTGAGCATTGGAGAAACTTGGCCCTGATGGGACTGCTGGGCTGACGGGTGCCTCAGGACAGCCTTCTGGGCTTTGATTTCACAGTCAAACTAGTCTAAGAATCAGGGAGCAAAAGGCAACTTAGGAACTCCACTTACCGAAGCAAGGAGACTATAGAAAAATGAGAGTAAAACCCAAAGGAAAAAAAAGTATACACACACACACACACACACACACTTTCATATTTATATAAAATTTATTTTGTATACTTTGCATTATAATAAATATAATGAATAATACATATAAATGTATACTTATATTAACCACTTACTGAGTGAATGGTATTCCTAACAAATTCAGCTAAATGAGATCAAGACTTTTCCATGCTGGGGCGCCTGGGTGGCTCAGTGGGTTAAAGCCTCTGCCTTCGGCTCAGGTCATGATCTCAGGGTCCTGGGATCGAGTCCCGCATCGGGCTCTCTGCTCGGCAGGGAGCCTGCTTCCCTTCCTCTCTCTGCCTGTCTCTCTGCCTGTTTGTGATCTCTGTCTGTCAAGTAAATAAATAAAATCTTAAAAATTAAAAATAAAAAAAAAAAGGCTGTTCCATGTTAAGGCCCAGCTCCAATTTCAATTAGTCATGGCACTCCAAAAGAGTGGCCGGGAGCACGGGGTAGTTTGCTGGGTACTGGGGACGTCCCACATCCTGGCCTGGGGGGTGGCTGTATGGTTGCATAAATATTTAAAAATCAATCCTTCTCGGGGTTCCTGGGTGGTTCAGTGGGTTAAGCAACTGCCTTTGGCTTGGGTCATGGTCCCGGGGTCCTGGGATAGAGCCCCACATCTGGCTCCTTGCTCAGTGGGGAGCCTGCTTCTCCTTCTCCCTCTGCCTGCCTCTCTGCATTCCGCTCTGCCTACTTGTACACTCTCTCTCACTCTCTCTGTCAAATAAATAAATAAATCTTTCTTAAAAAAAAAATCAATCCTTCTCGGGACACCTGGCTGGCTCCGTCGATAGAGCCCGTGACTCATGATCTCAGGGTTGTGAGTCTGAGCCCCACGCTGGGTACAGAGATTACTTAAAAATAAAATCTTTAAGGACACCTGGGTGGCTCAGTGGGTTAAGCGTCTGCCTTCAGCTCGGGTCATGATCTCAGGGTCCTGGGATCAAGTTTGGCTTTGGCATGGGCTCCCTGCGCAGTGGGGAGTCTGCTTCTCCCTCTGCCTGCTGCTCCCCTTGCTTGTGCTCTCTCCCTCTCGCTCTCTCTCTGACAAATAAAATCTTTTTAAAAATGTTTAAAAAATAAAATTAAAAACAAAATCTTTAAAGAAAAGTAAATATATAGAAATCAATCCGTCCTTACACTTAAGATCTAGGCACCTTACTGAATGTAAACTATACCTTGTTAATTTTTTTAAATTCAATTAACAAATTTTAAAAAGGATGAGCAAACATATCTGTGAAGTAGCATAAATATCCTTCTAATGAAAGTGACTGACTCAAGGCCGCACATCTAGTCATCTTTTGTAAGAGACAGTATTGGAATTCTCATCTCTGGTGCTTGCTTCGGCAGCACATATACTAAAATTGGAATTCTCATCTCTGGATTCCCAATCCAGTCTGCATTCTAATTTTCCAGGGCTCTTCAACCACTGCCTGAGGAGGACACTTTAGATTAGCATAGCAAAGAGCAAACTTGTGTTCTCATTATCAACAGCAGAACAGACTTTCACCAATCAGTATCAGGGGCATCTCTTAGAGGGCGGTGCCCACTTACCCAGAAGTGCACTGGGGCCCCCACACTGGACACACTCCTAGCCTTCCCTCAGTTTCTCCCTCCTGAGTGTGTTCCTGAACTTCCCGACAGCATCTTCTTCCTTCTCCCTTCTTCCCCACATCTGCACCTTGCTTCTCGGGACCACACTGAGGCCAAGCACATATCTCTGGGTGAGAGTTGGGGTCTTCTAGGCATTAGCTCCATTCAAACCCCTGAGGGTTATGGCAATAGCGTGCAGACATTAAAGAAAAAAAAAAACACAGCTTTAAGAAATGGACTGTAAAATTTCCTGCAATTCAGCTGCCAGCTCAAAAAATATTGTGCCACCAAGATGTTTTAAATTCTCTGTAGGTTATCCTCAGAAGGTGGAATTACATAGTGAAAAACAGAAAGTTTAGAAAAGGAACAAGAAATGTAAAAACATAACAGAGGAGGAAATCTGGTAATGACTGATGGTTTTTATTATGCCTGATTGAATTTCCAAGGGAAATTGTGTTGTTGAGAATGATTAACAAAATAGTTGCAGGGTGAGGCTTATGTGTAATAAAGGAGCTCTAATAACCTGATATGAAATATAAAGAAAATATTGCCAACATAGAGAAGAACTATATTTAGACTTGTTAAGTGATCCTTTTCTCATTAATTCCTGAAATTGGGTAATACGTTTGCCCTCTCAGTGGACTGTTTGGATAAATAGTTATTTTGCTTACATCTTCCTTTAAAAGTCTCTTCATTTTAAGAATGTGGGAGCAAGGCAATGATGGCAAACTGGCCATCTTAATATAAAAATAAGATAAATATGGATGTGAAAAAATAAACTTAGGTGTTCAAATTTAAAAAAAAACCATTGCTAATAGCTGCAATGGAATATTTCATTACACACACAAATTGGGCATCGCTTTAATCAAATTGAATTTAGATTATAGACTTTCATGTAAAACCTAATTTACTTTGAATTCCCCGGTCACGACTTATGAGCGCCTTACAGGACAAGGTTAAAGAGATTACATCTGGGTTCATGTCAGCAGCATCTGCTGGTTAGTCCTCTGCATGCTGATTTAATGAGAGGTTATGCACAGTCTGTCGGAAGGACTTCCATTCTAGGCAGGTGCTTGAAAGAAATCTTCATTTCCATTGCGACCACTAACGGGGCTTTCAGAATCAGGAAACCGATGCATCACCAGCCTCTGATGTGTAAAACAGTCTGATATTTGTCACCACTTAGCTAAACTTAGAAGCAGAAATTACGGCTAGACCTTTTCTTTCTTTTTTTTCTTTTTTTGCAGTTCATAAAGGAAAAAAATATTACCCTGAAATGTAGCCTTTTAGAAAACTGATTTATGCATATTTTGCCTAAAATGAATCATCTTGAGGAGGTATGTTTCTAAGTGACACAACGCTATACATAATTGTATAAATAATATGCATATTATAGAAGGAAAATGCATTAAACTCGGCTTATCCTTAATGAACAGAGGAGGGGAACACAGAAATCATTCATCCTGAAAATTCTAATACAAATTTTTAAATAATAAATTCATTAAAACATTTTCTATTTCAATTCACAAGTTCTTCAGAGAAAAGCTTAAAGATGTTCCTATAATTATTGTAACAGGAAGGGGTTTGAGCCATTAAAATAATCTTTGGCAATTCAGTGTGATTCCCTTTATTTACACAGCCCTCTTCCGAGTGTGCCCAAGTTCCCTTTCGCCTTCGCTGAAATGGTCACTTCTAAGTGCCGTGTCACAAAGAGGTTTAAATTCCAAAATCAATCAAGTCATTTTGCCAAGGAAGGATTTACAATCGAGTAATCTGTAATCATATAGATGCCTTATGATAATTATCTTCTTTCCGAGCATATATTTGTGACCAGGAGTGTTTAAAAAGAGGGGGGAGGGGTGGATCTGACTCTCTTGGTATTTCATTAGGAGGAGACTGAGAAATCCCAAGCATTTTCTTTTTATGTTAAATCCCACTTTTGCGTATGCCCTACTCACATACCATTGTGCAAACCTAACAACTGGACATAGCTCTTGACAAATCACAGTTTAAATATTCATTTTGAGTATGCATAAAAATTATAATAAGAAGATGGGCAATTTTCTCAACAGGCCTATCATAATCATGAGAACTGATTATTCGTGGTAGGGGATACAGGATGAACAGGTGTTTGGGCTCAAGAGAATACATTAATTTCTCCAGTTTCAACAACTGGGATCTCGACTACAGATGACACAAGTTTTTCCACCGCATGCGTATTCGGGGGTGAACTGGCGCTTTGTGCAGTAGCTACATCCGTGGCTTTGCTTCTGCTCCTGAACGTGGCAACCACGGCTTATTTGCTATTCAGTCATCAGTGAGTGCTCGACAGACCTCTCGCTCACACAGGGTGATCACCAGGCTCTCACCCTCCCTCCTGGCAGCTGACACAAGCCCGCGACGGCTGGAGGGAAATCTCCAAGAAAATGGCCTCAGCCGCGAGGAATGTGAAGGATTAGGATGTTTAATGACTTAGAAGTTGAGTGATATTGACAATTCTCCCTGTGTTTAATCAAACATTTAAGACAAGTTGAAGAGTCAGAGAGTAGTTTGAGGACAATAAAAGCAAACAAACTGTCTTGTCCAGACAAGTCAATTTCTGCTAAAGTGACAGCATTTCTGAAAAGAAGTTTCCCTGTTTCTCCTGCCCCACAGCCACAGCACTGAGTCGACTCAGTGGCCCATCTGACAAACAGCCGTGTGCTCAAATGCACATCGGTCCGAGCTGGTGTCTTGCCTAGTTTCGACAATACATGAAGTAAGCATGAATGAAATAATAAAACTGTATTATTATTTTTTGGTTCTTTTGTGCGTGTGGATTAACTGTGAAGGCAGGCTTATTTAGATTTCTAAAATGCATCCTGTGTGATTCTCCTTGTACCTCTCAGGATGCTCACAGGACAAACATAGTTAATAAAATTCAGTTGCGGCGGGGCACCTGGGTGGCTCAGTGGGTTAAGCCTCTGCCTTCGGCTCAGGTCATGATCCCAAAGTCCTGGGATGGAGCCCACATCGGGCTCTCGGCTCAGCAGGGATCCTGCTTCCTCCTCTCTCTCTGCCTGTCTCTCTGCCTGCTTGTGGTCTCTATCTGTCACATAAATAAATAAAATCTTTTTTAAAAAATTAGAAAATAAATTAAAAAATAAAATCCAGTTGCGTGATATGTTAGGAAAACAAGGGTGAAAGATTTGTCCCGGATCAAGAAGAAGTCTCATCTCTCTAGTCATCCTGCAGATCCACTGCTTGTTGAAGTTCAGCCCATTAGGGAAACTGCAGGGCACAAAAACTAGAAACTTTTTCTTTCAAAGAGGGCTTCCTCAAAGGTCTTAGTGGTGAGTGGGGCAGGTAAAACCCGGGAGAGCAAACTAGAATTTGCATGTCAATAGATGGGTTTAACATACATTAACACATTGGTGGGTAACGAACCATTGTTTCTGTGTTAATGAAGACATTTTCCGAATGATAGGTATGCATTTTTGCATTCCTCTCACATCTAAAGTTTTGCAGAAAATTTGCCTGGGTAGGGGGAGAAAACAGTGATTTCCCTGGGTAAAGAATCGTAAGTTACCATCAAGGCACCCAAGGCAGAATAAATAAAGCACCACATTAATAAGTAGAGATCACTAGATTAACGCACTTTAATAACTGGAACGTCAGTCTAAATCAATCAGAATTAGACAAAAATTATTTTCTCCTCCTGTGGCATGAAATGGTGGCTGTAAATGTTAAGGGGGTGTGTCCTTCTCAGCAGAAGACTGTATGTAGATTCAAACATGAATCCTGACTTTTAACAAGTTAGCAAGTGACTGCCTTGAAGACACCATCACATGCTGCTTCCTGGCAAGGTGTATGGGGTTGGGGGAGATGGGGATGAAGGGTCAGTAAAGAAACTCATAAGTGAAAATATCCTAGAGCCTTGAGCTTGTATTCCAGAAACGCTAGTCTCCCCAAGGCCGCATTCAACCCTTTCCTAAAGTATCACCCCAAGACCCTTTTGAGTCAAGTGACAACTTCCTAGAATCAGAAATATTGGGGACATCTCTTCTCTGGACTCAAGTCCCCGCTTAACACAAGAAATTCTTGCAGAGACAAGCTGCCCCTTCTCCGTTCAAGCTTAGCAATATAGAGGGACTGGGTTCCAAGAGGTGAGCAGTGTGTCCCCTCAGAAGTCATCCAGAAGACTTGGAAGTTGACTTTCTGAATACCTTGGCCTATGCTCTCCTCTCCCCTCAGGACACGCTTCTCCCTTGCCCTCACCACTCAGCTCTTCGGGGCCAGGCATTGTGCTGGGAACCGGGTGGCACTTTGTGGCCGAGATCTTCCTGTAGGTCTCCTGCTTGCAGCCCCGCCCCTCATATTTCTTCCCTTCCTTCCTCAAATCTGAATAAGCATCTGTTCTCTGCCTTGCGCACCACCGCAAGGCGCCAAGGACACAGACAGGCCATGCCCTCAGGAGGCTCACATTCCCTTGTGGGGGTAGGAGAGCTGACGAATGTAAACCAGGCAAGGGCATCACCCCATGGTCAGGCTGGTCCCTGTGGTCAGAGCTCTCACTGAGGTCAACACAGGACACTCTACTGGCACAAAAAAAAGGAAAAAAAAAAGGGAGCCACTAATACCAGGAAGAGGGAAGGCAGCACAGTTTGGGGGGGGGGGGTAACGTACTGCTTTGAGGTAGCTCACGTGTTCTCTCCCCCGAAGTTTAAAGGCCTCTGAATTATATACTGGTGGAAAGGGGGAGTATTCACTCAGCGCGGCAGGTGGGGACAAGGACTAGGTCATGTGAAACAGGTGGAAGGGCAAACCCGAAAGTGTCAACACCATGGCTGGGGCTCGCCAAAGAAGCGGACTCTTGCCCGACCAGAAGACAGGGTGTCTGTCTCTTTTGTTTAGACCCTTTGTATAGTGCTTAACAAAGTCTTTCTTACTTTAAAATGGTATCCAAACAGTGTTGCTTTGCAGTGGAATCCCTTTGCCTCCCACCCAAACAAAAGCTTCTACGGAATCCTGAGAATGAAAGAACCAGGCAGGGTTGTTGCTTATGAAGACCTGGAGCAAAGGCAGCCCGAGAGGCCACTCCCCAGTCATCTGCAGCCTCTACACACTGCACAGAAGAAGCGCTGTCTCCAGCAGTCTCCCCAGTAGACAGGGGGACCCACAAAACAGCAACCATAGCTTTCTCATGTGCGTATTGCCAGAAGCTACCACACCGCTGGTAAATGGCGGGAACGGCATTGAACTGAAAAGGAATGCAAGGGAAGGAGAAAGAACCGGTGTGTGCCAGAGGGATGCGGGATGTGCCGGCAGTGACTCACAGATGCGATGGCCAAAGGAATAAAACAGTTGGGAGACCACATGAATAATGCTTACCCCAAGGAACTTGAAACGCTGCGTGGAGAGCGAAGAGCAAGCAAGCAATTAGGAAACTCTGTAATTAAAGCAATGTGACATACAGGTTGTATACAGAATCCACCACCCCCAGAACCATGCCAGGGGATGAGGGACGGCTGCCTGGACGGAGGACTTCAAGCTGGAACTGGAACTGAAAGGTCTGGTCACATACCCCGGAGGGAAGAAGGAGAGGCGGGCTGGGATCGAATCGCCAAGACTCTCACATGTCACACTTGAGAGTCTAGCTTTATTCTACACTAAATAGATAGCCCCTGAATAACTCAGAACAGGTAAGAGGGTTAAATTGGATACTAGAAAGAAGTAGAATTAAGAAGCTCTTTTAAGAGCTTGGGTGGCTCATGGGTTAAGCCTCTGCCTTGGGGTCAGGTCATGATCACGGGGTCCTGGGATCCAGCACCGCATTGCTTTGGGCTCTCTGCTCGGCAGGGAGCCTGCTTCCCTCTCTCTGCCTGCCTCTCTGCCTCCTTGTGATCTCTGTCAAATAAATAAGTAGATCTTGAAAAAAAAATTTTTTTTTGAAGAAGCTCTTTTAATACACCAGTAAAGCAGTGGTAAAAGCAGGGGCTTTGAGTCCAAAAAGGAGGCTGTGCATTTAAGAGCTATAAATTGAAAGAGCAGAACTGGCAGGGTTTAATAGCCCACTCTCTGGTTATTTTTGTTTTCTCCAGCAGAAAGCCAAGTGACATTTCTACCTGGATCTGCACATCAGCAACAGCCAGACACTTTGTGAGCTGTAGCACTTAGAGGGAAGGAGGGTTGGAGGGGAAGTAGGTCCTTCTCCTCACTGAACCCCAGTCAGCCTGGCCTGGAAGCGTGAGCAGCACTTATCAGCCTGTCTTCCCAAGTCGACATTTCCCAAGTCCCTCATTTTCATTCCCTCTTAGCTCATTAGTTACCCGCTATACAATCCAGAGGCCGAGGCTTTTCTTCCTTAGGGCTTCCAATTTGGACATGATGTTACACTTGTTACTAACTTAGTAGCTACAGTGGAAAAAAGCTAAAAGGTTTCTTATAATTTCTTTAATATTGCTCCTCTCTAAGGAAGGGGCCCATGATTTCACCTTATAAAACTGAGGATGTCCGTAGAGTGGGTCCTCAATTAAGTACGATAAACTTGATGACCAACCACATCAACCTGCCTACCCCAGCAGCTGGTAAGAAAACTTCTTTAAGACAACCACATCTGGAGTCTACTGGAGACTCCTGATAAAGCAATGGCACCAAAGGCAATGGAAGGGGGGCACTGCCAGAATTTAACACACGAGCTGACCAATCTGAAAGACATCAGTAGTCCCCATCAAACCCATTTTCTTCCCACTTTTGCTTTTCAGAAAGAAGAGTTTCCTTTATTACACATGCTGCCCACATTCTAAGTGTTGCTCACTTGGACATATACCTACATTATTGAGTTCTTACAAGAATTAAATGAGATTCTATGTAAATAAAGCTTAAAACACAGTAGACACTCCATAATAGCTATCATCATTATCCTCAGCATCAATCAATTTGGCCAAGCAGGCATCCAATAAATACTGACTGATCTTTTATTAAGTTTTTCATTTTAATCCCAGCATAGTTAACATATGTCATTACATGAGTTTCAGGTGCGCAATACAGTGATTGGACAATTCCATTCATTACTCACTGCTTGCCATAAGTGTACTCTTTAATCCCCATCATCTAGTCCACCCATCCACCAATCCACCCAAATGACTGACTGACTGACTGACTGAAAGATTTTCCTTAAAGCGAGAAGATCCTACAAAAAGATGCAAACAACTTTGGCAGTTTCGAACTTATCTAAACGTATAAAGCTTGAACACTTGTTTAGAGTTTTCCCATTTACAAAGTCCTTTTTCATATTTTCTTTCTTTTAAATTGTAAACGGCTCTCACATCCCAGCACACCCAACCCCCCTCAGCCTGCCCTAGTTTTTTCCATAGCATCTATCAGCTTCTCAAATACCACATATTTAACTTTCTCATCTTGAACTCTTTATTGCCTGTCTCCCACCATGCACACACCAATAGAATGTAAGCTCCCAGAGAGCAGAGAGTTTTGTTTTGTTCCCTGAGGTGTCCCAAGTGCCTAGAACAGGGTCTGGCATACAGTACTAACAGTGAAACAATGAATGAATGAAGGCTCTACAGCTAATTGGTTAGTGGGAGCACACAATGAGGCTCAAAGATTGCTTACTCTGGAGAAAAATGTTAAAGCTGGGCTGATTGCAGGGGAGTACAAAATTAAAAAAAAAAAAACTGTAAGGAGGTGGGGAGGGTTGGTGTGGGAAGTGAAAGTGGGAGGGAACTCCTCCCCCCACTGGCATGAAGCTAAATGGCAGGAATCTCTACTTTGGAATGCAGCTTCATTGAAACATTAAAAAAAAATTCTTGGGGTGCCTGGGTGGCTCAACTGTTAAGCGTTAAGTGTTTGCCTTAGGATCAGGTCATGATCCCAGGGTCCTGGGATGGAGCCCCGCATCGGGCTCCCTGCTCCACCTGCTCCCCCCCCCGAAGCCAGCTTCTCCCTCTCCCACTCGCCCTGCCTGTGTTCCCTTTCTCGCGGTGTCTCTCTCTGTCTAATAAATAAATAAAATCTTTTAAAAATATACAGTTTTTTTGTTCCTATTTTTTTTTTAAAGATTTTATTTATTTATTTGACAGAGAGCACAAGTAGGCAGAGAGGCAGGCAGAGAGAGAGGAAGGGAAGCAGGCTCCCCACTAAGCAGAGAGCCCAATGCGGGGCTCGATCCCAGGACCCTGAGATCATGACCTGAGCTGAAGGCAGAGGCTTAAACCACTGAGCCACCCAGGCGCCCCCATTGTTCCTATTTTTTTTTTAAGATTTTATTTATTTGACAGAGAGAGATCACTGAGAGAGCGCAAGAAAGCACAAGCAGGGGAGCCTCAGAGGGGAGCCGCAAAGGGAGCACAAGGAGCATAAGCAGGAGGAGCCCAGGCAGAGGAGCAGCAGAGTGACAGAGGGAGAAGCGGACTTCCCGCCGAGCAGGGAGCCTGATCGGGGACTGGATCCCAGGACCTGAGCCGAAGGCAGATGTTTCAGCGACTGAGCCACCCAGGCGCCCCACACAGACAGTTTTTTAGAGTTAAGAGATTTTCTCCAGGACATCACTTGATCAGCATAACCACCGGAGAAGGCACTGCTCATCCCTGGCGGGAGAGCTCCCGGAGGGGGAGCGCCTTGCCTCAGTGGACACTGGGCGCAAAGCTGAGCCAAGCGCTCAGACCCTCAGGTTTCTGGGGCAGCACCTCACGGCGTCTCCACGTGGCCTCTCTTGTGCGCTCATACTTACTTACCAAGGCATTTGGGTTTTGATGACTATCTCGGGAAAAAAAAAAATGAAAAAAGTCTGAATTTCTCCATTACCATGAATAACTGATTTTGAACCTTACTAGAACGATGACTCTCCTGTTCAGAAATGGTCGGTACACGGTGTGCAAATCCTACCCGAGGCTGGCAACTTTGGCTGGAGCAACTTTGCTAGAGCCCCAGTGCACAGAGAATAAAGCCGAAGTCCTCAGTTTGGCCTTCCGTGTCCTCCACAGTTGAGCCCCAACCCCCACCTCACACGGAGGCACCTTTTGGCTCCGAGCCTCAGTGCTCTTCCCAGGTCCCCAACGTGCTTTACACGACCCCAGCCGGGAGCCTGTGTGCAAGGTGCTGCTGCGTCAGGGATGCTTGACATCTGGGCCTTTCAAGGCATGCCTGACAATTCAAAGCCCACCCCCTCCAAGAGTCCTTTCCAAAACACCCCAGACAGAACGGCTTGCTGCCTCTGTCCCCTCCACTCCAAGGGCACCTGACACCTTTGGGAATGCCCTCAGGAGAGGCTGGCTTTTGGTTACTCTTCCAACAGACCGAGCTCCTGGAGAGCAGCTTCTGGCTCTCCCACACTGTCCAAGGCAAAGTAGCTGACTTTAAAGATGAGCATTTAACAAAACTAGCATCGGCAGAGCTTCTTGACTTAATAGAACTGTAAATGGCTGAGCAGTCAATTATTTCCTTTCCTACCAACATGAAAGTTTATGATGTCAGATAATACACCTAATCTCTACATGAACCTTGAGCACAGCTCCTCAAAAGTAAGAGCTAACTTACTAAAACGAGGACAAAAGGCAACCACAAAGCCTGTTAAAATGGGGTCTGCTTTCTCATTTACAGAGTTCTCCTGGAGGCCACCCACTATAACCACCTCTTTTCAGAGAATACCATTTATTTTAAACACTTCATTGAAATCCCAAAATCAAATGGAAATTATGTCAGGTGAAAGATAGAAAAGCTCTAACGAGACAGACTGAAGGTCACCAAGAGAAAGGAGGGAACCAAGACCACAATGAACCAAGAAATGAACAAACTAACAAACAAAACAGATAGATCCCCTACATTTGACAGTTGGAGAAACTGAGACCTAGGGACAGGAAGTGATTTCCCCCAAGGTCACGCCTGGGCTGGTAAGAAATAATTTCACAACCAAAATGACCTACCGATGTGCTTGGTAAAAAACTCCAGGAGTTTTCACATGCATTATCCTAACTGCTGCAGCTCAGGGCAGGGGGAGGGGGTGTTAAACTCAGCAGCCAGAAGGAGCTTTCTGATCCACAAATCTAACCATGTCACTCCCCTGCCAAAAACTCTTCAGAGATTTAGCGACTTCAGGGATGGCTAGGAGAAGTCCGTCCTCTGCAGAGGCATCTATGAAACTAGTCAAAATTAGCAAAAACAATCATTCAAAGATGCTGAAGATTGATCAAAGGCTTACAACAAACTGAGAAGCATTTGTCCAATGGGATTCTCTACCATGGGAGGCCATAGTATTCAAGCTAAGGGATCACACACACACACACACACACACACACACACACACAGATTGAGCTCTACAGATTTGAAAGCTGAGAATCATATGATTTACATGACATATTAAGTAGAACTCGAACTTCAAATATCCTCACTCCTATTTAATCAGGGCCTGCTCCTAACTCTCAGCACTAGTGTGAAGTTTGAGGAAAGAAATGCCTGAGCCTGTGGGGATTACTGTGGACACTCTTCCTAGTTCTTGTCTCCAGTTTTGACATCCCTGCTGTTATCAGCACAGAGTGAACACCTCTCCTCTACATTCCCCAAGACTACACTCACATCCATCTGTAGGGCTGGAACTTTGGGCAGACTCAGGACAACAGCACCAGGTTTAAGAAATTCTAACGCACACTAGCGTCCACTGTTGTATTCATTCTGAGACCCAAAACATCAGGGCCACCAATTATACCATAGGACTCCACTGCGCAAATTAGAAAAAGGCACCTCCTTGGTTAGATGCAAGAAGCTGCTTAGGTTGGGACGCCTGGGTGGCTCAGTGGGTTGAGGTCTCTGCCTTCAGCTCAGGTCATGATCCCAGGGTCCAGGGATCGAGCCCCGCATTGGGCTCTCTGCTCAGCGGGGAGCCTGCTTCCCTTCCTCTCTCTCTGCCTGCCTTTCCGCCTCCTTGTGATCTCTGTCTATCAAATAAATAAATAAAATCTAAAAAAAAAAAAAAAAAAAGCAGCAGCAGCAGCTGCTTAGGCGTCCTGCTTGGTGAGTACAGAATGCCTTTGTAACGAAGGAAGGAACTTCTTCCTGCCCGGGCATACAGGCCTATGCCAAGCCACACAGTTCAGCAAAGGGAACATGGACCGTACAACCACATGAGACCCCCACCCCTTCCCCACCACCTCCATGGATAAAATCAGTAGGATGGCCAGGGCACCCGATGCATACAGGTGTGGGAGAAAATATTAGCAGGAAACTCATGGCCAATCAGTGTTTTATTCCTGAATATGTCTTCATGCCACATGCTTTCCTAGCCCCCCAAGCAATGCCAGATCTGCCTCCTGGATGACCAGCTACTTTTTACTGAGCTGAGAATTCCTTGAGGGCAGGATCCAGATGTTATTTGACACTATGAAAACCCCTGTCGGGGGCACCTGGGTGGCTCAGTTGGTTAAGCAACTGCCTTTGGCTCAGGTCATGATCCTGGAGTCCCAGGATCCAGTCCAGCATCAGGCTCCTTGCCTAGGAGGGAGCCTGCTTCTGCCTCTGACCCTACTCCCTCTCAAGCTCTCTCTCTCATTCTCTCTCTTTCAAAAAAATAAATAAAATCTTTTTAAAAAAGAACAAGAAAAAGAAAGAAAGCCCACATCATTGTCTACCATGGATGGTCCCAATCACCCCCAACTGCCATACACTGGTGAAGTGTCTCCCTTGTACCTGGCCCTGGGCTAGTGCTGAAGAAACCAGAAAGGAAGACGTTCCCTGCCCTCAAGTGACTTCAGTGACAGCTGAGATGGACACATAAGCAGATGGTGATTAAACAATGGGACCCGTGGGTGGTCTGGGAGCGTCATGGGAAGGCACTTAACCCAGCCTGGAGTGTTGGGGCTGGAAGTAAATCGGGAAGATGTTATGGAACATGGGAGCGGAGCGGAATCTTGAAGAATGGGTAGCATCTGTCATATAATGGAAGGAGGCGGGGAGGTTGGTTAGGAAAGGAGCTCTAAGTAGAGCCAGCGAATGCACAAAGATAGAGGCAAGGAGCAGAACTTGATCAAGAACACTCAGGAAGCAATTCCTCAGAGTGCATTAGAGGCAAGGTGAGGTGGGACAAAAATGTTGAGGCTAAAGAGATAAGAAAGGGGAAGGCATGTGCTCCCTGGATTCTTCCTCCTCCTGAAATCCCCACGAAGCTCACAGAAGATGCAGAGTATGCAGCTGGTGAGGCTGGACTGCTCCGCGTCACCTTTTGATCCCTCTACTCGTACAAGCTTAGGCAGCTCAGGCTGCCATAGCAGAATATCATAGACGGGGTGGCTTCAACGACAGACCTCTATTTCTCACGGGTCTGGAGGCTGGGAAGTCCAAGATCAGGGTGCCAGCACGGTCAGGTTCTGGTGACAGCCTTCTTCCCGGATGCAGACTGCTGACCTGTTGTTGTACCTGCCCTTGGGAGAGAGTGAGCTAGCTCTCTGGCCTCTTTTTAGGAAGGCACTAACCCCATCCTCAGAACCCAATTACCTCCCAAAGGTTCCACCTCCAAATACCACCACATTGGGGATTAAGCTTCAGCATAAGAACCTGAGAGGGATACGAACATGCCGAACATGCCGTATGTGCCATAACCCAGAGGCTTTCCTCCTGCCCCGGCCCACAGCAGACCGGAACGCCTTCTCTTGCAGATAAAAATCTGGAATCTAGTCTTCCCAGCTTGTTCTACTTCTACAAGCTTTTGCTTGCTGCCAGAGGTGGTGGAGCTGATGTCTTTCACTACTCCATGCAGGAGAGTGGCCATTTCTGAGGAAAATCAAGGACCACTTCAGATTACTTAGTATAAAAATAGCATATGAGAATGTTCGGAATCTTCAAAGTCTTGCAAGGGAAAAGGGCCCTTAGAAAGCCTCTAGTCCAGAGATGCCTGGCTGTCTCAGTCGGTAAAGCACGTGACTCTTGATCTCAGGGTCATGGGTTCAAGGCCCGGGTTGGGCGTGGCACCTACTTTAAAAAAAAGAGTAGGGGAGCATCTAATCCAACCCCCTCGTTCCACTCATGGGGAAAGTGAGATCCAGAGAGAGGAAGGGGCTTTGTCCAAAATCACACAATAAGGGAATCAGGCCCTTCTAGGTCAGTGCAGAGGAAAGAACCCATCGTTTGGAGACAGATCACATCTTCAAATTTGCCACTGTGTGTGTAATCTAAGCCAGATGGTAGGCTTAAACAAACACGATAACCTCTGCAAAGTGTCAGTGTCGCATTCAGTGACATTGTAGAGTGTCAGCCTATCATAGGTTTCCATAAATGGTCACCATCATTACAATTTCCTGGAACCTTTGGCAAACCCACCTTTGCGTGTGAATGATATACATCAAGAGATTAACTTGAACACTGGGGAAAGTGAGATGTTGCGGCTGGCGAATGGGATGCTGGGTCATCAGACCGCTTTGCTAGGACTTTCAAGGTGAGGCCCACCTGCAGGGCTGATGAGCAAAATATGGGATTCTTTAAACTCCTAAGAATGAAAGGAAATAAGCATCCCATGAGAGATCAGTGTGCACTGTCTGAGAAGCTCACATCAGCACATTGGTTTACCTATTTAATCTTGAATCTGACTCGGTGTCGATTTTAATGTTTCTAATTAGTACATCCTGGGACCTGGTGATGTCTCCCTCCAGCCCTCCTCTGGGGAAACAACCTAGGGGATGTAGGGTCCCTCCTCATTCTTCCTCAGCCATTTGTCACTGTTTATTAAGACACCTGGCCATCATCAGGGACTTGACTTAAATACGATAGGAAACAATGACACACTTCTCAGTACAGTAGCGGCAACACTGCATGCTGTGCAAGCCGATACAATCACTGCCAAAGTGAAAGCAAACCGTAGTTCCGTGGAAAGACAACTGGACAAGGGGCCGAGAAGAATCCTTCCTGTGCCTGATGTTGCAAACCAGTTCCACCATTCTGGACAAGTCACTTGATCCTTCTAAGATTATTTCCTTGTCTGTTAAAATACAAGTAAGTGTGCCAGCATCTGGGCTACCCGGCCCACAAGGCTGCTGTGACAATGACGAGAATCTAACATTTACTGAGTCCCATGACTATGTACCAAGCACCGAGTTCGGTATTTATTTACATAATTTGTATATTTCCCACAATCAACTTAAGGGGTAAGTATCATCAATTCCTATTATTATGGATGAAACTGAAGCTCTGAGAAGCTTAACTTCTATTAAGGGCCCAAGACCAGATTCAAACCCAGCTCTGGGCTCCTAACCAATCCTCTGTGCTGCATGTTTGTCCAGCAGAGCCCTACCTAGTCTTTCAGCAAGAATTTTACTAGGAGTCAACCAAGTGAAGATCTAGCATGAAGATTTCTTCATGCTAGATCTCTTTCTCCAAATGCAACGGCACGGACTAATTGCAGAATTATTCTTAATCTGAAGTCTCTCTACTTTACTTATTTAAAACTAGTTTTTATAATTCTCTAAGTCTTTTTAGAAGTCGCTGTGAAAAAGGATAAGACTTTAATCTCTGCAGGTGATTGGTACTACTTTTTTTTTTAATTTGGCTTGGCCAATTGGGCCTATTTCTGAGACCTCAGAGAAAATACAAAAGCCACGAAATCTGAATAAGACTTCTCTCCTAATTCAGCACAACTCCTGATGCAATCTATAGAAGGAATGCAAGTTCTAATGAGCTTGGAAAAAATTTACAACTTACATTTTAAGCCAAGTAAAAGACTTAAGAACCATATAAGACTAATTGTATATTTTTCACCGCAAGTATGTCTCTATTATAAAGGATATTTTATGTTATCTCAGAGTTAAACACAAGAGGCCCCTCTGTCACAAACCAATCCCCCATCATCTCAGTGAGTGCTCTCTAGAGAGCCTTGACAGGAACAATCTCAAGTGACAGTGCCAAATGTGGGAGACCATGATGCAGAATTGGAACCATGGAGTAATTAGTTCATTTTTTTTTTCATTCAAAAAGGACTTTCTCAAGGACTATGATTCATTCCACAAACATCTGTGCAAAGCCATGTAAAGAGTAAGGAAAGTGGCATGGTTCCCTCTCCCCCACACTAGAGGAATTTCCAGTCCCATTTCAAGGAAATAAGAAAGCCTGGTGGAAAAACAAGACAACTCTTAACTGAGCTTGCTCTAGGCTTAAACGAGTGCCAGGTGCTTTCAACTGTCATTGAATCTCCACCTGAACCCAGTGAAAAGGTCAGACTATGCACCCCTTTAGGATGAGAAAACTGAGGTTCAGGGGGATTAGTAAACTTGCCCACTATAGTGAATAATATTGCATTGCATATCTGAAAATTACTAAAAAGAGTAGTTCTTCAAAGTCCTCATCACAGGAAAAAAATATGTGTAACTATATGTGGTGACGGATGTTAACTAGATTTATTGTGGTGATCATTTTGCAATATAAACAAAGATCAAATCATTATGCTATACACATGAAATTAATAGGTTATATGTCAATTACACAGCAGTTAAAAAAAAAAAAAAAAAGCTGGCCCAAACCATCCAGAGTAGAGAATATAAAGAGACGGGCTCTGTTTCATGTCACTACCCTGAGAAAAGTCTCTCTCTTCCTCTCCTGAACATATTGTCCCCTTCCAAAACTGCAGGTAAAGCTTCAGGTACCTTTGCTGGCAGTTAAGGTACTCCCCCCCCAACATACTTGATTTCTCCTTCCGAAATGAAAGCTACGTGCTGTAACACATCAGACCAGACCCAACGAAATACTCTTGCAGCTCTCAGTCAGTCTAGACAACTTCCAGGTTATTGATATGCAACCACACATTGCTGACCTCTGCTACTAAACCTCACCTTTTGAAGGTGGCAATTTCCCCCCAGCTTCTGTAAAATTCTTTCTGAAAACAGGCACTATTCACATGCAATAGATAAGAGGAACAGTCTCACACTTGCATTGTTGTTAAGACGTTAGCCTCTATTGTAGGAACCCACAGGTAGAAAGAATCAAGGGATTTGATTGCCAAGAAAGAGTCCCTTCTTCAGGCTGCCAAGGAAAATGGGATGCAGCAAGTCTGTACTCTCGGGCAGAAAGCTTCTGCTATGTCTTCTGACATCCATGTGAACAAAGCAGCAAAAAAAGTTAATGCTCAATAGCAAAAAGCAAACACACTAGTGTATTCGATGTCAAACAATTATGGTAGGAAGCCATCAAATGGAAGCAACCTCAACAAGGAACACATGCTGAAAACAGGGACATAAGAACCATTTTGGTAACAATTTTTTGTAATTGCTCTATAGAAACATTTTGAATAGCCATCATAGTGTCTCTGCTCTTGTCCATTCCTTCTTTCTATATTGGCAGACTACCTCTAAGTTATTTAAAGGATAAAAGGAATGACACCCCTCAGAGATAAGTCCATAGTTAATTGTGTTATTTTAAGTGACTTTATAGTTATGTAAAAATATTTTTTATTTCATAGTGAATGAATCAATTATCTTTAATTGAACTTTAAGAAATGATTCAAAGTCCTTTCATGAGCTCAAGTCCAAACAGTACGTTCCCAGGCCAACCTTATAGGATTGCACTATTGCTTAATTCTCTAAGGAATTACCTAGAGATTTATAAAGGTCAGATAGATAAATACTCTAATTTGAAAAGAAGCAAAGCTTTCCAGCCTGTAACTCTATTTTGATGTTTCTAGAACGTGCATCCAAAGGCTTAGTTAAGAGTCCCCGGTCTTAATTGCCAAATATTTTTCTCATATTATTACTTCAAGTATGTTGAAGGTTTTATTTAGCAGCACACCTACAAATGAGATTTTTTTTTTCTTTTTGCAGGCCAGTTAATTTCACCAACTGATGAAGACTTTGTAATTTTTTTAAATGAAATTATATCTAATGACACCAAACCAATGCAGTTCGCAAATTTCAAAATCCATATTTTTAAAACACAAAGATGTATAAACCAAATTATGTCTAAAAGGCACAGAAAAATTATCTGGAGATGGATTTAGCTCTGTGAACAATTAGAAACAATGCTGAAAGCTGCTCATTTATGTCCCTCCCCTGTTATCACCTCGTCTGGGTCTTTCAATAATGGACTAAGAAATATAGGGGGAAAAAACAAAGCAGGGTTTTCAATATGGTTTTTCTTTGGGGAACAATAAAAACATTAAACTTTATACATTTAAGTGTCTGTGCACCGAATGGTAGCCTTTTCATGGGAGCCCAGCTTGGGTTTTGTCTGGGTGGGGAAGGGGGAGGGAGTCTGTGAATACCCTTAGAGTCATTTAAAATATATAGTATTAGCTAATTGATGAGAGGACTAAAAACAATAGTAAGTAGGCAGTCTGGCTGCGTGCCAGGAGCAAAGCTTTATGGTGAAAGCGAGTTTACATTAGAGGCCTGTTTTTCCCCTTTCCTTATATGAAATGAACAGCTGTAATTGAAAAGCAAGGAGCTCTATGGTTTATAGAAATAGGTGTTGTGAAGAGCCTTGGCCGTCTAATTTTCTTCCTATTGCAGGGCAGGCTTCCATTGTCTGTTTTTTAGAGCTAATTTCTTTTCTGATCAAAAGGCCCACGTCGTTGAAAAGGTAGTAATGACTATTCATTTGGCTGAAGCCTCTATTCTCCAGACTGCAAGCTTTATTTAGAAATGGCTATTTCTTTCTAAAAGGAAAAGCTCATTTATGTCCTCTATAATGTCAATTAAAGTAGAATATATTTTAATTATTTATCCTGAGGAGAAACCTTTTAGGAACTTAATTTAGTATGCCTCTGCTATGCAGACACTACAATATGTGAATGTGGAATGATATCTAGGCACATGGGTTTTATTTTATTTTACCACTAATGAATAGTTTATTTGCAACTAATTAACAAGTTAAATCGGCACAATTAGTGTCGGATTTCTTTAATAATATAACTCATAAAGGGATAGCCATTGGACCTAGAAAATAAGGTTGGTTGTTGGCTTTGTAAAGAAACCATTCCACAAAAGGGGCAGTTTTTTCCCATTAAGAAAGGGTTATTGGGACGTTCTTCCCGTTGCTTTTTCACGTGAAAGCTGGCCTGTGCTGGGGGAGGAAATATGTTCAGAAACAAGGGGAGACGGTGTTAATTACACAAACATCACATTAGAAAAGCCTCCAGGTCGTAACCCAGCGACGCTTTCCGGAGAAATGGAATTGGGGTGACCGCGGCCTAAGCGCCAAAACGCCGGCGCGGCCGGGCCTCCCGACAGACCTCGCTCTGTCGCCCCGTCTGGCCGCCGGCCCGCACCCGACCGGCTCGGCCTGAGCCCAGGCGACCTCCATACCTGACAAGCAGCCGCACGCCGGCCGTCGCCGGGCCGCGTCCTCCGCCCGGCTCTCCGTTGCGAGCTGCGGCCCCGGAGCCTCGAACTCCCGCCACTCGGACGGCGGCGCCGGGCGCGCGGGGGCCGGGGCTCCAGGCACGCGGGCGCCGCTGCGGGCGCCGCTCGGCAGGCGCAGCTCGGCGCGGCCGCCGGAAAGCGCGCGCGCCCCGGGGAACGCGCGTGGCCCCCGCGAGCCGGACGCACCGCAACGACCAGCCGGTGGAGGCTCGTCCCGCCGCCGTCAGCGGCCGCCGAGGGACTCCTAGGGGCGGGTCGCGTGCGGTTCCTGGCGCACAGCACGGCACACAGTAGGTGTGCGATAAAGGGCGAGTGAAAGGGAAAGGAATGATGGCCAGAAAGCGAGGCGAACACTGAAATTTCGCGCATCGAATTCCACAGCTCTCCACTCACCTCAAAGAAAAGGAGAAAGGAGAAAAGAAAGGAAGGAAAAGAGAAAAGAGGGAGGGGGGGAGAAGAGCTGCATGCTGCTTTGAGATTTACAATGTTTTCCAAAGTGCTCTCCCTTGCCCCCAGCCCGCCATCATCCTGCGCCCCCAGCGGTCGGGGCCGATGGTCTCGCCTGGTCACACCCGCTGCGCCTGTTGGTCTCGTGACGGTACAGGCATCCTTCCCCAGCGAGCACTTCCAGGGAGCACTGCCAGGAGACCCGTGCCCCCCGCTGGCCGAATAAGCCTGTGGAGTAACTCAGACGACATTACGTACTGATAACGATTTCTAGATGGCTTTCCCCGCCCTGGCTTCCGGCAGGCCACCTCGCTGCTGTAGAGGGGTCCTGCCTTCGCAGCCACGGAAGGAAGTGGGAAAGGAGATAGGCCCAGGCCCAGGCCCAGTGGGAAGCCAGGCCTGGCGGTAGGGTGCGGGTTCCAGGAGGCTGCTTGGCGGGGCTACTGCTTGAAGAGCCGAGCGCCTGCGGAAGGTTGTGGGCGGGGTAGGGGGTGGGGGCGGAGGAGGTTGTTGGGGAAGGCAGACATCGACCGCAGTGAGTGACCCGGAAGACCCTCTGGTAGCGGGGACCCAGTTCCCGGGGAAGGGTCTGCCTTCCTCTGGGGAGGTGGCAGCGCTCACGTTGTTAGGTCGGCGAGAGGGCGCTGAAGGCAAAGGTGGTCAATTTCCTTGTAGTTGCTCCGCACCTAGGGAAGAGAGAGCTGGTCATTCCTTAACACCCGGTGGGAGTGCAAGGGATCTTTGCAACTGAGCGCCAAGGTGTGGGCCAAGGCGATTCCCACTGTGTCTATAAATTAAAGCTCAGCTAACCAAGTAAATCAAATTCGGAAACTGGCTTTTAAAAAGTTCACCCTCCCTCCCAAAAATTATCACACCAAAGAGCAAGAGAATACGGTCGTACTGCCCACAAGAGACTTTTTGGTACCTCCAGGACCATGTCACCACACAACTCGGTAGCTCCCAATAAAACGGCTCTTCAGAAGAGAGCATCAACTACGTTATGGTTTGCAACCTACCCACCAGCCTGGAATCTTCAGTTCCTTCCCAGACCTGTAGGAACAAGTGTTTCATTGGAAGCGGTTCGGCAGGGAGCAGGAGTGCTGCAGTTGGGGGAGGAGGAACCAACTGAATGCTTGGAGAACAGGAAGGTGCTGTCTCTTCCATCTCCCCAGAGTGCTTTATAAAAGATGGCTCTGCAACAGCCCTCAGCCTCTGATTTCTTGACCAAGGCCCTCAGTCTGGCTCAAATACACGATCTTGGCTAGGAGATGGTCAAGGGATGTTCTCAAGGAAGAAAGAGGAATTACTGCCTTTGGATAAGCAAACTTTTTTTTCCGGCTGGAAAGCAAAGCGTTTCTGAAGGTCGTCGGGATACGTTTTCCCGCACTTAATACTCAAAACCAGACCGCTCTCTGGGCTCTGCTGCACTTGAAAAAGGCGATTGATTGTTCTACCCTATTGTCAGGCCTCGGCCCCCAGAGCGGGCACCGATGCACACCCATCCCATCCCGAGATGCACGCAAAGGGCATCTCTTCCGAGAGTTGGGTCGTAATCGAGCTGGATACCCTGAAAAAGGTCCCCATGAGCTGAGAAGGAATCAACGTCCCGCCCCCGCCCCCGCCGCCGTGAGCGATGGGATAGCCCCTCTCCTACCCTGCTCTACCAGTTGCTCTATGGCACAACCCAACAACTGCTCGAGTATACTTTGCAGGTATGAGGCCCTCCGGACACACCTGATTTCTGCCAAGGCTGGAAACCGGAGGAGGCAAGAGTGGGAGTGCACTGTGCACCCGGGGCCGCCAGGCCAACACGCTAGTGACCGGTCCCCCCCAGCTTTGCGCTAACCAGCCCTCTAAGGATAAGCACCACTTCTGCCCAGCGGCAAAACCTGCTACCTCTCCTTGAAGGGTTGGGGCGACCTCGAAGCCCGGGAGGGCGGGAAGGGGCGCCTCTAGGTGAAGTTTCCAACCGAAGCCAACAAACGGCGCTGTTGCCACGCCCTGAGTCTTGGGATCCCCAGTCCCAGCCCCAGTCGGAGGGAGCCAGAGCTCTCTTGGGAGGGCAGGGGGGATGGGGAGTGGGTACTTGGCCGGGTTCCCAGCCCGCCATCCGGGGCTCTGTGTGCCGCCACGGGTTCCCGGAGGCCCCAAAGGGCTAGAGAGCTGCCGAACGCTCCCTCTTCTCCGGAAAAGGATGGGAAGAACTGGTCCTGGATCCCGCTGTGCCCCTTGCTTCCCTCACTCGTTGCAGAGTTCCTGTCAGAGACACGGGTTCTGGCTCCGCTGGCTGTCTTGCCTCGCCTCAGCCCCTGTCCGAATCGAGGCCCCTCCGGCTGTTGTACCTGCCTCGACCCTTCTCCCGACCCCTAGCTGAGATCGCGCCGCTCAGCTGGTGTCTGCGCTGGCGCTGCTAGTGGGCCAGAAGAGCGGGTTTCCTTCCCGCCTTCCCCGCACCTGCCTGTAATGACCTTGTTCGACTATAGAGATGTTCGTTTGGTTTGAGGACGTTTCCTCAGAAATGTTTTGAAGGAAATTCGCCTTGACTCCTGCTTAGGGCTGTGCAGACCACTCCGGAGCCACCAGGCACAGAGACAGTTTGAATCGCGGCCTCCGCGGGAATCCAGGACTGTGGGAGATGCTATCTGTCCTGGTGGAACACTGGCAGAGTGTGAAATGTGAAAATGAGCTCACCTAAGCCACTGACTAGTCAAATGACAAACAGCTGGGGGCAGTCACTAGTCCCCTAGATAATCTGCTGCGGGGAGGCGTACAGACCCAGCGCAGCATCCTTCGCCTTGGGAAATATGCAGCTCAGGCGCTGTCACCACAACGGCTTACTTGGGTCCTAAAACTTGGAAAGAATCCTGACATCTGTCAGGCTACTGGACGCCAGGCCGCGCGTCGGTTGGGTAGTTTCCTAAAACGCGCTTCACTTAGCAACAGCCTCAGAGGCCCAGAGAACCCGAGAGGGCATCTGGAGAAGGCGGCAGGCGGGCAGGGTTACCGCACATTGACTTATTTGGGAGAAGGTGGGAGAAGGTGGGTTTGCCTAGAAAAAATGGACTTTGTCAGCTAGTTCTGCCAGAAAACAAGTGCTGGTGGAGATCGCCAAATCATTCGATTCTCTGAGACACGTCTTCTAGTCTGTGCCAGCTTAAGTATGCACACCCATGCACGGACACACACACACACACACACACACACACACACAAACACACAAACACATATAGACATAAGATCCATACACAGAACCATTCCAGATAGTTTACTCTAAAACCCTAAATCGCATATTTGTTCAAAGGACTGCAGCCCTTGACTGTAGACATTTTCTTCCTTCCGGCCAGAAAAGCAAGAGAACATAGACCAGGTGCAACCCAAACTTAAGGGACTGGTTCAGAGAGGCAAAATTTCCAGAAGATGATGCCGGCTGGGAGCCAGGATTCTAGTGTCACCGGTCCGCCCACCCCAGAGGGGGCTGGTCTGCTCTATGCCAGGCTCCCTCCCAAGTCACCAGGGTATACTTTTAAATTCGTGCAGGAAAGGGTGGGGAGAGCTCCCAGCATGCAGGTGTCCCAGGATCGCCTGGTTTTTGCATTAGCGCTAAGGAGCTAAAAGCCTAGGTTTTTGTATTTTTTCACACTTCGGATTTACGCTATTCTTTTGATTCCCCATCTTTCCACGAGGCTGGGGGAAGGGGACCACACTGCGCGGACGCCGTATTTCACTCTCTGCCACTTCTGCCTGGCTCGCTACTCCTTCCCACCAGTCGCCTCGGGCGGCTCCGGGAGTTTTCGAACGCTGTGCCACTCGCTCAGGCTGGCGACGGCGAATGTCGGGGTTCCGTCTACCCGCAGCCTGGGCTCCCGAGACACTAGTCTTTGGCAGACAACATGACATGCGGATGAATGTCCCGCTCCGAGTCTCGAGGCTCTGGCCAGGATGGCTGTAAAACAAAAAAGGAGAAGGACGGAATCCGTTAGCAGAGCCTGCTCCCCGGGGAGGCGGCGCGGCTGCGCAGCGAGAGCAGCGCTCAGTGGTCCTGGCAGGTGCGCGGCCAGTGGAGGGGGCCCGGCGGTCCGCCCCGAGGACGGCCTCGGCTCCTCTCCGGCCACCGTCCCCCCGCCCCAACCTCCAAGAAACTTTTCTTTCACTTGGAGAGGCTCCGTGTTGCCATGAAAACGGATTTTCCAAGGGGCCCGACCCTCCCCCTCAGGGGCATCGGACTGGAAAAACCGAAATGGCCAGAGAGCAGAGACAAAAAGGGGCCGCTAAGCGGGGGCCTGGAGCGAGAGAGCCGAGGCCGATTCACCCCCTCCGCCCCCCACACACTCCCCACACCACCGCCTGTGAGCGCCTCCGCCCGGCCCGGGCAGCAGGCGGCTGACTGCTCTCCTTCACTCAAGCCAGCGGAGAGCGTCACAACCCCAGTGCGCTCCGCGGTTCTGAAGCCTGTCTCCCGTGCCCCCGTCCCTCATCCCGGCTCCATCCTGGGCGCGCAGGCCCGCGGCTTCCCGGCAGAGGGTCCTTCTGGGACAGCGGTCGATCCCAGGGAGGGCTTCTCGGAGCCTCCGTTGCCCCCTGAGTCCCCAAGCTCGCCTGGGTAACTGGCGATGCCCTGTGTCCCTATCGCTGGCAGCAGAAGCGGTCGGCGGACCTCCGCGCAGACGGCTGGATGCTTTGCAGGGTGGCCCCCGGTACCAGGCACCGCTCGGTCCTGATGGGGCTGCAAAGTTGCTTTCTGAACCCCGAGGGCGCCCCTCTGCCCCCTCCCCCCAATCCTGCTTGCGCGCCCCCTCCCCCCTCCGTCACTTCCTCGAGTTTCGTTATTTCAAACTTTTTGAGACCCTAATTGGTGGTCTCTGAGCGGCTCTCTGGGACTCCCGCCTCCTGAATAACTCCCGTCACGTCACCGGGCCCAAGAGGGGCGTGGGGGTGAACGAAAGGGCTCCCCGAACTTTTTTTTTCCACTGGGGCCGCACGGGGACTCCGTGATGATTGGCCAGGGCGCATCACTGTGAGCCTGTCAATCACGAGGCCTCCCGGTGGCGAGGGGCGGACCGAGTCCCAACCCCGGGGGATCGGAGCAGGTATATAAGGGACCCGGCGAGCGCCCGGCCAGACTGCGAATGCGGCCAGCTCGAGACAACGCATCAGGTGCGAGTAGCCTGCGGGTTCCTGCCGACTTGGCGCGGAGCACTTTGGCAAGCCTGCCCTTCCCGCCTGACCCGCCGGCCCACCGGCCCCCGAGCACCCCTCCGACGGAGTCCCCGGGCCTTTTCACCGTGGCCGCTCCAGCCCCGGGAGCGCCTTCTCCTCCCGCCACTCTGGCGCACCTACTTCCCGCCCCGGCCATGTACAGCCTGCTGGAGACCGAGCTCAAGAACCCCGTGGGGCCACCCACCCCTGCGGCGGGCGCAGGCGGCCCCGCAGCCCCCGGCGGCGCAGGCAAGAGCAGCGCGAACGCAGGCGGCGGCGCGAACGCAGGCGGCGGCAGCGGCGGGGGCTCGAGCGGCGGGGGCGGGGGCGGCGACCAGGACCGCGTGAAGCGGCCCATGAACGCCTTCATGGTGTGGTCCCGCGGGCAGCGGCGCAAGATGGCCCTGGAGAACCCCAAGATGCACAACTCCGAGATCAGCAAGCGCCTGGGCGCCGACTGGAAACTGCTGACCGACGCCGAGAAGCGGCCGTTCATCGACGAGGCCAAGCGACTGCGCGCCGTACACATGAAAGAGTACCCGGACTACAAGTACCGGCCGCGCCGCAAGACCAAGACGCTGCTCAAGAAGGACAAGTACTCCCTGCCCGGAGGCCTGCTGCCCCCCGGCGCGCCCGCCGCCGCTGCCGCCGCCGCCGCCGCCGCCGCCGCCAGCAGCCCGGTGGGCGTGGGCCAGCGCCTGGACACGTACACACACGTGAACGGCTGGGCCAACGGCGCGTACTCGCTGGTGCAGGAGCAGCTGGGCTACGCGCAGCCCGCGACCATGAGCAGCCCGCCGCCGCCGCCCGCGCTGCCGCAGATGCACCGCTACGACATGGCCGGCCTGCAGTACAGCCCCATGATGCCGCCCGGCGCCCAGAGCTACATGAACGCCGCCGCCGCCGCCGCCGCCGCCTCGGGCTACGGGGGCATGGCGCCCTCGGCCGCCGCCGCCGCGGCCGCCGCCTACGGGCAGCAGCCCGCCACCGCCGCCGCCGCCGCCGCGGCCGCCGCCGCCATGAGCCTGGGCCCCATGGGCACGGTGGTGAAGACCGAACCCAGCTCGCCGCCGCCCGCCATCACATCGCACTCGCAGCGCGCGTGCCTCGGCGACCTGCGCGACATGATCAGCATGTACCTGCCACCCGGCGGGGACGCGGCCGACGCCGCCTCGCCGCTGCCCGGCGGCCGCCTGCACAGCGTACACCAGCACTACCAGGGCGCCGGGACTGCCGTCAACGGCACGGTGCCGCTGACCCACATCTGAGCGCCCGCCCGCGCGCGCCGCCCCTCCGCCCCCATCCCGCCCCGCACCCCCAAGTTGGGACGCCTTGTTGTTTAGCTTTGCTTGCCTGGGACTGTTGCCTTGTACCGATGATGGGGAGGACAGAAAGTTTTGCTGTAGCTGTCGGGTTTTGTACGAAAGCGAAAAGAAGTCCGGAGCGGCGGAAATGGGACTTTCTAGAGCTCGCCTACTCCTCGCCGCTGCCCCTCCCTCCCCTTTTGTAGGCTGGGAATCGCTGTGATGTTTGCAGAGAAAAAGCAGCCCCCCTCCTCCTCCTCCTCCTCCTCCTCCTCCTCCTCCTTCTGGGTTCCTGGGTTTTTCTGTTGCATTTGAAAATGTTGTCTCGTTAGTTTACTGTTAGCCAAGGAGTGAGTGGATAGGAGAAACGTGCTCTCTCGGGGAGGCTGGCCTGAGAACGGCAACGCCTCCTCGCCTCGTCGCGTTGCATCGGTTTTCCTTGTGGGTTTTTGGGGGGCTGACCGCGCGGAGTGGCGCGGCAGCTCAGGCCAATGTTAATTTATAGCCAGGTGTGCGTGTGTCTCCCGCCTCGCCGCCCCTGGCCGCGGGACAGCTTCTGTCCAGTCCGCATTTAGGCTGTTGAGTTGGTGATTTCTGCCGTGATCTGTTTGATATTTCGTCGCGCTAATGTATTCGGATTTCGTTTGGGTGGTGGGGAAGGGGCTATTTTGTTTCAGGTTTTCCAAGGTTTTACTCTTAATTCCTAAATGAGAGATCAATAAATTTTATAACCAACGTAATGGAGTCCTGATAATTTTGCGGGCCTGAAACTCTCCGCGGGTCGGGGAGGGAACCATCACTCGGTATTAAGAGCCATGGTCCCGTCCTGCGGGGGCAGGGGTGGGGGCAGCGAGCGTGATCCGAGAGGGTTTCTGACTCCTGGTCATCCAAAACCCTCCAGCTCCCGATCCTTGCTACGGAAACTCTCCAGGGAGCAGGCGGTTAGTCTTCCGGGAGCGTGTGCGGGAGCCGGCACCCGCTCGCTGAGCGAACACCCCGCGGCCGTGCACTTGTTGATAGCGGGCAGTGCCCGCTGAAGGAGGGGCTGTCGCGGCAGCCACGCGGGGCGCGGAGGGGCTGCCGGCGGCCGCGGAAACCGGCCAGAAGTAGGGGGCACGTTTACCTTTGTGCACTGGGGCGGGAAGACATTTGAGCCGAGCAGAAATATTTACAAAACGAAAACCCTTCGGAAATCTCAATTATCCTATTAAAAATAAGTGGTTACAGGGATCCTGAGCAGGAAGTACGTGCATTTCAACCGTGGTGGCTGGAGCGGCAGGAGCTTCAACACTAGAACGCTGGGTTTTGAAAAGTGCACCTCACACTTGAAAAGATCTCTAAAACTCCTCCACTGGCTTTTTCTTTTTGACTTGTCAACCCAGACCACCTATTTGTTTTCCAGAAGAGGCTCTCTCTCTCATCCCAAACCTCCAGCCCGCTTTCTACTCCTACCCCCCCCCCGGCTTCCCCCCAATCCCTGACCCTTAGGAATTCCACCGTGCCCCCCGAAAGGCCTTTCGTTTCGCGCCCGGCCACACCGCCCCAGTGTATCTGTTTGGGGCCTAGGAAGAAAACAAATAGAACCAGTGTTTTTTTACCCCCTCCTCAGCTGTTTGAGGTGATTTCCTTAATCCCTTTAATCCTGTTACCTCGCTATCCCAGAATAACTAAACTCGGTCTTTCCAATAAGCTTGGCCTGGCGCACCGTTCTTATCCTCATCCACTCTTGATCACAGGTTTCTTTGCCTGAGGTCTGCCGGGACTCTGGGCGACAGAATCTCCCATAAATTGGTCCGAATTCCACATTTCCAACCGGCTTCCTTTGTGCGGGCCAGCCATTCACCTGCGGGCCTGGGCGGGCCTCAGGGGGAGGGGCGGAGGCTTTCTACCGCTTCGGGGGTCGTGCCCGCTCTTTACACATCACTGCGGATGCTGGAGACTAAGCTCACCACGCCTCTCCAAGAAAGGTCGGGTCTCCCAGAGAAGGCAGCACCACCCCTCCCCCGCAGACGGGGGCACTGTCTCCGCCCCCCGCCCCCCCAACCCAAAGCGCCCCACCCGGTACTTTGCAGCTCGAGCTGGGAAGGCAACCGGCGGTGATGCACAGACCCCCGCGCTGTGCCCTCCACCCCACCCGGTGCTCCTCCCGAGCCTGCCGCGTCCGGGACAGGGTTCGGGCGAGGTCTCCGTTCCACACCCTCTACTCTCCATTCCGGGGTCACAGACCCCGAGCCCCTCCTGGCTGGTGGGTGCTGCAACACTCGCCGCTGGAATGGGAGCAAACCCACAGGCTGCCCGGGCGGGGAGCCCTCACTACTCCCCCTTCAACCACCCCCCACCCCGCCACACACACACACACACACACACACACCGTCGCCCCGTGCTCCAACGTCCCCAGGGCCGTCCCTCTCTTGTCATCTCCACCCCCACTATTCATATCTTTCGCAGTGTTTGGGCCTCAGTAAAATACCTGGCTGTAGGTTACTCTGGGTTCAAATTGCTAGCGATTGTGGACACAAGTTTGGTCTGCAGTGACTATAGGAAAGGGAGGGTGAAAACAAGCAGTTTCCCCCCACTGAGGGGGCGGTGCCTATGGGGGAAGAAACTGACTCGGCTCCTTTCGGAGAGTCCATTGTGCTGCTGCCTTCTTCTTAGAAGTGCCAGGGTCCCCCTTTCAGCGAGGTTCATATACTGCTCACTCCCTCTCGGAGTACCCGTAGCTTTGTGCTCCACTGGTCTGGTTTCCAACTTGTCTTTAAGAAAAAAGATTTCATCAATCAGCACATTTGCAGAATTTAAATATAGATAAAAGATTCTCTCTCTCTCTCTCTCTCTTTTTAAACTTTGGCATTAGGGAAGGGAGGGAACTGAGCCTAAACGGGAGTGAAACTTCCATCCTCCAGGCCAGAGTTTTCCAACTAGAGCACCCCCTTCCCGCTCCCACTCCTCCCACACACACCTCTTGCCTGACAACTGCCCCTTCCTCTGTTGTACAGATTGGGGTTCTGGTAAGATTTAACTTAAAATAAGGTTTCTGCTCTTAAGTGGTCAAACCCCAGCTCCTGCCTCTTCTATCTTCTTTCCCTAGATGAAACTGGCTCCTAAAGGGGAAAGAGTGCTCAGGATTGCTGAGCTGGGGCACAGAAGAACCAGACCCCCAGGCCCGCAGGGCTCTCTGTTCCACCACGAGACAGAGAGAAACCCCTGAAATCCCAGTGCAGTGGTGTCTCTACAGAAGAGGTCATTCCTGACACAGACACCTAGAAGCCAGGGCTAGGAGAAAGGAGATCTGAAGTGGGAAGCAGGAGGTCTTTACACAGTAGAAGAAACCAGCCCATCTTTTTTAGCTTTCTCCTGACTTGGGGCTGGGGGGTGGGGTGGGGTGGGGTGGGGGAGCTACCTTGTGGTAAGAATTATCCCACATAGAGATTTTCTTCCCTGTCCTCTCCACACAACTCCCCTCATTAATCTCCCTTCTAGAAATCTACAGTGGGGGAGAGGGCATCCAAAACGTAGACCAACGTTTGTAAACAGATGTTCCACACAGAACTCCTTAAATGGTAAAAGTTATGCACAAGCCAAATGTCCAACAAATAGGAAAATGTTGTTTAAAATATGTTTTCAAAAAAGGCTTCTTTGCAGATATTAAAAAATGTGTGCGGAGAGATTTTAATGACAGGGAAATGTTTAAAACACAAAAGGAAAAGAGCAAGATACACAAAAGTATGTTCAGTGTGTATGACCTATTTAACAATAAGGATATATGACTGGAAAAATATGCAAAAATGCAGGGTAGTATTATGAATCCTGGTTAGTCTTCCTTTTATGTTCTCATACTTTCCAATTTCCTCTGATAGGATTGTATTCCTGTTATCACCAGAAAAGGCAGGTTAAAAATAATTCTCTCCCTATCACAAATACAGAAATGTGTCTCCATGTGAAAGAAGAAAGTTCCAGCTTTCCCTTCATTTGTTTTGGGGTGAGGAGGGGGGCAGGGAGCCCCAGGAGAAGTAATCCTCCGGCTCTCCTTGGGGTTGGGGCCTGCAGTGAACACAGGCAGGAGGAGCACACCAGAGCAACCCCCCGCCAGGCGCCCTCCTCAGTAAGCAGAAGCAGGATCAGATTAGTGACGGCTCCTTCATTCTTCAGACCCACTCACTGGAGAAAAAGACCTCCTTGGGAGCCAAGCTGAACAGCCGGGGCTGTGGGAAGCAGGGGCCACTGAGGAACCAGAAGGCACATAAACCTGGGGGCCTAAGCAACCCTCACTGCCCTCTTGGGAGAGGGGCAGGAAGTAAGCCCTTCCTTAGGTGGGGTCCCAGGCCCGGTGAAGGAAGGGCTGGGTGAGTACCCACCAGCAAATGAAGGCGCTGTGCTGTGTCCCTCCGCCCCTTGGCCACCCTCCTCATCCACACTGCTGACATTTCTTGCCAGACCACCGCCATGGCGTCTGACCTGCTCCTGCTTCCACTCTGCTCCCCACTGTTCGCCTACATGTTTTCTCCATAGAATGTTCCCTCCAACTTTCCAAACACAAACCCTATCGTTGTCGCTTCCCATCTTAATAACCTTCTGGTGGCTTCCTCCGGACGGCTCTTTAAAAACTGTACCAACTCCTCCAAAGCTTTGCTTGATCCAACACCTGCCCATCTCTCTGAGCTCAACTATTTTCCCTCCCTCAACCCCCGCCAGGATTCTTTTGGGCAATGTCTGTTGAGTAAATAAATCATAGTTCCTGGTAGTTTCACATCTAAACCAATTTTAATGGCCATCCATTGACTGAGATAAAGATTGCTATACACACACGGTAGCCATCTCGTTTTGTGAGATTTCATCTTGCGGGATTTGCCCAAATCTGTGCATAAAATGCACATTTCCTGATGATAAAATCTCCTAGCAAAAAAACCTCATTTCTTTCCTGCCTTGGGGCTTTTGAATGTGCTATTCCCTTTTCCAGGAATGTTCTTTCTCAAGCTCTTCCCTCAGGTGATCTAAAGCCCTCCAGAAGATCTCAGTCCTAGCATCGCTTCTGGGAAGCCATTGTGATGCCTTCCTCTGGACTAGGACAGATCCCCTTGTTACAGCTCTCATAGCCCTGGGTTACTTCAAACACTGATCCCAATGGTCAACTTACGTTTATTGGTGTGATTCTGTTCTGCCTCCCTCCTGGCTTCTAGGTACCTAGCACAGTGCCTATTCCGTAGTAGGCTCTCAAAAATGTATGTGGACGGTTTACTGCATGTTTAAGGAATGAGGGCCGTGGGGGCTTGAAGCTAATGGGATCAGTGCAAGCCCATGAATATCAAGATGGAATTTGCCACCCTGGCTCCATTCCTCAGCAACTATAGGCTTTGGGGACATGACTTACTCTGAGTCGCAAGTTCTTCAGATGTCAAGCGGGAACAACAATGTCTCTGGTCTCTCGCGGGGATTCAAAACAACAGGGGTGCCTGGGTGGCTCAGTGGGTTAAAGACTCTGCCTTCAACTCAGGTCATGATCCCAGGGTCCTGGGATCGAGCCCCGCATCAGGCTCTCTGCTCAGCAGGGAGCCTGCTTCCTCCTCTCGCTCTCTCTGCCTGCCTCTCTGCCTACTTGTGATCTCTGTCAAATAAATAAATAAAATCTTAAAAAAATAACAACAAAACAACAACAAAAAAGATGCTCTGAGAGCGAGTACGGTGCTTGGCACCCGGCCGTTGTACAGTGTGTGTTAGTACGATTATCACCTTGGTTAGTAGCCTGTTGATCCTTTAGGGAGGAACTTATGCCCCCTGGTCAGATTCTGTACTTCCTACCATCACAAGTGATGTTCCTCATTGCTGAGGCCAGCGTTTGCCATGGAAGGAAGGCAAAATAAGACATCTGCATTAAAAACAAACAAACACTATGACACCAAAAGCATAAACACAAAGGAAAAAATAGATAAATTGGACTTGGCCAAAAAAACCTCTTTTGCTTCAAAGGACACCATCAAGAAGGTGAAGAGACAACCCATAGACTAGGAGAAAAAATGTGAAAATCATATATAGGATAAGGGGTCTGCATCCAGACTATATAAAAAGTTAAAACTCAATAATAAAAAAATGCCCAGTTGAAAATGGGCAAAGGCCTTGAACAGGTATTATTCCAAAGAGAATATACAAGTGACTGACAGACACACGAAAAGATGCTGGACATCATTAGTCATCAGAGAAGTGCAAGTCAAAACCAGAGACGGCACCGTGAGGACGGCTCTAATAGTAATTTAAAAATAGGCAAAGCAAGTGTGGCTGAGGATGCCGAGAAATTGGATTCCTTATGCAGTGCTGGTGGGAATGTAAAATAGTAAAGTCACTTTGAAAAACAGTCTGGCAGTTCCTCAAAAAATTAAACCCTGAGTTACCATATGACCCGGGAATTCTACTAGGAAAAATCAAGAGAAATAAAAACATACATCTACACAAAGATCTGTACGTTACTGTTCAGAGCAGCACTATGTATAATAGTCAAAGAGCAGAAACAACCTAATTGTCTTTTAACATTAATGATTAATGGATAAATGATTAATGGATAAATAAAATGTGATATATCCATACAATGGAATATTTTTTCTGCAATAAAAAGGAATTGAGGGGCGCCTGGGTGGCTCAGTCAGTTAAGCCTCTGCCTTTGGCTCAGATCATGATCTCAGGGTCCTGGGATTGAGCCCTAGGCCCCAGGTCAGGCTCCCCACTCAGGGGGGATTCTGCTTCTCCCTCTCCCACTGCCTCTTCCCCCACCATTGTGCTCTCTCGCTCTCTCTCTCAAATAAATAAATAAAATCTTTAAAAAAAGGAATACTTGTATATATACAGTTTAGTATACATATGTATATTACCTAGCTCTGTCAACTGATAAGCAGGCCTAGTGGCAAGGAAATCCCAGTAGTAACCAGCACACCTAGTATCCAGATTTTAGCTCCTAATACAATTTTTCCTTGAGAAGAACCGGACTCTTCAGGAAAATGACTGATTCTAGATTCTAGGACTGGGGCCAGAAGTATACAAAATGAGTCTGGAGCATCCTGTAGTGCCAGAAAGTACAGAAAGGTAAGAAGGAAGGCAAGGAAGGAAGGAGGGACAGACCACAGTGATGGAGATGTGTCAAAGATACAGAAGCCAACTAAAAGAGCTCCCAATGACCAAATCTGCAACAATTTGAGCAAAAAAGTTAATAAAGTAGTATGGAATTATAACCCGAAATATACAACAAATATCCATGTATGTATACTGATATAAATAATTAATACATAAATGAGGGGAGGTGAAAGGACAAATCAGTGCAGAAGAAATCAAAATAGTTTCTGTAAACAAATAAATAGTTTATGCAAAGTAGGGGCTTATGCAAAAGCCCTGGCTTCAGGGGAGTGGAGTAAATCCCCATCCCTTAAGGGTAGGCTGCTCAAAGTGACTAACTTTCAAAGAGAATTGTATGGAAAGCGGGGGAAAAAGTAACTTTGAGGTGGAGAAACCTGACAAACACTACTTCAGCCGGAAGATCAAGGTCAACATCAACAGTGATAAGTCATGTTGATGGTGTGTATTATCCATGTGATGTGATGAAGACGGCACTTTTCCTCTGGGGTCTTCCTCCCCAAAACCTGTAATCAGCCTAATAATGAGAAAGACATCAGCTAAATCCTAATTAAGGGATATTCTACGAAATACCTGACCAGCAATCCTCAATGCTGTCATCAAACACAAGGGAAGTCTGAAACCCTCACAACCAAGAGTAGCCTAAGGAGACATGACCTACTAAATGTAATGTAAATGTCATGTGGTATCCTGGATAGGATCCTGGAAGAGTAAAAGGACTTTAGGGGAAAAAATGAGGAAATATAAATAAAGTGTGGAGTTTATTGAGGAATAATATCATATATATATTTATTATCATATATAATAATATATCGTATATCATAAGTCATAATATATGCTATTATCATATATATCATATCATATATATCATAACATAACAAATATTGATATGTTATTGGTATGTACCATACCAATATTGTATGGTATGTACCACACCAATATAAGATGTTGATGATTGGGGAAACTGCAACATTGTACGGCAACACATGGGAACTCTCTGTATTATCCTCCCAATTTTTTCATAAAACTATTGTAAAAAGTAAAACTTATTTTAAAGATTTTATTTATTTATTTGAGAGAGAGTGAGGGAGAGAGCAGGAGCAGAGGAGGCCAGGGGAGGCAGAAGCAGCCACCCAGGCACCCCTCAAAACTCATTTTAAAAAGTGAGTACGGAAAAAAAAAAGTGGGTACGGGGCGCCTATGTGGCTCAGTCAGTTGAGCGTGTGCCTTCAGCTCAGGTCATGATCCCGGGGTCCTGAGATCGAGCCCTGCATTGAACCCGCCTCAGTCTCCTTGCTCCGTGGGAAGCCTGATTCTCCTTCTCCCTCTCACCCTGCTTGTGTTCCCTCTCTTGCTGCCTCTCTCTCTCTCTATGTAAATAAGTAAAATCTTTTTTGAAATAATAAATAAATAAAAAGTGAGTAGAGTTGACCTTCATACAATGTGGAGGCCGGTGTGCCTACCCCACCTCTTTGCATGCTGTCGAAAATGCACATATATCTTTTGGCTCCCCCGAAACTTAACTACTAATAGCCTACTCTTGATTGGAAGCCTTATTGATGACAAATACAGTCCATTAACACATATTTTGTATGTTATATGTGTTATATACTGTATTCTTACAATAAAGTAAGCTAGGGAAAAGAACATGCTATGAAAAAAATTATAAAGGAGAGAAAATACGTTAATAGTGCTGCACTCTACTTACCTGAAAATAAATCCACATGCGAGTGGATCCGTGTGGTTCAAACCTGCGCTGTCCAACGGTCAACTGTACTTTGTGGGTTAAAGGAAATCTTCATTAGGAAAAAAAGCTCCTGTTAAAAAAAATAATTAAAAGCTCATTTATTTTTATTTTTAAAAAGATTTTATTTATTTATTTGAGAGAGAGAGAGCGAGAGCGAGTGCATGAGTAGGGGCAGGGGCAGAGGGAGAGGGAGAAGCAGACCCCCTGCTGAGCAGGGAGCCCGATGCAGGGCTCGATCCCAGGACCCTGAGATCATCACCTGAGCTGAAGGCAGCGGCTTAACAGACTGAGCCACCCAGGTGCCCCAAGAGCTAATTTATTTTTAAATATGTTGTTTTCAGGGCACCTGGTTAGCTTAGTTGGTAGAGACGAGACTATCGGTCTCGGGGTTGGGAGTTCGAGCCCCACGTTGAGTGTAAAGGAAGTAGGGCAGCTGGCTTGGAGAGCTCCGTGGGGAGATGTACTAGAGGCCACAGTCTGATGGTCATTTGGCACATGGGCATTTGGGACGCTCACAGGTCTGGAATAATTCAGGTAATATATTCTGTGTGTTGAGTGACAAGCATCATCCCTCTTACAGCAATGCTACAATGTAAGAACCACTTTTGTCCCCATCTTACAGAAGAGCCCCTGGAGTCTCAGAGAGGTGAACAAGGCCTGCTCGAGGAAAGCCAGCTAATGGACAGACCTTGGGAGGAGCTCGATCTGGAGCCCGTCTGGTCACAGCACACGAGCTCTGAAAGGCTTACTCGCTGGCTTTCGAGTTGGGGCCCTGATTCTCTTCTCTGCCCGTGGAAAGGACACAGCACCTAGCGAGGACCTAAGCCCTATCTTCAGGGCAGGAGAGCACGGCCAGCTGCCCTGGCCGGCCCTCCCCCCATCAGCACCTCTTGAACTGGTGCCGCGGATGCCTCCTCGGCACCTCCTGTCAGATTCCTCGTCCTTGCTGATTTCAGGGACTGGACTGTCACGGGCGTCGCCATTGCTGCTGTAGCTCCTCAGGCGCCACATGCTGCGAGTCCTCGTTATCTCTGGACAGCTCTTTTTGGTATGTCAAGGATTTATTCGGTAGAAGGGGAAGAAGCCGGAGAGGAGAACCTTCTGCTGATCATACTTTGCTGCTCGTGAATAGCCTGGAGTCTGGAGCCCTGGAAATGGAAGCCCTCGTACCCAGAAAGGAGAGTGCTGACCGGTCCTGTGGAAAATGGTGGCACCTACAATGGCCCGGGGTTGGGGGTGGTGGTGTTCCAGAACCTTCCTCGGGGAGCCACACACTTCTACGAGCAAACGCTCGTGGAAAAATGAAAAATGAACTCAGTTTCTTCAGGTTTCTTCAAGCCAAGATTAGCATGTGATTCTCCCTACCTTGCTGGGGAGGAAGTTCGTGTTCTCACAGGTTGGAGACAGGACGAGAGCTTACTTGGACCCAAAGAGGAGTGGAGAAGCATCACCTGCGAAGCTATTATTAAACTTCAGTTTTTCCCATCGTGAGAGAATCATAGATGGGGTGGGCGGACAAACAGCAGGGAGCCTAGGAGTAGTGAAGGCGCTTTGGCCAGATCTGCCCCTGAGGAGCAGTGTGACCTTGGACAAGCCCTCTCCTTCCTCTCCTCAGGCCAGTCAAGTCTTCCTTACTGGAACTTCGGTCATCTGTGGCCTTTTGTTCTTTTCTCTTTTGAAATTTTTTGCAGCTCCAGCATGGTCTGATTTTATTTGAGAACACGGCAAACTTTCGTCAGGGGTCTCATGGTAGGTGCCAGGCACAGGGCACATTCCTCAAATAGAACAATAGCCAACGAGCTTGGGAAACACAAAGGCAGGGAGAGTCAGGGCAGGCGTCTCAGAAGAGGTCAGCTGGGCCCTGAAGGAAGAGGGGCAGAGGACTAGACTAGACTAGACTACACTAGGCTAGAGAGGAACACACTCTTTACCTCATCTGAAATTCTGGAAAGGCTGGAAAGAAGCTGGTTTGTTTCTGGGAACCCGGAGGGAGGTGGGTAGTGGTAAGAAATGAGGCCAGAGACCTAAAGAGCCAAGAACCGGTCATGGTGGGCCTTGAATGACTTGTCAGCTGGTTTGGACTTTGTCCTGTGGGCAGCAGAGGTTGCCAACAGAGGTTTTTTTGGAAGCGGAATTGCATAATAAGATTGTTTTTGCAGGAATATCATTCAGGTCTCAGTGGGGAGGATGGCCCGGTGTGGTGAGATTCTGGGGGCCTGGAGGTCAGTGCGGATGCTAGGGCTTGAGTTATGTTTCAGACAAAGGACAAGGGCCCTCTGGTGGACAATGATGTCCACCTCCCAATATTCGCACCCTTGTGTGGTCCCCTCCCCTGGCGTGTAGGCTGGACCTACTGTCTCACTCCTAAGAAGAGAATATGGCAAAGGTGATGGGATATCACCTCCAAGATCAGGTTACAGAAAGACCGTGACTTTCCACACCAGCTGACATGTTGTGAGCTGCCCTGTGGAGAGGCCCCCATGGCAAATAACTGATGTTTCTGGTCAAAAGCCAGCAAGGACCACAGGGCCTTTCCTCAGCCTCTTGAGTGAGCTGGGAAGTGGATCTTCTGAGGCAGGCCAACAGCCACTTTAGTGACCTTGGAAGCAGATCCTACCCCAGGGCAGCCAACACCTTGACTGCAGCCTTGTGAGAAACCCCGAGCTAGCTGGGCCATGCCTGGATTCCTCGTGCCCAGAAATGGTGAGGTCGTAGGGATCTGTTTCTTTAGGCTGCTGACGTTTGGGCTAATTTCTTATGCAAGCCCCAGCTAATGCAGGGGGAATGAAGAACGGACAGATTCTGGAAATGTAAGAGGAAGTTGGGTTGGAGTGTGAGGGAAAAGAAACGTCTAGGCAGACATGGGTGCAGTTTAATTAGCGTGGGAAATAGAGTAGAAAGTGTTGCTTTGGCAAAGTAAAATGATGAGTTAGTTTGGTTCTGTCCAAGTTTGGGGACCCGTGGGACACTACAGTAAATATATTCAAGAGGCAGGTAGAGCCAAAGGTCTGAGGCTCAGGAAAGTCATACGGACTGGGCTTTTGGGGTTATCAGTGCAGAGGTGGCTTAGGAAGTACAGAGACCAAGGCTAGACCTCTGGGGATATTCAACAGTTAAGAGACTGTCCTTTGTCATCAGAAAATTGTTGTTCTGGGGCGCCTGTGTGGCTCAGTGGGTTAAAGCCTCTGCACTTGGCTCAGGTCATGGTCCTAGGGTCCTGGGATCGAGCCCCGCATCGGGCTCTCTGCTCAGCAGGGAGCCTGCTTCCTCCTCTCTCTGCCTGCCTCTCTGCCTACTTGTGATCTCTGTCTGTCAAATAAATAAAGAAAATCTTAAAAAAAAAAGAAAAGAAAATTGTTGTTCTCTGTATGTGCGCACGCGCGCGCACGTGTGTGTGTGTGTGTGTGTGTGTGTATGTGTGTGTGTGTATCTTCTTCCAAGCAGTTACGATCCATTCTAAAATATTTTTCCTTCCTTGTCTCTGTTCGGGTCCCATTTCACCTCACTAAAGACTCCACACGGGACGCCTGGGTGGCTCAGTTGGTTAAGCGGCTGCCTTCGGCTCAGGTCATGATCCCGGCGTCCTGGGATCGAGTCCCACATCGGGCTCCTTGCTTGGCAGGGAGCCTGCTTCTCCCTCTGCCTCTGCCTGCCACTCTGTCTGCCTGTGCTTGCTCTCACTTCTCTCTCTATGACAAATAAATAAATAAAATCTTAAAAAAAAAAAAAGACTCCACACATCACTGGACCTCTCCACCTTTCCTCTGCAAATGGCCCAAGGTCCACGTGCAACTCTGCCGCAGATTTCCCACTGCTCGTAATCATTGGCAGCACCTCTAGATTTCAGACGCTTTCACACTCAGCCTAATTTATTCTTTTCAAAGAAATCCTATAAAGGAACAGAGCAGGAGAGTTTGTTACTGGAAGAAATACAGCACATGGAAAGTCTAGAAGATGTCAGGTTGACCCGCAGATCTTTTTCCAGGGGTTGGTGGCGGTGGGAGTGTTTCTAGCTCACCTGCAGAATGTAAACAGAGCCTGCAGACAGACTGACAGACAGCTCTATCAGCCCTGCTGGAGGTGTTGACACCGCTATCCTACCCGGGGTGTGAGCATAGAAGCTTGTTACCATGCCAAATTTTGCTGAACTGCTTGGCGCTTTGACATTACAGATATCCTGTTCCTGCACATTGAGACTCATAGAAGAATCTTAAAGTTAGAAGGCACCTTAGAGGTCTTTTTAAAATAGAGAGCGCAGGCTAATTGGGAATGTTTCAAACCAAGTACTTGCAAGAAGTCAATGGTAGTTTCATTGAGCAATTACAGAGCAACACAGAGTTCTTTTCGATTGCGAGGTATTAGTCGATGGAATTGCCTTTTATTACCATACAAAGCCACACTAAATTTGATGGAGCAATAGTTGGTTTGAACTGAAGTGAATATGGAGGCACTTGGGCCGGCTCGGTGGGGAAAGCATGCAACTCTTGATCTCAGGGTTGGAAGTTCGAGCCCCACATTGGATGCAGAGATTACCATATAACCCCTTAAAGATTTTATTTTTAAGTAATCCCTGCACTCAATGTGGGGCTCGAACTCCCAACCCCGAGACCGATAGTCTCATGCTCTACCAACTAAGCTAACCAGGTGCCCTGAAAACAACATATTTAAAAATAAATTAGCTCTTGGGGCACCTGGGTGGCTCAGTCTGTTAAGCCTCTGCCTTCAGCTCAGGTGATGATCTCAGGGTCCTGGGATCGAGCCCTGCATCGGGCTCCCTGCTCAGCAGGGGGTCTGCTTCTCCCTCTCCCTCTGCCCCTGCCCCTACTCATGCACTCGCTCTCGCTCTCTCTCTCTCAAATAAATAAATAAAATCTTTTTAAAAATAAAAATAAATGAGCTTTTAATTAGTTTTTTTTTTAACAGGAGCTTTTTTTCCTAATGAAGATTTCCTTTAACCCACAAAGTACAGTTGACCATTGGACAGCGCAGGTTTGAACCACACAGATCCACTCGCATATGGATTTATTTTCAGTAAGTACAGTGCAGCACTATAAACGTATTTTCTCTCCTTTATAATTTTTTTCATAGCATGTTCTTTTCCCTAGCTTACTTTATTGTAAGAATACAGTATATAACACATATAACATACAAAATATGTGTTAATGGACTGTATTTGTCATCAGTAAGGCTTCCAATCAAGAGTAGGCTATTAGTAGTTAAGTTTTGGGCATGTTTCCTAACCTCTCTGAGCTTCCAATTTCCTTATCTGTAAAGTGGGAATAATGATGGTATTGACTTTACAGAATTATAATAAAGATTAAAAACTTAGCACGCAGCGTGGTTTATTATTATTTTTGTTATTATTACCATGTACCAGCCTTTCAAGAGCTTCGTGTAACCCAGACTTACTTCCCCGCTGCAGTGGAAAGAGCACAGGCTTTGCAGTAAGACACTTGAGGTTTTGAAATGTTTAGAGTGTAGATTCCAGAGTCCCAGTACCCAGGGTTCAATCCCAGCCCCATCACTTACTATCTGGGTGATCCTGAGCAAGAACTTTAACTAGAAGTCAGAGATCTATCTTCGAACTTGTTTATATTTCAATAGCACACACATAGCCATTTCAACAATGTTCTTAGGTCTCAGCTGAAATCTTAGCAGGATGTTATTTCCAGAAGTGGTTTCTGTAATCTTGTAAGCCTCTTCACAGCCTCTGTGCATTATTTTGACCTCTCTATGCCATGTGAAGAGGTTTATTATATACACAATGAGGGTTTTCTGGGGAGAGCAGGGCAGACTTTGCCAGCTGGTCCAAAAATGGCGTCAGAGAGCAAGGGAAGGAGACTGGGCAGGGTTTTATGGCAGTTGGGGGTCGGCGGAGGGGAGGGCTCCCGAACACGTGGTCAGGGGCTTGTGTGGTTTGAATCTCCTGCTGTCCCTAAAGGAGGGGCTCCCAAGCTTTCCTATCAGCTGGCCCAGACGCAGGGAACAATGGGAAGGGAGTGGTGAGGCATAAAAGCTGTCACAGTCATCAAACATTAAAAATGGAGTCAGACTCCACATTACATGCTGTGACCCAATAAATGAGATAACACACGTTACGTACTCTAGGAACAGTGGTGCTTATTACCCAAGCCACAGATCTTGATCCAGTCATTGGCCTGTATTCTATTGCGAAGGTGTGATTTCTTCATGGGGGGGTGGGGGTCAGGAGCAGTGGAAAGCATACCTAGCAGTCCATTGGGCAACCTGAGGTCTGCACTGCATTAGCCTTTGTGCACTTAGCTTAGTCCGTTCTGTTCTGGGTCTCCGGTATAAAATGATGGGGCAGGATGAGACATTCTCGAAGGTTCCATGTGAGGCCGACAGTGTCTGAAAGCCACAGTGGTTGGCTCACTCATTAAATAGCATCGCCACAGAATGAAGAACCGGTCATTTTCTTTTTCAGCTCACTTTCTGCCATGTTCCAGATGTTGTCACACCGACGCTACTCATCATGTCTTTCAGACAGATTTAAATCAGCAGGGTAAAGAAGTTAACTAGAAATAAAGACTAAAAAGTCTAGTTCTAGCTTAAGTCCCAATAAATAGATCAGCTGTTGTCCTGCAACTTCCCCGCAGGCTGAAAAAAAGGCTACATACCCTTCTTGTCTGAAAGGACCCGAATTTCACCATTCTTACAAAGCACTCTTTCGTGTCTTCATTGTAAAGACATGTTCACTGAAAAATAACTCATTTGGGATGAAAAAGGACGGAGGAGACAGGAAAGAAAAGTCCTAGAGACATAGAAATGTTTAAAGAGTCATCCCCAGAAATTAGAAGATCATATGACACCAGCAAAACCCACCATTTCCATCCAAAGAATGTTTTCCCTGGTGAGCAAGTTAGCACTATCGGGTCTGCAGGACAAGACACGGAACCACAGAAAGTCTTTGGTGGACGTTTCTCAGGGACAAATGAGGTTGAAAGGCAATTTCTCAGGGGATTGGAACTTGTTTACGCAGGGCAATTCCTGATGTCTAAACTCTCAGATGTTCCTCAGCTCAGCCACACATAAGAACATTCTTGTCGACAGTGAGTTTCAGTCTACTTTTGATCACGTTCTTCAAGCTTGTCAGCACTTGAGTTGCAGTTCATTTGGGGAGGATGGAAGGGCCTAGGCTCTGAAACAGTACAGCAGACTAGGAGGTAAGCCGCCCCCGCCAAGAGAGCATTGCACATGACCACTCTTGCTAAAAAATGGGCAACCGTGTCGACCTCAGTCAGGAGAACTCTACCTTTTTTTGGATCTGGGGACGTCACAGGATATCTCTGCATCCTTTCTGGAGATGATGGACGCCATGTTTTTCTGCTGAATTTGACATCTGAGATACATATCTATGCATCTATATAACTAAATACCTCCACATCTATAGATCTATACAGGAATGCCCTCAAGGAGATACTCTATTATTTCTACATGTTGGAAAGCATCCTGTGCCATAAGCTGTGGACCTCGGGGTCACAACCATGTGAGATTTGAGTCTCCTCCTCAGCATCCTAGCCAAGTAGATGGCCAGCGTTGAGTATCTTCAGGGATGAATAAGTCGCAACCACGTGAGGCAACAAGTCCCCTGCTGGGGAAGCTCTTACTCACTCTTCTGTGTTGTACTTCCCCCCCCCCCCAACTCCTCCTAGCTGGACTTACAGAGTCTACTCCGCATTTGTTCCAAGGCAGCCCCGGGTTCTAAGGTTCTTCATCTCCAGGCTGGTCATTCTCACTCCTCTCGACTCTTTTGGTTCTAGTTCCCCTTCAGCACTCTGGTGTCTCTTCACAGACACTTGCAATATATACTTTTCCATCCACCAGCCCCGTGTAGTGGGCAGAGTTGAACACACTAGTCCTCCTGGGTGGGGTCTGACCAGCACAGAGCGATGTAGAACTCCCTTCCCCACTCTAGAGAGCAAGTTTCACCCGTCCAGAAGTCCATGGACAAGCACACTGCACTGTCGACTCGCCTTAAATTTCTTATTATTTCATTCAGCTTCTCAGTCTAGTTGGCATTGTCAGGTCCTGATTCCGTCATCCAACATAGCCTTCCCGGCTGTTATTCTGTGGAGGTAGCTAGACCCAATTATTTATATATAGGATATATATGAAATATGAAATACATATTTGATATATGAAATACATATATTATAATATTTTATATATAAATAAAGATATATATTTATTATATATAGTGGGTATATATAATATATATTATATATGTATTATTATCTTTAATATTATATATATATATATATTACACTGGGATTGCCACTTAGAATTAAAGAATTAAAGAAAGCTAATTCTGATCACTGAGTAAATACCAACTTCTACTTTCATTTCCTCCATTAGGACAATAGAGTGAAGGAGACACTGATTTCTAGACAGGTTCACCTTCCAATCCTGTGTACTTATATAAGCCACCTCTGGACTTGTACCCATTTGATTCCTGGCATGTCATCAGAACCTTATTCTTCTCATATCCATAGCACACTGTCTGTGCATACTGAAGTCACGTCACCAGCACACTGGGTTCTTATGCCCCTTGACCCGGGACCCAGAATTCCAGCTTGAGCACTAACCCAAAGGAATCAGGGCAGACTCCTGACAGAGGCTGTGGCTCCTTCTCCAAGATGGTCTCTGGAAGCATTCTCAGAAGTCCTTTTCAGGGAAGGAATCTTAAAGGACTGAGTCAATTTCTTACATACTTAGACCTAGGCCCTTAGAGAGCTTCTAGAAAACATCTGTCAGGAATAAGAACTCCACCAGCACTGCACTCTCTAAGTCGCAACCCCTCACAGCCACCAAATTCAGGGCCAGACCCAAACCAAGAGAGACATGGCGGCATGTCATAGATGATGATTTCAAAATCCAGAAAGTCCATGAAATCCCAGAATCTGATTTCCATAGGGGCTGTTAAATTAAGTCATCTGTGCTATTTTTATCCCAAATATTAGCAACACCTGCCAGGTTTCAGTAAATAGGGAAACTACTTGCTAAAGCTCTTCTCAGCACCATCCTTTATATCTAGCACTAGCTGCAAAATTCTTGTGATTCACTGACCATGGACTTGACCATGGAATATATTCAGTCTTTTCTTTTACTTGTATCTAAACATACAGGAAAGAATGTTTCTTTAGTTGTGCAGAGATTAAATGTAAAAGCTTGGGTTATAAACCCTGAGCCGCTAAGGCATTTTTATTCTCTGAAATAGATAAATAGAAGGAAACACACACACACACACACACACACACACACACATTCATAGAATTCTATGGGAGAGCCAGAGATGTCATATTCTAGTCCAAAGCCCTTCTCTTACAGATGGGAAATGCAGGCCCGGCAAGGGGATGGGATTTCGTCAAGATCACACCGGGACTTGGTGGCCAAGCCTGAACTAGGCCTTAGGGCCCTTGACTGCCCTCTCAGAGTCCCTGCCTCCATTTAGTGTTAAAAATTAATTTCATTTTAATTTTTTTGAGGATTTTGTTTATTTATTTGACACAGTGAGAGAGACAGCAAGAGAGGGATCACAAGCAAGGGGCGTGGGAGAGGGAGAAGTAGGCTTCCTGCCAAGCAAGGAGCCTGATGCGGGACTCAATCACAGGACCCTGGGATCATGACCTGAGCCGAAGCCCGATGCTTAATGACTGAGCCACCCAGGAACCCCGAAATATTAATTTTCAAATAAATATGTCCCATATCCTCACTGATGACCAAAAGGAACTCTGCTAGAGAATACCAACATTTCACCTAGAATCTGAAGCACTTCCTTTTTCTTCTCCCTTTCCTTTGGGAAAAAAAAGAAAAAACTTTCTTCAGAATTTGTTTTTAGATCTATTCATTCACTCATGAAAATGAACGTCTATATAAACTTAAAAATGAATTTAGAAACTCAAATATGTACAAGTAGTGGGTGCTCAAGAGACACCACTTTGCCTACATAAAGAGATCTATTAATATGTACAATGCCAGGGGCACCTGGGTGGCTCAGTGGGTTAAAGCCTCTGCCTTTGGCTCAGGTCATGATCCCAGGGCAGGTCATGATCCCAGGGTCCTGGGATCGAGCCCCGCATCGGGCTCTCTGCTCAGCGGGGAGCCTGCTTCCCCCCCCCCCCGCCTGCCTCTCTGTCTACTTGTGATCTCTGTCTGTCAAGTAAATAAAATCTTTAAAAACAAACAAACAAACAAATATGTACAATGCCAGTCCTGAGTTCAAAGGCTCACTCTGCCTGTAAGCACATTTGTGTTTGTTGGCTGAACGGTCCTTTTCACTAGAGAACTAAAGAAATGTCTCCCTGAGAAAGCACTCTTTCTGCATGTGCCTTAGTCTCTCACCAGCGGCTACTGAGCACACTTGGACTGTTTCCATAACAGACCATTTTCTAATTGGATTTTTGTGGTTATTTTTATTACTGGTGGGTTCTGAGAAGGGTTCTAGATAGCAGTCCTTTGGCAGGTATGTGGTTTGCCAAAACACTTCCTCCCAGGCTGTAACTTGTTTTCTTGTTTTTTTTTGTTTGTTTGTTTGTTTTTTTTCTTTCCTTAATGGGGTTCTTTTCCAGAACAAGGCTTTTTAGTTTTAATGAGGCCTTGACCCCTTTGCCTCTTACAGGTTGTGCTTTAGGTATCCAATCTAGAACAGCTTGATTAACAATGAATTCTGGAACATTGAAAAAAAATTTTTTAATTAATTAAAAAAAGAGAAAAGCTTGATTAAGCTCTAGGGTCCAAACATTTTCTGTTGTGCTCTCTTTCTGGAAGTTTGATCGTTTTACATTTTATAATCAAGTTTGGGAGTCATTTGAGTTAGTGTCTGCATAAGGTGTGAAGTTTAGGTACATACTAATATTTTTTCATCTATAGATGTTCAATCGTGCCAATATCATAAGTTGAAAATGGTGTTGAATTGCCTTTGTACTTTGATCAAAACTCACTCGAGCTCATTTGTATGAGCCCGTTTCTGCCCTCTCTATTCTGCTCCATTGATAAATGTCTCTATCCACACTGTCATTATCACTACAGCTTTGGAGTGAGCTTTAATATCTGGCAAGTGACTCTTCCTATGTTATTCCACTTTTTCAAGGTTGTCTAAGCTACTCTAGGGGACTGTGACTTCCCACGGTAAACTTTGGAATATTGTGTATGTCTACTAATAAAAATAAGACCAGCTTTTACTCAGTTGAACTCTAGTATTAAATTTCTCTGTAGGGGCGCCTGGGTGACTCGGTGGGTTAAAGCCTCTGCCTTTGGCTCCGGTCATGATCCCAGAGTCCCGAGATGAGCCCCATATCAGGCTCTCTGCTCAGCGGGGAGCCTGTTTCTCTGCCTGCCTCTCTGCCTACTTGTTATCTCTGTCTGTCAAATAAATAAATAAAATCTAAAAAAATATTCTCTGTAGACAATGTTCCCTATTATTGCCTGCACTTGGGATAGGTGGCTTTCACTACCCTACCCTTGGTAGGCCACTGCTCCATCCCAAGCTTCTTAACCAGAAAGTGCCCTAAAACAAAAGCAGACATAAACTATTGGACCACACCAAGGTAAAAAGCTTTTGCAAAGGAAACCAGTCACAAAAGAAAAAAGGCAACTTACTGAATGGGAGAAAATATTCACAAATGTATATCCAAGAAGGGGTTAAGATCAAAAATATATAAAGAACTTCTACAACTCAACACACACACAAAAAACCCCAGTCCAATTAAACAAAAAGCAGAGGACCTGAATAGACATTTTCACAAAGAAGACACACAGATGACAGCCCAAGTGTCCATTGATAGATGAATGGATAAAAAAGATGCGAGGTGATGTGTGTTTGTATATATGTATGTGTATAAACATATATGAAATATTACACAGCGATAACAAGAGTGAGATCTTGCCATTTGCAACAACATAGATGGACATAGAGGGTATTACACTAAGTGAAATCAGAGAAAGACAAATACCATATGATTTCACTTATATGTGGAATCTAAAGAAACAAAACAAACGAACAAACAAGCAAAGCCCAAACAGACTCTTTTTTAAAAATTCATCTGAGAGAGAGAGAGATAGGCAGAGAGAGAGAGTGAGCACAAGCAGGGGGAGAGGCAGAGAGAGGAAGAAGCAGAGTTCCCGCTGGGAGCCCAACGTGGGACTCGATCCCACGACCTGGATATCATGACCTGAGGAGAAGGCAGATGCTTTACCATCTGAGCCACCCAGGCGCCCCCCAAGAAGATTCTTAAATATAAGAATGAACTGGTGGTTGCCAGAGGGGAGGTGGGTTGGGGGGTGGGTGAAATAGGTAAAGGGGATTAAAAGGTGCAAATTTCCAGTTACAAAATAAATGAGTCGCAGGGATGATAGGTACAGCATAAGAACATAGTCTATAATATTGTAATAACATTGTACAGTGACAGATGGTGACACTGTGTAATGCATAGTTCATTGAATCAATATGTTAAACACCTGAAACTAAGAGAATATTGTATATTAATTATACTTCAATTAAAAAAAAGAAAAAAGAAAAAAAGAAAGTTTCCTAATTCGTGTGGGGTGTGTGGCCTCCAGACACCATTGTCGTAGTGTGCTTACAGCACCCGGTGGGGTACAACATATGAGGTAGGTGGCTGGGAGGTGACTTTATCATCTTTTGGGGGAAGATTGTCATTGTCACATTGCCATCTCACATGCATCACACTTCAACCCGTCTGGGCCCTCCCCTCAACACACACAAACACAGAAACACCAAGTCCTTTTTCCTGAGGGATGAAGTGTTGAAGAAATTTGCCTCCCATGCCCAGCCCTGACCTTGTCCTTTCTCTCTGGCTACAGTGTGCCCCTGACCATGGACCTGCTGATCTGGCCCCCAGCCCTGCAGGACCCCACATTCCTTACTTTTCACTCACCTGCTCCTTCCCTTCCTTCCCTCCCTCCCATAGAGAATTCACAGAGAAAGAGAAACACATCTCTTAAAAAAATGGGGGGGGGCCTCCTGGGTGGCTCAGTCAGTTAAGCGTCCAACTCTTGATTTCGGCTCAGGTCATGAGCTCAGGGTTGTGAGATCAAGCCCCGCGTGGAGGCTGCTTAAGATTCCCTGTCTCCCTCTTCCTCTGTCCCCTCCCTGCGTGCATGCGTGCTCTCTCTCTCCCCCTCTCTTGAAGGGGGAGAAGAAGAAGAAGAGGAAGGAGAAGAAGAAGAAACCAGAAGAAACACTTCTCTTTCCTAATCTTACTGATTTTACTTTAATTATCACTACTGGTATACCGCGTAGGTGTTAAGATTTGGTCTCTACAAGGTCCTCTGGAGTAGCAACAGACGGTTCTAGCTCTCTGAGCCTCATTATGCATGGGGATTTACTTGGATTGGTGGAGTTCTCCAGGATCTCTTGGTTCTGATTCTGTTCCTTATTCAAGATGTGGTCATGGACAATATTGTTGGGCCTTGTTTCTCACTTGTGGTTTCTTGAGCAAGTGATAGACATTTCAGAGGGTCTTTTGGCTGTACACCTTTGGAGGGCCTCTCTACTTGCTTGGTTGTCTTCTGCACCTGGAGGGGCTACAGGGTGAGCACAGATGGCATTTGGGGGAAGAGGATGGAGACTGGGTGGGAAGGAGGATTCCTAAGAAGGGGTGCAGGCTGAGGAGGACGTTTGTGTCAGGCAGGAACGGAGTAGGGGTCTTGGGTGACAGTGGGGTGGGGACAGTGAGGACAAAGAAGAATGTGGGTGAGGTCGTCTGACTTTGCCACTGTCTCTGCACCTGCATTGACACGGGGTCATGCTCTTCCTCCTTTCCTGAGCACTTGAGGTTGGTTGGTCCGTATCTGGGCTACGCTGATGTTTCCCAGTGGTTTACCCCACCTCCTACCTTCCCATAGGTACCTTCCAAAGAGCAATGAGGAACCTTACCCTTCATCTTTGGTTATCAAGGCACTGCTCTAGCCTAGGTGGTGGCTTTGTCGTCACAAAGCCATGCTCCTGACAGCTCCATGGGGAGGGCAGATGCTGGAAAGGCCAAGCTGCTATGGTTGGGGAAAGGGTTTTCCTTAATGCTTCATGAAGAGCCTTCCCAAACCGACCTGTCAGCCTTCCTCCTCTCCTCTTGTTCAATTCCGTTGACCCATATGGCCAGAAGAAGGTGCTTTCTCCAAGTCACTCCCTATGGCCACCCTATCAGTCAGTGATTCCTCCCATTCTCTCCCACCCTTCTCATTACCTAGTATTTTGGAGGTCTCACCTAAAATTCCTCCGAGCGAATGTGGCTCTATTTAAGTCTCTGTGGAGATGTGAATTATCCCACGTGCCTTCAACAAATGCTTCTAATGTGTTTGTTTTCATATGGCCTTCGAGCTAAGCATGGTTTTTACATTTTTATTTTATTTATTTATTTATTTATTATTATTATTTTTTTAAGATTTTATTTATTTATTTGACAGAGAGAAATCACAAGTAGATGGAGAGGCAGGCAGAGAGAGAGAGAGAAGGAAGCAGGCTCCCCACTGAGCAGAGAGCCCAATGTGGGACTCGATCCCAGGACCCTGGGATCATAACCCGAGCCGAAGGCAGCGGCCTAACCCACTGAGCCACCCAGGCGCCCGGTTTTTACATTTTTAAATGGTTGAAAAAAGAAAAAGAAAAATATTTCATGACCTATGAAACTTCTATGAAATTCACATTTCTGTGAATCAAAGTTTTATTGGAATACATACAGGTCTCCTTCATTTAAATATTGTCTATGGCTGTTTCTGTGCCAAAACAACAGTGGTTGGAACAGACACTGTTAAGTCCTAGAATACTTACTATCTGGTCCTTTAAAGAAAAGTTTGCCAATTCTTTCTCTCTTCAGTTCTATTGACATATTTGCCTCTTCTATGGAGTTTAAGCTCGCTGCTCTTTTTTTTTTTAAGATTTTATTTATTTATTTGACATACAGAGATCACAAATAGGCAGAGGGGCAGGCAGAGAGAGAGAGGAGGAAGTAGGCTCCCCCCTGAGCAGAGAGCCTGATGCGGGGCTCAATTCCAGGATCCTGAGATCATGACCTGAACAGAAGGCAGAGGTTTAACCCACTGAGCCACCCAGGTGCCCCTCGCTGTTCTTTTTTTCTAGTCTTTTAAGGAAGAAACTGAGCACACAAATTTGAGACCTTTTTTTCCCCATAAGTACTTCTCCTCCCACCACAGCTATTTTTTTAAAAGATTTTATTTATTTATTTGACAGAGAGAGATCACAATTAGGCAGAGAGGCAGGCAGAGAGAAGGGGGAGCAGGCTCCCTGCTGAGCAGAGAGCCTGATTCGGGGCTCAATCCCAAAACCCTGGATCATGACCTGAGCCAAAGGCAGAGGCTTTAACCCACTGAGCCACCCAGGCACCCCCACAGCTATTTTTTTTAAGAGCAGCTTCCTGCAGACTTTTAAATGTTATGTTTTCATGTGCACAGTTCAAACTACTTTCTTTTTTTTTAAGATTTTATTTATTTATTTGACAGACAAAGATCACAAGCGGGCAGAGAGGCAGGCAGAGAGAGAGAGGAGGAAGCAGGCTCTCTGCTCAGCGGCAGAGGCTTTAACCCACTGAGCCACCCAGGCACCCCCACAGCTATTTTTTTTAAGAGCAGCTTCCTGCAGACTTTTAAATGTTATGTTTTCATGTGCACAGTTCAAACTACTTTCTTTTTTTTAAAGATTTTATTTATTTATTTGACAGACAAAGATCACAAGCGGGCAGAGAGGCAGGCAGAGAGAGAGAGAGGAGGAAGCAGGCTCTCTGCTGAGCAGAGAGCCTGATGCAGGGCTCGATCCCAGGATTCTGGGACCATGACCTGAACAGATGGCAGAGGCTTTAAACTCACTGAGCCACCCAGGCAACCCTTCAAACTACTTTCTAATTGCACTGTTGAGTTCTCTTTAACCCACGGTTCATTTAAAAATATGTTATTTAGTGTCTAAATATTTAGCGTTTTCAAGGGATCTTTCCATCACTGATTTTTAATTTAATTCTGGTGATTAGAGGACACACTTTGTATCATTTGAAACCATCTGAATGTACTGAGACTCATTGTGCAGTCCAGAATATGGTCTATCCATGTTTCACATTTCATGTGTTCTCAACAAAATGGGTATTCTATTGTCGTTGAAGGAAGTGCTCTAGAAGGGTCAGTCAGTGAAACTCATTAATGGAACTGTTCAGGGGCACCTGGGTGGCACAGTCAGTTAACTGCAGGACTCTTGGTTTCAGCGCAGGTCGTGATCTCAAGGTGGTGAGATGGAGCCTCACCTCAGGCAGCTGCTTAAGACTTTCTCTCTCTCTCTCTCCCTTTGTCCCTCCCCCCGCTCGCTTGCTCTCTCTCTCTCTCTCTCTCTCAAATAAATAAATAGATCTTTAAAACAAATAGAACTGTTCAGATCTACTGTCTGCTCGCACTTGCGGTTCTTCTGTCTACTTACACTTCATTTCAAGATTGAAATTTGCATTGAAATCTTGCCCATTCTTAAAGCTGAGGCAAAAAGAGCACACATTCGAGAAGTGTATAGACCTCAGTTCAAGTCATGGCTCTTCCACTCGCTGTATGTGTGCCCTTCCATTGACCACTTTACCTCTTGGGGCTTCAGTTTCCACATCTATAAAATGGGCAAAATTATAGTATCTTCTCTGCAAGTACATCATAGGATTGTGCAAGACCGCATCAGAGAGCTAGAGATTTCTCCCATGAGGAGTTTCAGATGGTAAGAATTGCTTCCACAAGCGTTCATACTCTTTGGAAAGAACCACACTTACTTAAGATCATTATTTGTCCCTTGGATTCCTGAGCTGCCCTCTGCTCACTTGTTCCCCCACTCATCTTTTCCTGATCAGTTCCCTTTCCAAAGAACTGGCTCTCCTTTTCCTAACCTGGGCTTTGGAGCTCAACCTTTCTTATTCCTTAGGGGCTCCTTTCCATCAATTCCCTGCACTCCTTCTAAATTGCCATCTCGTGTTCTCTGTTGGAGCCTTCCAATAATCTTGGAAACACGATCAAATTTCTCATTGTCATACCACCAAGACCAAATTCTTTTCTCCACCCAACATCCTTTATAGCTACTGCCCTAGCTGTCCCTGCTCTTACAGATGACCTTCTTGCAAGAGTTGCCTGTATCCACCATCTCTACTTCCTTGCTTCTTCCCTGTTTCTCAACTATCATATAAGTTTTGCCTTTACCAATCCACTGAATCTATCATCACTCAGGTAACTAATGAGTTTCTTATTGTACATAGATTAATTAGGATGTAGGTTCTGTTGCTGTAACAGAAACCCAAGATAAGAGTGAGTTAAACAAGATGGAAGTTGACTTCTCTCTCACTTAACCATCTGGAAAGAGGTAACCCGAGACTGGTATAGTGACCCTGCTCATTGACTTATCCAGGAGCCCAGGTTCCTTCTACCATAGTACTCTGCCATCCTTAGGATATTACTCTATCTGTATGGTCAAAGATGGTTCACTATGATGTCTAGCCAGTGGGAAGGGGAATAAGGGTAGGGTAATGAATGTCTTTTCCACTTAAGGCAACAACCCAGATACTGCCCACATTACTTCTGCTCACATTCCAATAGCCAAAATTGAGTCTATGGCCAAAGCTAGCTCCTTAGTGGATGCTGGAAATACAGTCTTCATTCTGGATGGTCGCGTGCCCAGCAAAATATTGTTTGATAAGACAAGGAATGAAGATATATTGGGTAACAACTAGCAGTCTCTACCATGCTAACTACATCATCTTTAGAATCAGGCTAGCGGGGCGCCTGGGTGGCTCAGTGGTTTAAAGCCTCTGCCTTCGGCTCGGGTCATGATCCCAGGGTCCTGGGATCGAGTCCCACATCGGGCTCTCTGCTCAGTGGGGAGCCTGCTTCCTCCTCTCTCTCTCTCTCTCTGCCTGCCTCTCTGCCTACTTGTGATCTCTGTCTGACAAATAAATAAAATCTTAAAAAAAAAATCAGGTTAGCACACGTGATTTCAGAGGCTGGTTTCTAGACATGCTGACCCTTCCAGTTTACTCACCCTCAAATCTACTGGACCAGGTACCAGAGCTCACTTGCATGATTACACTTCTCTTGTGGATGTTGGGATCTTCCTCGGTTTTCATAGGAATGTGGCAACACAGGGTGGTAGGCAAAAACAAGGAAAGCTCCATGAGAACAGGATTCTTGCCTAGCTGCTTCATCGCTGTGTCTCTGGAACCCGGTAAAATATCCAGCACGTAGTAAATACTTAATAAATATTTGTCAGATGAGTGGATATGTACACATGCATTTACTTAAGGGAAGATGGCAACAGGTTTTACCATCCAGAAGACCTTGAGAAGAACTGGGAACCAGCCTCAGTCTGGGACAGTAGAAGATGTGAGAGTGATTTGATGAATCTGATGATGTCAGTTTCCTCCTTAAGATCTGTTAGTTTCCCTATCACTCTGCAGCCGAAGTCAATCTTATCCCAACCTACTCTGTAAAACATCGTTTTTGCCCAGAGGATCCGCTGGATAAATGGACACGTGGCTGCAGGATGAGGTGTACTCGTGTCTGGTACTCGACCTGGAGGTACTCGACCGCCAGGTTACCAGTTTCCAAACCTGCCTACACACGAGAATAATCAGAGGCACTTCTTTAAATTATAGATTCTCGGGCTCTTACTGGGCCAGGAGACCCTGCCGTTTGGGACCCTTGCCCTAACAGCGACTGGGGGCCCCCAGGAGGGCATTAGACTGGGTAATTCATGCAAAGGAGGATTGCACTGGTTGACGTAAACAGGACGGGTCACGTATGAAGTCTAAACTGGGAGTCACGCACGGATGGAGGTGAGTGTCTGAATGGACCTGTCCTTCATAACGCTCCATGGTTTTTTAGGTAGTTAATTTCTCAGAGCAAAAATGGCCTTAGCCAATGCTCTCGACTCAGGATTATGAGAAAAAGGCAACTCAAAAACCTCCATATGTCCTTTATAGAGGGGGCAGGAGTTGGGAATTAAAAAAGTCTAGAACTTCGGATAATTTGTCTCAGTCACCCACATTCTGGTTAACAAGATGGGGTTGTCCTGGTTTGCTCTGGGGAGGCCAGGCCAAGAGTAAATGGATAAATTATGAAATTATTCACAGAGAGCAAAACACATTGTCAATTATTCTATTGTCCCCAACCACATATGGAAAGTCATTTTTTAAAGTAGTCCCTTCATGGACTCCAACCAGGATCTTTGCTCAGGAGAGGTCCAGATTTATGAATATTTGGGCCCCTCCAACTTGTTGGAAGAGTTAAGAGTGGGAAGAAGTACCTTTTTCTTACCATCTGAGTGCTGAGTACTGGGGCCGAGGAGCTTGCAGCAGAGCTGTAACTTCCAGTTCTTCTTTTCCTTCTCCTTTTAAAAAATGGGTTATGGATCCAGTTTACTTTCCTCTTTGTCACTCAGGCGGTGTTTCCTGGCAGCGGGTTCTGAGTCTCCCAGACAAGGCATACACACAAGTGCCAAGCCAGACTGGCCCAAACTTGACGCACGGCAGCAGACGCAGTCTTATGAGTTCAACCAGTTCAAATCAGATCCTTCCTGAGCAGACGTAGAACCGCGGTCTTGACAGGATGGGCTTTCCAAGACAGCCTTAGGCCAACAGCTACAATTTGGCACCTGCTGCAAGTATCCGACTTTAAAAAGGGCGTCATATAGTCATTGTACACCACCAGGAGCTCTCTTGACAGATATTGTCAGGTTAGACATATGAGACTGATTGCTAATGCAATTTTTCAGGCCTGAAAAATTTCCCAACATTTCAGAGTTGCCAAACAAATCTCTTAGAATCATAATGGCTCCACAGGGGCAGAGGTGCCTGATAGGTTATTTTCTGCCAATTCCCCAAGTAAAATCCTGCTGTTAAGCAAATCATTTTGGCTGGGTACCTAAATATCCATTCCCGATCATTCTGCGTCCTTGTTACCGAAGCTAGAAAAACTTAATTCTAATTCTTCCAGGCTTCCTTGAAGTTTGGGTGGCCATATAACATGATTCTAGCCACAGTTACAAGCTTCAGTTTGCTAGACGTCCTGCGGAAATTTTCACTTTCCTCAGAACAGACCATCTCTTTTCCCCTCTTAACTTCCTTGAGGGAGCACACACATGATGCCTGGAGCCATGGTGGCCATCTTGTGACTCTGCGGCAAAAGCATGAGGGTGAAAGCCAGCACAGTCACAATGATGAATAATGAAGATAGAGCCTGGGCTCCAAGGACGATGTGGAGCCTCTGAACCAAAACCAGCACCAGACCTCTTTTTATAATTGAGAAAAAAAAATGTATTAGTACACTTTCTGTTACTGACAGCCAATGCACTCCTAACCTATAATCCTTACCTGGCTCCCTGCGCCCTGGGGATAAGGTCCACACTCCGTAACATGATAAATAAGGCCCCACATGATCTAGCCCCTACCCATCTCCCATGCTCTGCCTCTCCTACATTTGCCTTTGCATTTAGGAGCTGATAATCCAAAACTGCTTCCGTTGCCCTGAGTCCGCTGCACTGTCTCGTGCCTCCTAGCTTCATGCTGACAGGATACAGACGAGCACTGTCCTCCTCATCTGTGGGTCCCTCAAATGTAGCACAGCGACACACAGCAGAGCAAGTACACTAAAATGCTATTACCTGACTCTGTTTTGATAACAAAATAATGACTTAATGGCAATTGTACCTTTTCAGTGTCATTTCACATTCTCAAGGAAGTGTGCTAGGCTGATGTACTGACATCAAAAGGTCTCTAGACATAATGTTAATTTAATCAAAGAAATCTCAGAAGGATGCACCTAGTATGATCCATTAATGTGAAAAACAAAAGTCAGTAAAACTATGCCTATCTGTGCGTCTGTGTGTGTATAACAGAGACGCAGTTACGGATGCAGATACGTAGGCGTTCAGTACAAGCAGCAAAGGAGCCTTGGAGATACAGAAACTGCAGTGTTAACATGGTACTTCTCAGGAGGGGCAAGGTCTGAAGCTTTCTACTTCTTATTCTCTATGAATCTTTCTGGTCTGAATTTTTACAGCACGAATGCATTCACGTGTAACTCGTGAAGTTAAAGACATAAAACTCAAAAGCCAGGAAAAAGAAGGAGAAAAAAATATGGGAGGTGGGATCTGAGAGATTTAGATTCAAGTCCCAGCTCTGCCAGCAACCAGCTGCGTGGCCTTGAGTGACATACTTTACCTCTCTGAGCCTCTGTTTCTCATCTCTGAAATGATGATTCATTCATTTGTTCTTTCATTTACTCAAGAAACATTTGTTGAGCACCTGCTTAAGTATTAAGCAATGTTCCAGACGCAATGGTGAGCACATAAACCCCCATCCTCGCAGAGTCAACAATTCGGCGGGGCAGATAGACAACAATCAAATAGACATATTGGTGCAAAATTATATGAGCAGAAGTGCCAGAAAGGGCAAATGTGATGTCATCAAGATCAGAGGAGACTGGGCCGTGGAGTAGGTAGTAACTAAGCAAGAGAGGTCTGCTTGAGACAGGTGAAGAAGGACATTACAAGAAGGAGGAGAAGCATGTGAAAAGATCTTTTCACGGCAAGAACAAACTGCTATCTTTACCACAGGAAAACATCTGCATTTCTACTTTACAGCTGTCTCTTTTTAAATAAACTGTGCAAGTGGACTTTGTTATCACAAAAAAAAAAAAAAAAAGAACAAGCCTTGTTTAAGATTCTCAAATAAAGCTAGCATGGTTGGTGTGTGTTTGTGTGTGGGAAGCGATACTGGTGGAAAATGAGGCTAGAGAGATGGGTGTCAAATCACATAGGGGTCATGAGTTTGGTCTTCATCCTACCAATAAAAGCCATCCAATGCCATGGGAAGCTTTAAGCAAGATCAATACATTATGAGATTAGAATTTTATTACTTATTTATTTGTTTAAACAAATTTTTTTAAAGTAGGCTCCATGCCCAGTGTGGAGCCCGACACAGGGCTTGAACTCATGACCCTAAGATGGAGACCTGAGGTGAAATCAAGAGTTGGATGCTTAACCAGTGGAGCCACACAGGCACCCCCAGATCTGAGTTTTTAAAAAGTTATTCTGGCTGCTGGGGGGACAATGAATTAGGTGGGAGCCAGAGTAGAAGCAGGAGGCCATTGCATTGGTCCAGGTGAGAGTTGATGGTGGCTTGGCTCACAGTTGATGGCAATGGAGATGGGGAAATGCACAGTGCCTCCAGAGAAGCACCAGCAGAATCTGGTGTTGGATTGGATATGGTAACCAAGGTATGGGGAGGGAGAAAGTGTGGAGTCAGGGGCTGATGTTTCTGTTTCTGGCTTGACTAACCAGACAGATAGTGGGACCATTTCTTGAGATTGAGATCACTGGAAAAGGATTAGGTCTTAGAGGGGGGGAATGGGGGACTGGGTTTGAAACATGCTGATTTGGAAGTGTTTTAGAGGCTCTCTTACCTCCCTCCCTCCTTCACTTCCTTTACCCAAGTACTACATCAATGAGGCCTTCTGTCTCCACCCCACCTAAAACATCAACACTCCTCCAACATTTCATATTCTCTTCTCTGCTTTTTTACCTTAGTTCTTCTTACTACCTAGATATTTTCCATATTTTCTCACTTGTGCTGGTCTCACCAGGATATAAGCTCCACAAGCAAGGGATTTCTGTCTATTTTATATATTATTATAGTCTTCAGCATCTAGAACCGTGCTGAGTATACAGTAGGTGCTCAATAAATATTTGCCAAACGCATGCACGAGTAAATAAGAAATCAAGTAGGCAATTGGAAATACTGGTCTGGCATGCTCAGAGAAGTCTGGGCTGGATCAAAGCATTTGTCATCCACCTGAGGATCAATACTAACCAGCTGTGGGTATTAATGAGATCACACAGGGAGAGGGAATGAAGTGAGAAAAGGGAGCACAATAGGGTCCCCCTTGGAGGATTATAATAAGGATTAAATGAGATCATGAAATTCAAGGATTTAGTCTGGGTATCTGGCACCTGGTAGGTGTTTAAGGCATGTAAGCTCTTATTAGTGTTGTTATTACAGACCCATGGGACTTGAAGAACAGCAGACAGAGTGGGTGGCAGGATATGGCCTCCTGTAATCTCACCAGTGAGCTCCCTACCTTTGTTAGGTGCGAGTCCAATGAGCCTCAGTTTCCCCACCTGTGTATCAGTGTTGATGGCAACGTTTTCCTCCTGAGAGAATGTGCTCGGTGCCAAGTCAACTCCCAATCCCCAGAGCCTTGCCCAATGTCACTGGCACACTGAAAGGGCTCAACAGGTCATTTGTGGGTGGAAAGTGCTCTGGGCTTGGAGTCAGAATGAGATCGTGTATCTTAAAACAATATACTATTTATTTATGTTTTACATCATTCCAAAAAAGATTTGGTGTGGCTCACAGGGATGTATCAACTTCAACAGGGGGTAAAACGGAATAGACAATGAAACAAGGCAAAGGCAAAACAAGAATGGAGAAGTAAGAAGGATCAGAACGGAGAACAGTATGGAAAGTCCATTCCAGGGAGTTGAAGACTAATCAGTGTGACCAGTCCCAGCACGTGGAAGTGGTTGTCCCTCTCTTGTTTGTCTCCTCCCATCCAACACAGGCCCACTGAGAGAACTCGGGTGGTATTTAAAATGACAGCAGCATCGGCCCCCACCTGCTTCCCCACCAAGGTCCCCTAGGGTTCTCAGCAGAAGCACGGGGTTGCCCCTCCATGTCTGCTCCCTCCCCACTGGTTCCGTGGGCTGTTCCCAGCAGATCTCAGTGCCTCGTTTTCCTTTCTCATCTCTTCTAGAAGTCTGGAGCCCTCCTTCAACCTGCTCATGGACAATTCACATGATCTCGTTCTGGGGAACGAAGGGCTTATGATGATCTCTCGCCTTAATTATTCCATCAGTTCCACTCATGTAAGACTAGTTTAATTCCAAGTATTCCACTCATGGCCTGAAAAAAAAAAAGACTTTTCAAACATATACCTGCCCCCACTCAACCCTCAAGTTGAGTTTCCTCAACTCAGGGGGCTGTTTGGTAAGTGTAGGCAATGTATGGGTCTTACACAGTTAGGGTTATGTATATGTCCTAGATTAGCAGCTTGAATTTTGGAGTATCCCAGGATTGCCCCGGATGTTTGAAAAGTCTTTTTTTTTTTTCAGGCCATGAGTGGAATACTTGGAATTAAACTAGTCTTACATGAGTGGAACTGATGGAATAATTAAGGCGAGAGATCATCATAAGTCCCTCGTTCCCTAGAACGAGATCATGTGTATTGTCCATGAGCAGGTTGAAGGAGGGCTCCAGACTTCTAGAAGAGATGAGAAAGGAAAACGAGCCACTGAGATCTGCTGGGAACAGCCCACGGAACCAGTGGGGAGGGAGCAGACATGGAGGGGCAACCCCGTGCTTCTGCTGAGAACCCTAGGGGACCTTGGTGGGGAAGCAGGTCAAACTTTATTGAGCACCTACTATGTGTAAGTCACTAAACTAAAGAGAAGTACAGAATTTAATAATAGTCCCTGACTTCTAGTTGTTCCTAACTTAGGGTGGGGATTTACAGGGCTTTATTAGAAAAATAGTTATAATTTATTGAGTGCTTATTCTACATCAGGTACTATTACTTATATGTAAAACCTCATATCATCCTAAAAATAACTCTAGGAAGTAGATATATTGTTATTTCTAGGATACAGAGGATGAAACAGGGCTCAAAGCATTAGTAGATTTACCTAAGGTCACACAGGTGGTGTTTCTAAGTCTGGTTTCCTGACGCCCAAGCTTGTGTTTTCAACACCTGGCTGCAGGTTATGTCAAGATCTTAACAGAAGTATTAAGTATCCTGGGCATAAAGGAGAAGGAAAAGATCTGGTTTATTTGAGGAGGAATTTGACTGTAACCAGTTGATTGGACTATGCCAAAGACAGATGTGGGGAAGAGCATTCCGGAGAATGGGACTATACCTGGAAAGGCATGTTTGGTGATGCGGATAGAATAGGATGGGGAATAGAAGAGGGGCCAAATCAGGGCAACGAGGTTGGAAGGGGAGACTGAGGCCAGGCGTGGGGGAGCATGTCATGGGAGCCTGAACGCCCTAAGTTAAGAAGACAGATTCTTACGGCCCTTAGCCTCAACAAGGACACTCATTTGGCTCACTGTCTTGCATCGATAGCGTCCCTCCTGGCATCCGGACATATGACCAGTTGTCACTTGTTGGTCACCTCTTTCAAGGCCTTTGCCATGGGCCAACTCCTCGATCTCCTTCAGGAACCAGCTAATGCCTTCAGTGGGAAGTAAATGGGTATTGCCACTGATCCTTTTGGGGGACCTCCCCACGCACAGGGCACTCGAACTGCCCGGCCCCCCCTGGTTCCCCTGCTCAAATGCTCCTCCAGGGCAGATCAAGGGGTGCGGTCCTGTCCGTATTCCTAGAGCCCAGCACACGCCACACCTCAATATGCTGTTCTGGAAAGAGGTGGGGGAGGGGTCCTCACTCACCCTGATAACCTCTTTATCACGACTCACAACGTTCGACAGCGCAACGTTCGACACAACAATCCTCCCGCCTCTGCACCCTCCGAGTTCTGTGGCTAACAGCATCCACAACAATAAAATCCACTTCAGCCTGATGAGCCGCCCAGGCTTCTATAGAGCTGGAGGAATGCGATTTGGGGAGACACAGCACTCATCCCATCAAGCTCTGGGCGCCAGCTGCACGCAAGGCTGCACAAAACATTAGGACTCTTCACGGCTGCCCCCCTGCCACCGTTGCCCAGCTGGCTCGTGTCGTACATCCCGGCCTTGCCATCTTCTTTATTTCCCACTCTCTGCCAGGCGGCCAAGTGTTTCTTGCCGCACAGCGTCTGCTCGAGGGGCGGTGGGCAGGCGGGGACACGGCCTCGCTCCTACACTTGTTCCAGCCACACAAAGAGAATCGGGGCTGACTCACTCCCCACCTTCCTTGCCTGGCTCTCCACTGCCTAGAAACAAGACCCAGGAAAATGCGGCTGGAGTTAGAGTAGGCATTATTCCCCTGCTCCCCTTTATTCTCCATCCTGAGGGGCGGGGCGCAGGGGTTTGGTACAAATAGGACACGAGGTGAATAGGACACAAACCCAATGCCTCCTAGATATCAGCAGGCCATTTGCTCCTCGAGTCCTCATGGTGAATTTGCCGGGTCTAAACGACTCTCCCCACTTTAGACAGAAGGAAATAAAGGTTGGATCAGGATAAGGCATCGGTCAGTAAGGCGGGAATTCGGATCTGCCTCCAAGTTAGCCAACTCCAGAAGCATCCTTAATCACCATACACTCCCCTGGCCGAGGGCACACGCACTCATTTCATGCTCTGCACCTGACTCCAAGGTACACAGCCCATACTGTGAGCTCCGTGCCCCTCTTTCCAACGTGTACCAAGCAAGGAAAATGGTCTACAGGAGACAATGAGTCTATTCGTCTCCAATTCTCTCCTCGAAGTTCTCGCCGACCTTCCCTTCCCGCCCACCCTCCCCTGTCAATGCACTCATCAAGGTTTGGTTTCTCCTTGGCCCCAAAGTAGCTGGGCAGCACCGTGGGGTAGGAAGGGCATGCGTCTATCTTCGTGTCATTTTTTTAAAAATTTAAATGACCTTTTTCCTCTGATGATTCAAACAATGCACCTCCCTCTTTTTTTTTTTTAAAGATTTATTTATTTATTTATTTATTTGACAGACAGAGATCACAAGTAGGCAGAGAGGCAGGCAGAGAGAGAGGGGGAAGCAGGCTCCCTCCTGAGCAGAGAGCTTGATGTGGGGCCCAATCCCAGGACTCTGAGACCATGACCCCAGCCGAAGGCAGAGGCTTAACCCACTGAGCCACCCAGGCGCCCCAATGCACCTCCCTCTAAAAAGAAAGAAACAAATGGAAAGCTACAGAATTATAAAGAATAAACACAAACATGCTGGCAAAAATGGGATTTACACCATTCATAACATTGTCTTAAATCTTTTTAAAAATATTTGATTTATTTATTTGACACAGAGAGAGCACCAGCACGGAGGAGAGCCGAGGGAGAAGCAGGCTCCTCGCTGAGCAGGGAGCACGATGCGGGGCTCGAACCCAGGACTCTGAGTCGAAGGCAGATGCTTCACTGACTGAACCACCCAGTTACCCCTTGTAGCCTGCCTTTAAGAAAATAATCACAACATATCTCATTTATTCTTTACAACCACCCTGTGTTGTGGACAAAATTATCCCCTGCTTAACTCAAAGTAAATCAAGGCCCGGAGAGGTCACGCAGCCACTATCTGGTAGAGCTAGACCTTGAACTAAGATCTGTCTACGCCCAAGACCCATGCTCTCCCTATCACATTTTCCTGCTCGGGAAACACGGCTGTGAGCACGTTCTCCACGCGGAGACGATGAACACGTTGCGGGGGCCATGCCAGGGCCAACAGGGGGCCAGACCTCCACGCCCTTGGTCATCAGGCGCCTACTGGACGCCTGGCCCTATTCCGAAGACCGCAGAGGGAGCAGTAAGCAAGACAGCGTCTGGGCTCGGGCGGAGCCTGGTGGGGAGGGCCGGTGGTAAGCACAGACGCCGTCGGCGGGGTGAGCACGGGCAGTGGGGAGCGCTGTGAGGCGAGGCAGGGCTGGGAAGACAGAGCGGCCGAGGGCCTGCTTGGCTCCTTCCAAGAAGGAAGGCCTCTTTGGAGAGGTGCTACCGGGGCAGCGACCTGACCGAGTGCGGGGAGAAGCTATGTAGCGGGTCCCAGGAGGGTGGGGGCCCAGGCCCCAACGCAAAAGCCGGGTTGGCCCGTTTGAGAACAGAAGGAGGCGCAAAAAGAGGGCGGATGGTGGCCATGCGGCCAGGGAACTGGGGCACGAAGAGGGCCCTGCGGGCTATGGTCCGCCTTCTGAGTTTATTCCAGGCCCCAGCCGGCGCAGGGCTTCGAGCAGAGGAGCGCCACGAGCGGACTTACCCTCGGGGAAGTCCACCCGAGGGTAAGTCCACCTGCGGACTGAAGAGGGGCTCAGCGGCCACCGGGACGCGAGGCGCGGCGCGCGGCGTGGGGGTGACCTGCCAACCGCTTAGGGAAGATCCGGGCCCGGAGTTAACGAATGCCGGCGCCTTGCAAGGCTGGGTGCGGGAGACACATCCAATGCTGCTGCGGGCTCTGCGGAGTCCACAGTGGACTAGACGGCGGGGCTTGGGGGTATGTGAGGCGGCGATCCGTACCATGAGCCCTGCAAGCTGGAGGAAGCTTCCTTTTGCCTGGGTTCTGGCGTGAGGGACGGCTTCCCGAAGGAGGTTTGATTTGGTGAGAATCCTGAAGGCCCAACAGGAGGCAGGTGGGAAAGAATGAGGAGGCGGAATGGGGTGCGCATTCCAGACAGAGGGACTGTACAAGCAGAGGCTCCCGGGGACACCGTCTTGGGCTGCTTTCCAGAACAGCCCTCTCCTTAGTTGCGGCCACAGCTGCTCAGAGGTGACTCTAAGCAAACAAATCAAGGCCGCAAGTATTGCCGGGTTTATTTTCGATTTCTGCCCAGAAACTTCAAACATGTTGGAACACTGTAAATTGCAAACAACCGTCTAGCGCAACAGAAGGCCAGCTTTTCCGGTAAAGAGCTCGATGATAAATATCGGAGGCATTGTGGACCAGGTGGTTTCTTTTGCAAGGCTCGACTCTGCCATTAGAGTGGAAAGCAGCCACAGGAAATACATAATGAATGGGTATGGCTGTGGTCCAATAAAACTTTAACTATGAGAGCAGGCAGTGGGCCAGCTTTGGCCCATGGGCTGTGGTTTGCCACCCAGCACTGTGCGAGGGCCTCACCTCCCGGTGCTGTGCTCAGTGCCCCCAACACTTACCCAACAGGCGCCTGCCGACGGGGCTGGTGGCCTGACCTGTAGTCATTCATCCTGGTTGGCAGTTAGCAATCCCTTTTGGAGAGGGCCGATGCCACTAAATCGGCTTTATTTATTTACTTATTTATTTATTTAGGTTTCATTTATGTATTTGCAGAGAGAATGCACACAAGCAGGGGGCAGGGCGGAGAGAGATGGAGAAGCGGACTCCCCGCTGAGCAAGCGTGCCTCGGCCCCCCCACCAACCAACCTCCATGCAGGGCTCCATCCCAGGACGCTGGGATCGTGACCAGAGCAGAAGGCAGAGGCTTAATGACTGGGCCACCCAGGTGCCCCACTAAATAAGTTTCAGAGCACAAGATGAAAATGCAGGATTTTATGCCAAAGAGGACATTAATGGTTCTAAGGGGAGACAGGGCTGAGGTGCTGGTCCCTGAGAATCATGTCTGAAATAAAGTAACAATTATTATAAGGTAGATAAATCAGAAGATAAAAGGCACAGACTTCTGCTTTTATGCTTAATCTGGAATCCACATCCAGCCCTGACAATGTCTTTCTCTCTGGCCCTATTTTAAATTCAGTATAATTTCAAATGAATTTCTTCCACTGCACTATTGAAATAGGATCACACCAATAACAACTGCATACCTGTCTACCCATCTCCGTATCTATCATTCATTCTCCAACTATTAAGGAACACAAAAGAAATAAATATTCATACTGCAATGACAATGATTTCGGGGCACTAATCTCTGCAATTCTCAACATGATTATAACAAAACCCTATTCTGACCACAAAAGGGCGGGCTCTGCAAAATTCAGGTCCTGCTCTTGAAACGGACGGTGTTAGCTTCCATACTGGGCTCTGTATTGATTAGTTGCCACAGTTTATTTGTCATTTTCCTTTTATTTTCATCCTAGAGCATCACCCTTGGCGAAATGTCTTGAATGGCATCACTTGATCAGACACGCTGTCACTTCCAACATTTCCAGGGACTTGATGCCCAGAACAACGGATTTGCCTTTTCTCACATTGGTCCTCTTGATGACCAATGGCTTTCTTTGCATTGGAGATATTTTTTCCAGAGTCTTTTCAGGATGCCTCTCCGAGGAAAGGAATTCCTTTTTCTTTTCTTTTCTTTCTTTTTTTTTTTTTTAAAGGAATCTCAAAGAATTCAGTTGGCACAGGATGAGAACTTTCCACCAGGACAAATATCCATCACGTTCATCATCACTCTAGCTCCCAGAGCGCTTGCTCTGTGCCAGCTCGGCTCTATGGAAATTTACACCTTTTAATTCATTACATCCCCATCACAGCCCATAAAGCGTTATCTTCATTTGGCTGGGACACGAAGAGGTTATGTGATTTGCCCAAGCTCTCACAGCTAGAAAGTGGCTGATTCGGGATCTGAACCCAAGCAGCCGGGCTTGAGTCCATGCATTTCACCCTAAAGCACACAACATAGCCTTTTGGCTGCATTCTGGAGAGAGTACATCTTAGTTTTTAATTATTAGTGAAATTTGTGTTAAAAGTAGTATTATTAAGTTCTGTGTCACGTCTTAAAGATTTTCACGTAGTCAAACTAAGTTTGTTAGGAAAAAAGCAACTTTCCTTTCTACCCTGGTGGGGAAGTATACCATTTCCATAAAATAAGCCCATTTCAAGACACAGTGAAACATCCCATAGCATTCTAGGCCTTATTTTTCATTAATCGCTGCTAAGAATTTTCACGTAAGTTCTTTCAATGGATGCACACAGCATATAGAAGAGGTAATGAAGCTGAGTCATTCAACTCAAGCTGAATCAAGCTTGACCATGATCATAAGTCAATAATAACGCCACACTTTTCCTTCTACCTGGGTCTCCTTCCTTGGCCACAGCTAGCTTAGAATGGACAAGGAAGAGTCTTGTTCAAGTGATGGGAATTGACTGATTTTACTACCTTTGCAAAAATTACATTGCTAGTAACTCTGGAAAGGATTATAGTTTTAAAGGTGCAAAATTATTCCAAATTACTTAGGAAACCAGTTATTATTTATGCCTCCAGGCGTAAAGAAGATCATGCAGGTTGGCACCTGGTTATCTGTGAGATCACGTTTTGTGTTTTCCGGTAACCGTGAAAAGCCGTGTGGCCCATCTGCCTTCTCCATTGCTATCTCTTTTCAAATTTTCATTTATTTGTAATTTTTAACTTTAAAAAATTAAGATAATTGACATATAACATTATATTAATTTCAGGTGCACGACATAATGATTTGATATATATGCATGTATTGCGAAGTGGTCACCGCAAGTCTAGTGAACGGTCGTCACCACACACAGCTGCAATTTTTTCTCTTGTGGTGAGAACTTTGAAGATCTATTCTCTTGGCAACGTTCAGACATACACTCCAGGATTACTAACGATGGTCACCGTGCTGTACATTAGATCTCCAGAGCTTACTTATTTTATAACTGGAAGTTTGTGCCTTTTGACCCCCTTCACTCCTTTTGCCCCCCACTCCACTCGCTGTGTCCTGCAACCACTGTTCTCTGTGTCTGTGAGTTTTGTTCTGTTCTAGATGCCACAGGTAAGTGAGGTATTATAGCATTTGTCTTTCCCTGTCTGACCTATTTCATTCAGCATAATGCCCTCGGTCCATCCACGTTGTCACAAATAGCAGTATCTCCTTCTTCATGGCTGAATCATATTCCATGGTACATAGCACATTTTAAAAATCCATTCATCTGTCATCGGACACTTAGATTGTTTCCATATTCGGCTACTGTAAATAATGCTACAGATGAACATGGCAGTACAGTTATCTTTTCCAGTTGATGTTTTTGTTTCATTTGGATAAATATCCAAAAGTGAATCTGCTGATCCTGTGGCAGATCTATTTTTAATTTTTTGAGGAGCCTCCATTCTTTTTTCCACAGTGGCTGCACCAGTTTGCATTCCCACCAACAATACACAAGGGCTCCCTTTTTTCCACGTCCTTGCCAATGCTTGTTATTTCTCGTCTTTTTGATAATGGCCACTCTGACAGGTGTGAGGGGATATCTCATTGTGGTTTTGATTTGCATGTCCTTGAGCATGACTGATGCTGAGCACCTTTTCATGCACCTGCTGGCCAGCTACGGATCTTTTTCGGAAAAATGCCTATTCAGATCCTCTGCCCGGTTTAAAATCAGACTATTTGTTTGCTATTGAGTTATATATTTTGGAGAGAATACAAGGGTATGTATATTTATATATTTTGGAGAGAATACAGGGGTCCTCAATACCTTTACCCACTACTGGCTCATAGTGCAGAGGTTCCTCGCTGGGAGAGGTAAACCTAGGAGACCAGAGTCTCCCATCCCTGTGCCATGCTAAAAGCAAGGGCTCAGGGAGAGAGTCAGTTCATAAGAACAGAAAGGTTTGGGGATGCCTGGGTGGCTCAGATGGGTAAGCGTCTGCTTTCAGCTCAGGTCAGGATCTCAGGCTTCCAGCTCAGTGGGAAGTCTGATTCTCTCTCTCCCTCTGCCTCTACCTCTCCTGCTTGTGTGCGTGCTCTCTGTCTCTCTGTCTGTCAAATGAATAAATAAAATCTTTTTAAGAAAAGAACCGAAAGTTTTGTAGCACTCCCCAAAGGAAGTGACTTTATTTGAAAGAGTATGTGGAAATTCAAAATTAAGAGTGCTCTAGAAATCACGGAGATGTTGGTGGTGAGCAAGGAGGAGGAGGCTGCTCGCTCTCTGAGAGCAACATGCTAAACCCCAGGCCATATTGTTTACCAGAGATAACCCAGCTAGGAAGAGCCCTCCTGGAGTTAAAACAAACTTCAAAGCTAACTCAGCCTGAATTGAATTGAATCAAACCGTGCAGCAATTGATGCCTCAAGGATTGTTGAAAACAATAGAGAAATCAGCCAGAAATTAGTGTCGACTAACAGAAGGAGGCAGACAGCTTCACAGAGATATCAGGAAGAGAGACAAAGAGAGTCTTGCTAAACCATGGCTATCCCGTGACTCGGCTCATGCCCCAAAGTGTGGCATCTTAGGAGGGACAACAGAGGCTCTGGTTGGATGGTGTGAATTAGATCCCAATAAAGTTATTAGAAAAGTAAGACAAGAGTGAAATCAACACTTTTCTTTTCCTCCCCTCAAACGTGATTTTAAACATGGGCCTGCAACCTTTCTTTTGTGTTTGTGTTTATTCTATTTTCACTTACCACAGAAGCCATAATGTGTGTCCAAAAAAAAAGGAGATTTTGTGACCATTTGGCCCATTTAATCTCCTTCCCAGTGTGCTTTGTGGCAGAGCTACTTAGACACCCGCCACGGCGGAACAGCAAGAACGTCAACTAGAGAGACCCAGGGCAGGTCGAGAGTGCCCGAGGAGGTTTGATTTTTCACTCTCTACCTGGTAGAGGTCTTGGTGCTTGGTCTCGGGCCTGCTTTGATGTCTCTTCTACATCTATTTAAGGTAATTGCATTAGACACACCCCAAATTTAGCTCAGAAAATAAGAGCAACTAGCAAGCTTCATCTCTTTTGCCAGATTTCTTTCTTTGGAAGTCACTGTTATACCTGAATGATAGAGACCAAATTTGGGGTCAAATTTTGGGTCAAATTTGGTATGCCTAGGGAAGCAAACCATAAGAGACTCCTTTTTTTTTTTTTTAAAGATTTTTATTTATTTGACAGACAGAGATCACAAGCAGGCAGAGAGGCAGGCAGAGAGAGAGGGGGAAGCAGGCTCCCTGCCAAGCAGAGAGCCTCATGCAGGACTCGATTCCAGGACCCTGAGATCATGACCCGAGCTGAAGGCAGAGGCTTAACCCACTGAGCCACCCAGACGACCCACCATAAGAGACTCTTAATGCTACAGAACAATGCGAGGGCTGATGCCAGGAGGTCAGTGGGGGATGGGCTAGATGGGGGATGGGATTAAGGAGGGCACTTGTGATGAGTGCTGGGTGTTGTATGTAAGTGATGAATCACTGAGTTCGACTCCAGAAACCAACATTGCACTGTGTGTTCACTAAAATTTTTTTAAAAATTTGGCATGTCCAAAATTGAGCTCATCACCCCCCTCCCATCGCCATCACACCCCCCCCCTCCTTATCTCCCAGATCAGCAGGGCACTGAGCAAAAAAGCCGAGAGTCATCATGGACTCCTCCCCTCTCTTTGCCATGCAACCCCTCAGTCACACAACTCACATCTCTCTGTTGTCTGTCTTTTCCTCCTGGCCTAGCTCAGGCCCTCAGGTTCTCTTGCATGGACCTTCATAGCCCGGTACCTCCTAGCTTATTCCCCTGCCTTTAGACTTACCCCCATCTGATTTTTTAAAAATTTTATTTATTTATTTGACAGAGAGAGATCACAATTAGGCAGAGAGGCAGGCAGAGAGAGAGAGGGGAAGCAGGCTCCCCGTGGAGCAGAGAGCCCGATGTGGGGCTCGATCCCAGGACCCTGGGACCATGACCTGAGCCGAAGGAAGAGGCTTTAACCCACTGAGCACCCCCAGGTGCCCCCCATCTGACTTTTTAAACAGAATCAAATCCAAGTTTCTCAGTTCTTTAGCATGGCATAGAAGGTTCTTCATTATCTGACCCCTGTTTATCATCCAAGTTTTTCCCCTTAACACTCCATGTTCAGGCCAATCTCCATGCTCTTGACCATGCTTTTCCCATGCGTTGGACTGACTTTGCCCATATTTTTCAAGCAGCTAAATCTCACTCATTCCTTCAGAACTAGCTCAGGAGTTAAGTCCCTGGGTAGCATTCCCTGACCTCCTGGTTGTATTCATTCCTCTAGCTCTTTACACACGAGTCCACCTCTGCACTGTACCAAAAGTCTTCATCTCCTTGAGGCTTTCCCTGTTAGACCACGAACTCCTTAAAAAGATGGTCTACATCTTATTTTTCCTTGTATCTCTACTTCCTCGCACAGGACTTGGCCCAGAGGGCGCGCTTACCATGCGTGCTGCAAGAGTGACTCCCAAGTTGTCGCTCAGTCAACATGTATCAACTTTAAACTTCCTGGTTCTGTTTTAAGAATGTATTTTTAAGTAATCTCTACACCCGACGGGAGGCTCAAACTTCCAACTCCAAGATCACGAGTCACGTGCTCTACGGATTGAGCCAGCCAGGCGCCCTGAATTTCCTGACTCTTGACCCTTAATAATACAGCTGACAGTTGGTTAGCACACCTCCTCTGTGCTCCCATGGTGCTCCCCTACCACTGGGATCACCACCGTCTACTTTTGTGCGGCATTTTCTTGTTTATTTACTTTTCGGGCTCTTCATGAAGTGGTATCAGCTCCTGGAGACGAGGGCCCGGATCTCGTCTCGCTTGCCTGCTGAATGGTTGGTGCAGAGCTGACACAGTCTGCATGGCAGAAAGGACCCTCTGGGCAGGCGAGCAAATGTGAAAGGAGAGATGGTGCTGGGCACGCCTCGTTCTTTGACCCCATCGCACCAACCAGATGGAGTGTGGAGAGACTGGTGGCACCCGCTCTAGCAGGAGGCCTCAAGATAGAGGCACAAGCCCAGGGCAATGGAGGATGGCACTGACGGCGATTGCCAGCGAAGTCAGAAGAAAACCGCGGCACGAACTCTCGATACGGTCCAGCTGCTGCCACAGAAAGCCTTTGAAAGGAATTTTCTTCCTCGGCAGCTCCTGAAGAGTTGAGAAGCAAGACAGAATCCAGAGAAAAGTAAGACCGTTCCAGAGGACTGTGTTGAGAATTGGACTAGTCATGGCAGAATGGGCATCAATGGTAACCAATTTAACTTCAAACACAGAATTTTAAAGGAGCATGCCTGTGGTCAAGCAGAGATGAAACCACAGAATCTTGAGAGAGTGTCAGTGTTCAGGTGTCAATAAAGGGTCAAATGCCTCCTCTCCCATGGTCCCTCTTCCACGTCCTCCTCCCTATTAAGGCCACACTTTTCCGACATGAGCACCAGCAGAATTACAGGTGTCCCTCTAAGAACCAAGAAAAATCAGCTGACCACTCTTCCATGCTACTTGCATGAAGACACAAAGACATACTGAGTATCTGTCAGCGCCGGGGTTATGTGAGTCGGCCCACACAAAGGCAAGCAAACTTTGTCATCCCTCCCAAATGAGCCAGCAGCAAAGGGAAGTGCTTTTTATTTGATCCGGCCCATGTTCACTGTCAGTTTGAACAAAAGAGGAGAAAAGCTTTGCCAGGGAAGAGACTCCTTTGTAGCTGGACTCCGGAATGTCTGAGTCCATTCGGCACCCCCCCATCACCCTGTCACCCACCTCCTAGGCATACCAACTCTAATATTAATTTCTGAAGTAAAGGTTGTATGAAACTACTTTTGTTTGGGAAATTTCTTGCAAATTCCAGCGATGACCACAGACACTGTAAAGCGGCTGTGAGCCTTAAATCCGGGTTTCGCTCCCTTAGCAGAAGAGAAGGTACGTGGACATTTGCTGAGTGTCCACTGCGCATCAGGCGCTGAGCTACGTGCTTTACATACGCTCTTTCCTTGAACCCTTGAAAGAACCTGTGGAGGTAGGCATTCCCATCCCTGTTTCCAAACAAAGCTTTCTAGGCTCAAGAAGAATAAAATAAGAAGAGGAGAAGTTTCCCCATGGTCACAAGGCCATGAATGGACTGGCCCGCAAACCCAGCTCTGGCTCACGCCAAGGCACTTGTCCTTGCTTGCCGCCCCACCATACCTCACTTTCCCTTCCCGGACACTTGAGACCACTGCATCTAGCCATAGGTGATATGCCGCGTCTACAAGTCAATATTCAGGAAGATTATCAATTCATGTGGCAACTGTTTTATGATGGCTTTTATGTCCACAATGCAGCTGTGACGTGGATTTCCACTAGCCAGAAAAGAGTGCATGTTGTACTACTTTAATCATCACAGTGCTTGAAATAAATACTGCCCCTTCCCTCATACCTCAATACAGAGAGACAGCGATGCACCATTCAGTAAATGACACTGAAGGCCATTTAGGCTTTTACCGAATTCGTTGAACTATACGTCAAACACTGAATGAAGGGACTTACTAGGTGAATACAGTTAAAATGCATAACTTCCCTGACAGGCTGCTGATGGTAGGTGTGCATAAATTCATGTAGGGTGCTATTAATTTTTAATTTATCATGTGTAGAGTCTGTACCTCCAAATGACATTTTTGGGGTCTCTAATTGGGAAGTGTTCCAGGATGAGTACTGGGGGTGGGAGGGATATTCCAAACCCATACCTGTTCAGATAAATGGAGACATCATTAGCAATAAGAAGTAAGTGATCATGGCTTCTCTCGTTTTTCATAAATTACACTAAATAACCATAATGCTGCAATTTAGTGGTCCAAAGTTCATTCTATTCAGCAGGCCATCCATAGTCAACAGTTTAAAGAAAAGAGACCTGCTGAGAAAATAGTGGTCTAATCAGATGCCATAAAATCGAGCTGATGAGATGAGTCCCATTTCTTTTTTTGTAAGGGGATTCTAATGAAGCAATGCTCAGAGGGGATTCATAACTTTGGGCCCCCTGTTTCATTATTCAGGTCAGCTGTACCCAGTTCCAAATGAAGCTACGGAACCATTTGCTGGGTTTTGTGGGTGACTTCTTAAATCCCAGATTCCCAGCTGCCCCATTGTACACGCTGTCTTGGTTCTTAAGACGGATTTTGAGGAAGCTTTGGGGGAAAAGGCAAATCGAAGAGAAGAGTAATTGAATTCGAAGTACTGAAAGATGGAGTCTCAAACACTAATTCATCAGATGCTGAAAGTGGGAGACAAGAGGGCTTCACCTGTGTCCCGCCACACAGCAGCTCATACAGCGACATCTCCACGGCTCAGGTGGACAAACACGGGCAGGCTCAAGAGGGGGGTGTCCACGGCATATCTAGCACATCTTCCTCTCTGGAAAGAGCCTGAGGAGGAGGGGAAGGCAGCGTGATCATCTATCTAACATCTGACAGGCAGGCCCTTGGGCCTCGAGAAATCATCGACCTGTCAAAATATAAGTATCTCCTCCCAGGGGGGTGAAAACAGCCGGTAGTTCCTAAATTTATTCCATTTATACTTTCCCAATGGAATAAAATTTCTCACAGAAATTATTTTTTTAAGATACCTTTTTAAAAAAGATTTTATTTATTCATTTGAGAGGGAGAGAGAGAGCACAAGCAAGGGGAGGGGCAGAGGGAGAGGGAGAAGCAGGCGCCCCCACTGAGCAGGGAGCCCAATGCGGGACTCGATCATGACCTGAGCTGAAGGCAGACGCCCAACCGACTGAGTCACCCAGGAGCCCCCTTTTAAAGATTATATTTATTTTTTTATTTATTTGGGAGAGAGAGAGACACTACTTGAGAGCAAGTTGGGGGGTTGAGAAAGAGGGACAAGCAGACTCTGTGCTGAGCACAGAGCCTGTCGTGGGGCACAATCTTACGACTCTGAGATCACGACCTGAGCGGAAATTGAGAGTCTGATGCTCAGTGGACTGAGTCACCCAGGTACCTCTCGCGGGAATTATTTTTAAAGCAACTCCAAGTGGTAAGTAGAAAATGCATGTATTTCCTTTTGGCAGCAATGAATAGATCAGGGATGTATTTTGAATGTCCTACCTTCAGCACCGGAAGCCAGACAGGGGAATCAATCAGCAGCTTCTGCCTCCTCAGATCCCTGCCCCTATCACCTGGCTGTGTCTCACTTTCTTAGGGGAGAAACTGAGGCCCTGGAGAGAAAGGAGCTCAAGTCGCTAAGACTGAATGAGGCAATGCACGCAAAGTTCTTAGCAAGATGCCTGGTAAATAATGAGTACTACAATGAGAGCTAATGTTATTAGGATCATTACTATCACCATCACTGTCATTATCATAGGAGGAGGTATATCACTTTTTAATGTCCTTCTTAATATTTATTTTTATTTATTTCTATTTTGTTTTATTGTGGAAGGAACACTTAACATGCTACTTTTAACAAACGTAAGCATACAACACATTATTGATGACTATAGGTCCAATGTTGTAGAGCAGGACTCTAGAATTTATTCCTCTTGTTTGACTGAAACTTCAAGGCCATTGGTTGGTAACTCCCCGTTTCTCCTCCCCGAGGCCCCGGCAACCACTATTCCGCTCTTTGGTTCTATGATCCTATTCTAGGTACTCCATGCAGTCATGCAGTATTTGTCTTTCTGTGACTGTCTCGTATCACTTTGTATAATGTCCTCCAAGTTCATCCATGTTATCGAATATTGCAGAATTTCCTGCTTTTTTAGAGAGCTGAATAGTATTCATTATACATCTGTACAACAGTTCCTCTATCCGCCCACTGATCGGTGGACGTTTAGAATGTTTCCACATCTAGGTTACTGTGAATGGTGCCGCCATGAACATAGGAGGGCCAGTATCTTTTCGATCTACTCATTTTAATTCTTTTGGACAAATATCCAGAAGTGTGATTGCTGGATCATAGGGAAGTTCTCTTTTTACTTTTTTTGAGAAACCCCCAAACTGTAGCGGTTGCATCATTTTGTCTTCCCACCAACAGTGCCCAAAGGTTCCACTTTCTCCACATTCTTGCCAACATGCGTTGTCTTTTGTTGTTTCGATAAGGGCCATCCTCGTGGGTGTGAGGTGATGTCTCATTGTGGTTTTGATTTGTATTCCCCAGATGATTACTAACGCACAGCACTTCTTATATACCTGTTGGCCATTTGTATGGTCTTCTTTAGAGAAATTTCTATTCGAGTCCTAGCCCATTTTTAATTGGGTTGTCAGTGTTTTGTTCTGTTTGTTGTTGTTGTTGTCGTTTTAACTACTGACTTAGTATATTTTGGAGGTTAATCTTGTATCACATAGATGGTTTGGAAATATTTTGTTCTTTTCCAGAAACTGCTTTTTCCTCTCTGATGATTGTTTCCTTTCCCATGCAGAAGCTTTCGGGTTTGATGAAATCCCACTTGTTTCTTATGTTGTTGACTGTGACTGTGCTTTTGGGGTCATATCCATGAAATCATCGGCAAGACCAATGTCATGAAGTTTTCCCCTATGTTTTCTTCAAGAAGTTTTATAGTTTCAGGTCTCATATTTAAGTCTTTAATCCCTGCATATATAGTCAACTGGCAAGGGTGCCAACAATAAACAACGAAGAAGGAACTGTCCCATTGACAAGTGGTGTTGGGGAAATCGAGAATTTACATTCAAAAGAATTTTCATTGGACTTTTATCTTTTTTGATTTGTTTTTTGACCCAATGACTGTTTAAGAGGTATATCACTTTAAATATGTTGAAAGTTATATGAGATTTTTGTTTTTTAAGATCACAGTGACACTTTATGTGGCTGGTATGAGTTCACCAAAGTGAGATCAACTTGTCTTGCCAGGCAAAATCCTTTCAATACAGTTTGATCCACCTTAACTAAACAGTAAAGCAAGTGACTAGTGAGCCATAGTTCAAATAAAGCAGATTTCTCTTCTGGATATCACATGGCTTAGAAACTAGGAATCAGGGGTAGCCCGTCTTTGGCCTCATTCATTAGTTCAGCAAACACTGGCTGAACACCCACTCACAATTGCCGGGCCCACTGTTGGATGCTGGGGGGAGAGACGTGCAAAACAGAATCCCTGACTTCGTGTAGTTTACAGTCCGGTGGAGAGGGAATGAGGGGAAGGGGAGGAAGCAGACATTGAACCTAACCTACCAGAAGGTTGCATGCTTGAAACAATGTGCATGACCCTGAAATGAATATATCCAAAGGAAATTTCCCAAAAGAAATAACAGGAAAGCTTTTGGTCTGTCACTTCTAGATCCTGAGCCCTGGTGCCTGTGCTTAATTATTTGCTTACCAGCCAGAGTCAAAAGAAATCACTGAAGCTGCTCCTCAGTCTGACTTCTTCACCCAGAGGAGGAGGCAAAAGCATGGAAAGAAACTCGGGGAGACCACTTCCACCCTTCCATGGCCCCATCTAAGGGTGAAGTTAAACACAGGGCACATGTGAAACCCTTCTCCAAGTCTGTGCGAGTGAAGGAGACGCCACACTGCCCTCACTGGTGAGGTGCTCTGACCAGTCACCCTTTCAGCACGTTTGTATTGAGCCCCTCCTACACCCCAGGAGATACACCATGGTCCCAGCTCTCACAGAGCTCACATTCTAGTGGTTGCCCCTGTATGACCAGCCAGTGGTGGTGCTCTCGTGCTTTGTGGACCATGCCACGCACAGTCGCTCATTTATGCACTTAAAGATAAGAGAGAGCTAAATACAGATCGGGGTAGACCGGAGGTGTACGCCAGGCAGAGAGAACAGCAAACGCAAAGACCCGGAGACAAAAACGAGCTTGGAGTGCATGAGTGGCAGAGGAAAGGTCAGTGGGGTCAAAGCCTCGTGAGTGAGAGAAAGATCAGCGGCACAGAAGGCTGGAAAGGTTCTGGCTTATGTACGTGGATACACAGTAGTACCATTGACGGGGATAGGGACCATGGGCGGAAGAGGTTACTAAAAACTGCCACAGCTCCCTCCTCACTGCGTAATTTTACCACATGACCCTCCAAAGACTGAGGTCATTAAGGCCATTCTCAACAAACAGGCAAGCTTTCAAAGTCCGTTTGTGAATCAACTGTTTAGAACCCAGAGTTTGCTGTCCCGTAAGGTAATGCTATATGAAGCCAGCAGATGGGCTTTTGAATTAGAAGTTTAATTTTCTTGGACCCACACGTGTGGCTGGAGTAAAGCCAGACAACGTGTCATCCTTGGAGAGGCTCTGTCAATGTCAAGGCCCTAAAACAGCCGTTGACATCCAACTGCTGCCTGTAACTCGGTTAGTGCTCACCAAATATCAATGAGCTCCCCACATTCTGCAGATCCCTTCTTGTTGGGCAAAACCACGTGATTCGTTCAGGCCAATGGACCATGAGCAGAAGTGATAGGAGTCAATCCTAGGCCAGAGCACTTAATCACTATCAAAGAACTCTCTTTCTAGGTGACCACCGAAGAGGTTATGTGTTCCTGATAGTGTAGCTACGTAGGACGTGTAGGACGTCCTAGTGTAGGACGGAAGGGGCACTTTCAGTCCAGGTCTCGGAGTGGATGATATGGTGCAAAGCCACACTGACCCACGTAAGACAGGTAGAGTGGGAGCAGAGCGGAACGTGTGTCCCCTTAAACCACTGAAATGGTGGGTAGCTCCCACCGTGTAAGTTAGCCTATCTGGGCTGGTACAGTGGTTGTCTCCCTCTTGGCTCTCTCCCACATACCACGCTCTATTTGGAGGAGGGGTCAAACTGGCCATACATACTGCACTCCTTTCCGATATCTAGTGAGGCTGGCCCGCCTACTGACTTCCTCCACGGTCTAGTGTTGGCTCCCATTTCCTCCACTCCCCGGCCACTCAGCCTGGCTTCCAGTAGCCGCCCTCCACCGCCTACTCAGCTTTATGACATAGTCACGTGCCCTTCTCCGGCTTATTGACTTCGAGTTCCCACTTCTCTCCGCACACTCTTGATTTGCGCATCTTTGCGGCGATATCCAGGGTGCTGTCACCATCAATCCTAGTACCGTGGAACCTCCCCAAGCCCCATCCCCACGGGGTCCAAGGAAGTTTGATAATAGTAAAGAAGGAATAGTAAAGCTAACCACCGCCTTTTGCTGAGGAAGCCACACAGAACACGAGGTATGGAAGGTGAAGGTAGGACTGCCGCTGAGCAGTGGGGCCACGAGGAGTGGGCAGAGTGTGAAAGGGCTCAGGCCCAAAGCTCTGAACCATGCTCGCTTGACTGAGATGAACTCCCAGCCACACAGTGTAGAGGCAGACGCCACAACTTCAGCAAACCGAAAAGATGGGCCAGGAGAGCCAATAAAACTCAAGAACCCAAGCAACAGGATTTCTGGGAGAATATTTTCAGAGCGCTGCAGCTCACCTGCCCAGAGTACAGCTGTGCTCTGAGGCCCTGGCAGAGGCAGTGGGGAGAGTCCCACCCCGGCAAGCAGAGGACACAGGAACCACTGGTGACGCCTTCTGTAGCTGAGGCCAGTTTCCAGCGTTGGGCCCTGGACTGAAGTCTTGGAAATTTTTTTTTCTCCCATGAAGGGGAATCTGCTTAAGGCCATACACTGAGAGCTTCTTAGCATCTGTTGTGTTTGTGTCCGAAGGAGTCTGAGGTCAGACCACATCCACCAAAGGTGGGGGACCGCTTGTATACAGTGTCATGGTGACTTTTGTATAAGGAGCTTCCCCCCTACGTTGAAGTCGGATACTAAACAAGACAGGAGAAAAGGAAATGGATGGCCCCGACACCATGAGGCATCAGCTCTAGATAGCTTACTTGCGCAGCTGGCTGGAACACAACGTCTCTGGTCCTATGCTGTCATCTCTCACCCACTTTCTCTGTCACAGATACGTGACCTGACTTTTTTGGTAGGAGAAGCAAAGGCCAATGGCTGTATTTTTTCTTTCCCTCTAGTTCACCATCCCACCTTGCACTTAGTAATTTCTCAACAATGTTTGCTGCCCTGAGACGTTTCTGTCTGAAGAGCAACCGTTCGAACGCTTTCCCTTTTCCGTGAACACCAAACCATTTCAATTTGCTTTTTAAAAAAGTTTATTTATTTATTTAAAGGACTCTCTACACTCAGCGTGGGACTAGAACTCATGACCCCAAGGTCAAGAGTCACAGGCTCTTCCAACTGAGCAGGCCAGGCTCCCTCATTTCACTCTGCTGTACCTTTCTTCCATCAACCCTAGAAATACCAAAACATTGTGACATGGAGGGACTGAGATTTCAAAATGGATATATGCTTGCTTTTCTTCTTCCTTAGAGAATCATCAGGACCACAGAGACAATCGAGTAACAAGTAACAGCTACAAGAGCTCCTCGGAGAAGGCTCCAGACACAAGGTGGGATTTTCACTAATAGTTTCCGTGTCATTTGCTCTCCCCACATATTAAAATGCTGCTGGTTCTCATTACTCATGTCCTCCTTTTTATTGGCTTTATGTTTCTCTGTCCTCATAGACAAGGCAGGTCTAGATATTAGGTCAAGAAAATTTGATTTATTTTGATTAGATATCATTTGTAGAACAATTCCTGGTTTTTATAAAGTCCTTCCCAGTAGGGTCTTGTGCTAAGTACTTGACAAGACCTGAGCAGTTGAAGTGTTTTAAGTTGAATTTCACATTCCTTCAGGAAGCAATGTTTTAATGCCAAGTCCAGCAAACTATATGACCCATGGGCTGAATCCTGCCCCCTGGTCACCCGTTTTTTTGAATAAAGTTTTATCAGAATACAGCCATGCCCATTTTTAAAAACATAATGTCTACAGCTGCTTTCATGCAACAATGGCAGCAGATAGGTTGAAACAACTGAAAGAGTTTCCATGTATCAGACGCCCAATATTTGCCATGGCTGTCATGTTCACTATGTCACACAATCCACATGGTCCCTCTCATGTAATAATAGCTGGCATTTATTGTGCTAATCAGAGTTTTGTTCCTAGTCTGGTGCCCATAAATTTGGATTGGAAAAGATTACAACTTAATTTCCATTAATTTCTAACTGGAAGTAATCATTCCTTTAATTATGAATGTAGGTAACAAATCAAAGTCATATTAGCAATACCTGTAACTTTATTATCAGTAGAAATATCACAGATCCTTTTTTTAAAAAAAAAAAAAAGAGCAGCTATTTATTTATTTGTTTATTTATTAGAGGTGGGGGAGGGGCAGAGAGAGAATCTTAAGCAGGCTCTAGGCCCAGCACAGAGCCCTTCACCAGGCTCGATCTCACGGCCCTGAGATCATGACTCCAGCTGAAATCAAGAGTCAGATGCTTAACTGACTGTGCCACCCAGGTACCTCATCACAGATTTTTTTAAAAAAAATATTTATTTATCTGAGAGAGTCAGAAAGAGAGAGAGAACAGGAAGGGGTAGGGGGAGAGAGAGACTCTCCGGCAGACTCCCCTCTGAGCAGGGAGCCTGATGGTGGGAACGGGGCTCAATCCCATGATCCCGAGACCATGACCTGAGCAGAAATTAAGAGTCACAGGCTTAACCAACGGAGCCACCCAGGCACCCCATGGATAGTTTTTACAGTACAGTGCAGTCACTACAATGTCACAATACCATTTTGTTCATTATTGCTTTGAAATAATGGCAGATACTCGGCTGTTAAATCTTGTTATTTATTTAATGCACTCTTAAGGAAGCACGTATACCCCAAATTTGTTTTTAAAATACACTGATACCAGGGATCAGTTGGTTAAGCGTCTGCCTTCAACTCAGGTCCTGATCTCAGGGTCCTGGGATGGAGTCCAGCGTCAGGCTTCCTGCTCCTCGGGAAGTCTGCTTCTCTCTCTGTTCTCTCTCTCTCTCTCTCGATCTCACTCTTGCTCTCTGTCAAATAAATAAATACACTGATACCTTTATTTGAAATAAATATTTTTAAAATACAAAATAAAAATACACTGATAATTTAAAAAATAAAATATGGTCCATATATACAATGGAATATTATGCCTCCATCAGAAAGGATGAATACCCGACTTTTGTAGCAACATGGACGGGACTGGAGGAGATTATGCTGAGTGAAATAAGTCAAGCAGAGAGAGTCAAGTATCATATGGTTTCACTTACTTGTGGAGCATGAGGAATAACACGGAGGACATTGGGAGTTGGAGAGAAGTGAGTTGGGAGAAATCGGAGGGGGAGAGGAACCATGAGAGACTGTGGACTCTGAGAAACAAACTGAGGGTTTGGAAGGGGAGAGGGATGGGGAGTGGGTGAGGCTGGTGGTGGGTATTAAGGAGGGCACTTATCGAATGGGCACTGGGTGTGGTGCATAAATAATGAATCTTGGAACACAGAAAAAATAAAATTAAAAAAACCCACACCGTTATCTTTATTTCATTATAACTAATTTCCCCTTTGTAATCTAAAGTATTGTATTTATGCATTTAAGAGTATTATTCTGAAAAGAGGTCCAGAGGCTTTGACTGCCAAAAGAAGCCATGTACAAAAAACGGTAAGAAGCTCTATGCTGAGTGCATTAATTCGCTAAATACTCACAAGCACTCTGGGTGATGGGGACTGCGACCAGCCCCTGACCACCCGCTCTTTACACGGGAGCACAATGGGGGAAAAGAGGTTGATTAAATTGCCCAAGATCACACAGTTAATAGTGGAGCTGAGATTTAAATCCAGACAGTCTGAGCCCAGAGACCATGCTTTTCTTTTTTTTTTTTTTTTAAAGATTTTATTTATTTATTGGTCAGAGACAGAGAGAGAGAGAGAGCGAGAGCGAGCGAGCACAGGCAGACAAAGAGGCAGGCAGAGGCAGAGGGAGAAGCAGGCTCCCTGCCGAGCAAGGAGCGCGATGCGGGACTCGATCCCAGGACCCCGGGACCATGACCTGAGCCGAAGGCAGCTGCTCAACCAACTGAGCCACCCAGGCGTCCCGAGACCATGCTTTTCTTAGTCAATATTCTATACTGTGATACCTTTATTGTAAGTGTCATTATCCTTACTTTATAGGTGAGAAAACCGATCCTTTTTATAAAGGAGGACGGTGGCAGCTGTTGTGAGTAGTAAAAAGGAACAAACATTTCTTGAGCACCTACCGTGCCAGGCTCTTTCGTACACATCTTATTTTAGCTTCTTTTTTTTTTTTTAAGATTTTTGTCCATTTATTTGTCAGAAAGAGATCACAAGTAGGCAGAGAGGCAGGCAGAGAGAGAGGAAGGGAAGCAGGCTCCCTGCTGAGCAGAGAGCCCGACGAGGGGCTCGATCCCAGGACCCCAGGATCACGACCTGAGCCAAAGGCAGAGGCTCAACCCACTGAGCCACCCAGGTGCCCCTTATTTTAGCTTCTTAACAGCCCTCAGCGTTTGGGCTGATGAGTGAACTGAGACCTGACGCAGGATGAGCAACTTATCCGAGGCCACACCCACTCCTCCCTCCCCGGGCTACCTAATTAGTATGTAAATTACCTCGTGCAATCCTGAGGTCTTATTTCATTCGTGGGTGTTTCAGCGGAGGAAAAATATCACAAGGAAATGTTCATGCCCTCTTTCCTACTAAAGCCAAAAAAAGTGTTCCTCAAAACAGATGGGCTACATCAGTGTGGATTTGCATGGTGCATTTTTATGAAAAATATTTCATGTGAGGTTTAAGAATTTCACAAAACCACATGTAAGCATTAAATTTAAAAATAAAGTAGTAGATTGATACTCATCACTGTGATGAATGTTTCCAGTGAAAATATAATCCTGGCAATGGATACTTGGAAGCAACACACACACACACACACACACACACACAATCAAAAAACCTGACATCAACATAAAGATTTTTTTTTAAGGGAATTGCTATAAATTATGGTGCAAAACTGTTTCAAGGATTTCATGTAAAATGGTTAAACATCAAAAGTATGTTTTTGCTCCGTTACTTGGCCTGATTCCCTCAGTAAACTTAAAATCAGGGCAAAGCTTGAAGTATTTTGTATCAGCTATGATTTACAAGTCAGGGAAGGAGCTAGGGACGGGAAACTCTTTCTGGGTAAGAACCACTTTGCTTAGATCTAAACTGCTTATACTCACAAATCACAGTGTCGTTCAGACAGGGCCCAAGCTTTTCCTTGGCAATGATGCTAAAGTCAGCCCTAGGAGAATGCAGAAACCCCACCCCCAGAAAGCCGGTTCATTAGCAGCCTGCCCGTTTCTGCTAGGAGAGCTTCGGTGGTCACAAACCACGTTTCTAATGCAACTAAAAGATTCCTCTTCACGGACACTTCATGATGCCGAGTGCGTCATTACGACAAAAACAAAACCCTGTGTCTTCAGAAAGGAAATCTGGGACCTTATAGTCCAGAAATGAACACAGCGGAATGAAATGAAATGGCCCGTATTTGAAGAAGCGCTTCAGGATTCTATGGGGCGGCGGGTAAGGATTTGCATTTGGCAGATTTCAGTCCTGGTTGCGCAACACTTAGCCCCTCTGAACCTCTGCTATTTCGTTCGTTCAGCGGCGCTGGATTCCAGCAGCACCAGACCCTGCCACTTATCCGTTCCATCCTGTGCGCCAGGTCCTGTGTTAAGGACGGGGTGATCGTGCTCCACAGTGCGCGTGGCCCGCGCCCGTGAGAAGAGGTGGTACCGGTAATGTGTACGCGATCACCATCATTAACTTCATCGGCATCTCATCTACATCTTAGCGTCTCGGAAGCCTGTCCCTCTTCAGTCTGTTCCGTTTGCTCTATTTCTAGTATGAACATTGTTGATGTTTTCTCTAACTATATAAAAGATTTGTGACCATGTTCAATGATCTGGAAAACACGAGATGGTACACATAGAAAAATAAAACATCCATAATCATGTTCACATGAGACAATGCTACACAGTCAGACTCGTTAGGCAAGAGCGAAGGGAACAGAAACCCATCTGGCTGAACCACACGTCTATGCCTGCATCCTTCCCTCCGTCCATCCAGTCTGTCCCCCCCTCCAACCAGCAAACGGGCAGACACTGTGCGGATGCTGAGTCTGAGGAGCGCGGCAAGGCGGGGACCCCAGGCGTCTGTGCTTGCCCCCCTCCGCCCCCGACCCACAGGATGCGGGGGTGGGGGCTGGGGGTGGTGCCGGGGAGGGCCCCGGAGAAGGCACCGCCACTCCCCTCCACCTCGTGCGGCAGAGGAAGAGAGAATGTCTCCGCGGTGGCCGATCCCGCGGCTTGTCCGCTCCGCGCAGAAACCAGGGAGTCGGTCCTACCCCGGCCCTTCGGTTCGAGGGCACGCTCCATCTGGAGCGCCCTGGCTCAGGCCGGGAGATCCCCTCTTTTCCAAGAAAAGCGCCTAATCTGCGGCCGCCGGCCCCCGCGGACCCCCGCGGACGCCCTCCCTCCCCTCCCGTGCCTCCTCCCCCTTGGCAGCCTCCCGCTCGCTCGCTCGCTCGCTCGGGACTGGATCAATGCAGCGGAGTGCTCTTTGCTAGGCCTCCGTGCCCTGTGATCGCCCAGCCCGGGGCTTTACGGGGATGAGCGTATCAATTCAGGCCCACTGAACTGTATTTCCCCGGCCCGGGGCCCGCCCCCGGCCTTTGTGCCGCGCCCGGCCCGCCCCCTTTGCTCACTCTCCCTTCATGCTTTGTTTGGCAAACACAAAACGCCCGGCCCAGCGGCGGGCCCTTTTCAAGCTCCGCGGCCAGCACTTGAAAACGCCGCGAGGCTCGGGTACCTGGGAACACCTCCGGGGGCCCGGCCGAGTGGACGCCGGGCCGCCCGTGCCCCCGCCGGGCGCGCCGGAGGGTCGGGCGGCGCCCCCCGAGACCGCCCGGGCCGGAGTTGGGGGCCGCGCGGCGCGGGCTTCCCCACCGAGCCACCCCGGATGCCCCGGGCATCGCAACTGCTTCCAAGCACCGGCATTCCCTTTGAAAATCCGGGGCACTTCGGGGGGCCCCCTGGCCTCGCCTTTGTGTTTTAAATGGCCCAGAAGTTCACTTGACACAGAATTTAGAAGCCTGAGAACCGGTTTGGGGGATGCACCGGGAGCTCTAACTTCAGCTGCCCGCGCTGGTCACCAAGGGCTGCAAAGGCTCGCTCTAGCTCAAGTGTAATTAATAATAATAGTAGTAATGATGATGATGATGATGATGATGATGTAACATAGGTGGTAACGGCGGCTCCTGCTCCCCGAGCGCTCTGTGCCAGGTCACGCTGAGCGCTTTACAGCCAGGATCACATTTACCTTAATTTACTACAACCTGGTGATGTGATTAGCGTCCCTTGCGCTAACAAGGAAGCCAAGGATCAGAGGGGCTGAAAAGCTTGCTCCTAACCCCTACCACGTACTTCCTCAGTTTAATGTTCTCTTTACTCAAGGAGTGGAATCTTCTCGCTCCTAACAAGAAACGATCCCCCCCCCACCCGGCCGCCCTCCCGGTCCCTGAGCAAGCAATGACCTGTCGTGCTTTGGCCAGCTGTCTTCATAGCCTGAGTTGAAGAAAACTTTTAGTTGTTGTCCTATAATAATTATGATTAGGGTCGCCACACTTTGTTGACGGTTCATGGTGTGCCAGGTGCTTAACTACGTGATTAAATGCATCCTGCCATTGGATCCTTACAACCATCCTCTGGGATGGTTTTTTTTTTTTTTTAAGAATTTATTTATTTATTTGACAGAGAGAGAGAGATAGAGAGATCACAAGTAGGCAGAGAGAGGGGGGAAGCAGGCTCCCTGCTGAGCAGAGAGCCCCATGTGGGGCTAGATCTCAGGACCCTGAGATCAGGACCTGAGCTGAAGGCAGAAGCTTAACCCACTGAGCCACCCAGGCACCCCTCTGGGATGGGTTCTGCTACTGTCTCCATCTTACAGGGAGGGTTGGGGGAAATCAGCAGGTTAAAGTAAACTTGTCCAAAGTCACACAGCCAGCAAAAACTCAGCTTATTCTCCAAACCATGAGACGAGTATTCTAATTGTGTTTTAACTTCTTTCTTTCTTTTTTAGAGGAAAGAGCACACATGAGAGCGAGGGGGGGGGGCAGAAGGAGAGGGAGAGCAGGCCCCACACCCAGTATGGCGCTGGACAGGGCACTCGATCTCACCGCCCTGAGATCATGACTTGAGACAATATCAAAGGCCCGTCCCTTTAACTGACTAGCCACCCAAGTGCCCCTATGTTTTAATTTCTACAGTAGTTCAAAAACAGGCCATTTGTTTTCCAAAAATTGCCTTTCTAGCTAACTGACAGTCACTTTGTTAAGTCTCTTGGAATTACTTTTTCCTTGAAAAGACCAACATAACTTCAAGTTGCAGTAACGCTGAAGGGAAACAAGGGAAATGGGGCTCCTTAGCTGGGTCAGTCCACCCATCGCCAGGTGTCTGCTGAAGGCACAGAGAGTGACCCATGTCAGCTCATATGTTTGACAAGTTTCCGTCTCATTTTTGTAGCCAGAGCACAGAGCTTCAAGGAGGAAATAGGGAAGCTAGTTTGAGAATGATCTAGCACTGGAAGAGACTCCAGAGATCAGCTGCTCCAACTTTTCCATTGTACAAACGGTGAAACTGAGGCTCAGAGAGGAGTGGGACTTGCTGAAGCTTAAACAGAGGGTGACAGAGCCCCCACTGGGGCTCAGCTGTAGACTCCATGATAGAATTAATGTATCAGTTGTTAATTAATAGAACTAATTCCTGCAGGGATTCACTAGCTATCAACCGGGAGCTTACGGTGTGCCAGGCACACGACTAAGGGAAAGAGTGGTCAACAAGACAAGATTCCTCCCTTCGTGGAACCTCCATTCTAGTGGGAGAGACAGACAATGAAAGAATAAATCAGTAGCCAATCACAGCTGCGGTGAGGCCTATGAAAGTCAGAGTCAGTGGTTCTCTAAGAAGCTTTCATGGGAGGATTTAATTCACCCAGGAAGGTCAACACAGGCTTCTGTGAAGAAGCAGTCGTTGATTGGTATCTGAAGGATGAGTAGATGACTTGGCAAAGAGGGGACGGAAAGAGCAACCACGTCAAAGGGGATAGCACATGCCAAGGCCCTGTGGTTGCAGGGGTATGGCAGGTTTCAGGGACTAGACACTCAGTTTGGTTGGAGCATAAAGAACAAGAGGAACATGGTATGAGACAGGGCCATCTCACACCATGATGGGGCTGGAGAGGTATGCATGTGGGGCCCTGCAATGATGTGCCTGGTAAGTCCTGCTGGCAATGTGAGTCCTTACCCTCTGGTCACTGGGAAGCCAATGAAGAGTTTACTAAGCCAAGGGGTGACATGGCTTTCTTAAAAGATCACTCAGGCTTCAGTGTGGACAACTTCTTGGGGAGCATAGTAAATTCTGGGAAACAACTAGTAAGCTGTTGTACTTGTCCAAGCAAGAGATAACAAAGTCTTGGACTATGACGAACTTCTAGGATCCTCAGTTTCCTTATCTGCATATTGTTCCCAACACCATCTGTCTACCTCACGGAGGTGTTATAAGGGTGAGTCAACAGCGCCCTATAGAAAGGCAAGCCATTAACTGGCAATGACAATAGTCCAGGCCTAGTGATATTCCATCCTAATTAAATATTATCCATCAGTCTCCATCAACAGGTAATGACAAGGCAGAGCTGTGTCTTTTTTCTGGTTAAGTGTAAATATATAAGAAATGCTGGAATGCGTTTACCAGGAAAAATGTAAACCATTACAGATAAGGCTAAAGTGTTCCCTGACTTTCACCCCAAATCCTGGTTCCTCCTATCTCTTCTTACAGCAGTGTTTAACGACCTTGCTTGCAATTTGGCCTTTAGAAACACATAATGATGATGCAGACCAGCCCTCTGCATCTGAATGCACCTAGAGACATAATATTGGGATCCTCTGGCAACACCTGAACGAGGGCCCATCTCTCCTGAGGGCACCAACTTTGAAAGGACACCGGTGTTCATGGCTCCCTATATCCCAGTCTGGTCAAAGGTCAGTTGGAGCTCTGTAGGGTTGAATATCTCCCACTTGTACTTTAAAACAAGAAGTGGATTTTTTTTCTGTACGTATATTGTACATCACTAAAAAGGTGGCTGTTCTTGCTCTAATGTACAAGTATTCTGTGCCTTAAACTTGATCATGAGATGTGCACGCATGTGGATCCAGCACCCAGGTCAATTTCAAGACACAGAACATTGCCAGCAGCCCAGAAACCCTACTTGGGTCCCCTCTCTGTGACTATTATCCTATATAAACCACTATCCTGACCTGTAACAGCAAAGATTAGTGTTGCTTGTTTTTGAACTTTATACGAATGGAATAGTACAGGATCTACTCTTTTGGGTCTGAGTTCTTCTGCTCAACATCAAGCTTGGGAAATTCAGCCATGTTCTTTGCATATAGCAGTGATTCATTCATTCTCGGTGCTGTATAGTGTTCCACTGTGCGGGTATCCCACACGACTTACTTCTCCATTCGACCGTCAGACATCTGGGTTGTTTCTAATCTGGGGCTACTTGGTTCTACTATATTTATTTATTACACCTGAACTGGGTTTTTCAGCTCGAAGCTTCTAGGGACATGAGAAAAACATACCCACACAAACAAAGCTGATCATTTCACCCTCTCCAACTTAAAACCTTCTATTTGCCCCCTCTTGCCTTCCTCAGAATAAAACCTGAACACCTTAGCGTGTCACTCAAGGCCTTGCCCAAGGTATCCCAAAATAAATCTCAAGCCTCCTGTCCTACCACCAAACTCCTCGCTTCTCGTCCTCCTCAAACCAGGCCCTTTCACAACTCTTTGCCCGTGTGCATACTTTTCCTGTGATTTAGATCCTTTCTTCTGTACCCAGAAAACCTCCGCTATGTCTTCAGGGTTCACTGCCAATGCCGCCTCCTTTGTGAAGCCTTCAGGTGACACCGTTCTCTAGATTCCCCCTACAAGGGGTTCACCTTATCCATTTGGTTCTTATTTAACAAACATTGTATTTGGTGATGCCAACCACTATTCTAAGCTCTCTTTAAAAAAAAAGATTTTGTTTATTTTTCTGAGAGACAGAGAGAGAGAGAGTGGGCACAAGCGCAGGGGTGGGGGGCACAGGCAGAGGGAGAAGCAGGCTCCCTGCTCTCCGCAGGGACTCCAGCCCAGGACCCTGGGATCATGACCTGAGCTGAAGGCAGGCGTTTCACCGACTGAGCCACCCAGGTGTCCCTATTATAAGCCCTTTGAAAATATTAGCTCTTTGAATCCTCAAAACAACCCCTATGAGATAGGAAACCATGAAAACAGTACTCTTGCCATAGGAGGAAACTGAGGCAGAGAGGGTTTAAAAAGAACTTTCTTCCTTATGGTAGGTGGCCATAGGTGTGGAACGCGGCAGAACCTGGGGCCAAAGCCAGACGGTCCAGCCAGCCGCACCCTGTCCTACCTCAGCTCTCACTGAGGTGGTCGCGACCACCCTGCCCCAGGACATTTCAGCTGGGGGACGCCCCAGTCTCCTCCAAGACACTGTCCGTCGTGTGCAAGTTACTGTCTCCTTTCTCTTTGTGCCCCGAGAGCCTGACGGCGAGCTCACTACATCAACAATATGGTTGGTGTCACAAAGGGGAGGGTTTCAGAAGAACCTGGGGATTGCGAGGCGTGAAATACAAACGGGTTGACTAAGCGATTAACTCAGGAAGACGTTAGCCCAGGTAGAAGGGTGATAGGGCTTGAATAAGATCATGGGTGTAAAGTGATCGGCGGAGCGCCTGGCCCGTGGCAAGTGCACGTAAATGTTATTTCACACCACACAGCTCACATTTAACAAGCAATTACCATGGGCCAAGCGCTACACTAAGTGGTTTATTTAACTAATCTAATCCTCATGTTAAGGCTATAAAGTCAGTACAATTGTCCCCGTTGCATCGGTCAGGGGCTAAGCAGTAAAACAGGGACCACTTCAAGTGTCACGGGCAGGGGGAGTTAATAGAAGGAATTGGTGGGTGACCCAGGTGAGGGAAGAGCCGAGAGACCAGGAAGGACGAAGCGGCCACCTGGATGGCGGCAGTGGCGGGAACTGAAGGGAGCCCGGGAGGCCGGTTTGCTACAGAGCCTGGGGGAGGAGGTGCCCCGCGGAGGCTGGAAGCCCAGGCACCGGCTCTGGGACAGGGGAGGGAGGAGCCTGGTTGAAAGCGGCCCTCCAGGGTCTCCCAGAAACTGCGGGGATGGGGGTGGGGGGGTCGGGGCTGGAGGCTGAGACCTGGGATTTTTATTTAGCGCGAAAACCAGCAGTCCTGGAGAAACTGGGACAAGCTGGGCGCCCTGGGAAGAAATCCCGCGGCTTCTCCCTTCCTCTTTCCTCTCGGTCTCCAGCTCGTACATCTCACAGGTTGGACCTAGTGGGAGGTCATTCTGGGAAACATCCCGCAGGGGTCAGTCCCCCTGCCATGCGCAGGCAAACAGCTAGGAAGGGGCTCGAGGGGCAAAAGGCCCGGGCGGCACAGCTGCATTACAGGTAAAGAAAAGGTAAATAAAGGCAACGAAAGCCTTTGCAGCCTGGATCCTGGAGTAGTGCTGATCTCCAGGCTTGGGCTTGTGCCCGCTTTGGACCACACGGGGTCCTCTTCGCCATCGAAGATTATTCCACGAGCGTGTCACCTGTGCCCTCAGCCTCTGTTGCCGCCCATTGCCCTCCCACAGGATGTGAAGCCCAGTTCTGCGGGGCCTCAGGCTGGCCGGCCCTCGGCACCAGGGCTGCAGGGCACGGGGGTGGCATTCTGTTAGAGAGTTTGTGCCCATGTAAGTTGGCTGCATCGCTAAGAGGCCGTTTAGTTCCGCTGATGTTTTCTTTTCCCAGCAAGCCTGTCTTGATGAAGCAGGCAGTGCACTGACCGACTTTCCCGCACAAGCGCCTCATCTTGTCATGGACCAGCAACAGACACTTCTAGAATGGCTACCAGTCCTTGGGCCACACTTCGGTTAGTGTTGTCTTTGGAGAAGCAATGAAGTGGAAAGGTAGAGAAGAAAAACTCCAGATCAGGGCTTGAAATCTACTTCTGTGGCTAACTGTGTGGAAATCCCTGAGCCCCTCTCTTAGGCCCCGTTTCCTCCTCTGTCAAATGTACCAAACCCGCCTGCCCTGTGGGCCACACCCGCCCGGTCACTATGAGGCACTCTGAGCAGGCCTCCACTTCCGCAGGATGTTTCTTTCACTGTCGGGCTGAATCCATGATCGTTTAAGAGAGGGGATTTTATGAAGGGGCATGTGTACCCCAATGTTTATAGCAGCAATGTCCACAATAAAAAAGAGCCTAGATGTCCATCAACAGATGAATGGATAAAGATGTGGTCTATATATATATATACACAATGGAATACTACGCAGCCATCAAAACCCCCGAAATCTTGAATTTGCAACGATGTGGATGGAACTAGAGGGTATTATGGTAAGTGAAATAAGTCAATCAGAGAAAGACAATTTTCACCTGATCTCACTGATATGAGGAACTTGAGAAACAAGACAGAGGATCATAGAGAAAAGGAGGGAAAAATGAAAGAAATTGAAAGCAGGGAGGGAGACAAACCATAAGAGATGCTTAATCTCAGGAAACAAACTGAGGGTTGCTGGAGGGGAGGGGTTGGGAGGGATGGGGGTGTCTGGGGGATGGGCATTGGGGAGGGTTTGTGTTATGGGGAACACTGTGAATCGTGTAAGACTGATGATTCACAGACCTGTACCCCGAAACAAATAATACTTTATATGTTCATTAAAAGGGAGGGATTTTATATCCTATACCAGCCATAATACTTGGAGTGGGAAAGCACAGAACTATAGGGACAGAGCCACGCTCAGGAACAGAGGCCACCGAGGAACAGAGAGAGCTCTCAGAAGGGAAAGGATGGCACCAAATAACCCTCCTGCACTGGTCTTGTGACAAACTGTGTGTGTGTGTGTGTGTGTGTGTGTGTCGGGAGACAGGGTAGGGTTAAGACAATGGAGAGAAGAATGGAGAGAGTGAGGAGTGGTATGGTTGCCCGAGAGAGTTGCCCAAAGGAAGGAGCAGGCAGGTGAGATGACTCTAAGGGGACGGGTTCAAAGATCCCTGGCAAGTCCCTAGGTGGGCGGGCTTACCAATAGGAGGATGCCACGTGCAAGCGACAGTGGGCTATGCCAAAGCGTCAGTGGAAGTGCTAAGAAGGGTGTGCCTGCCCGAGATCACATCTTAGCAGTGACACAGCGTTGGGAGCCAAATTCGCCTGTCTTCCCAGATGTGGACATGGCTACCTTGGCCTACCTACCTCAGCCAGGAGACTGGGTGAGGGTCAGAGCCGCCCATGGGCACCTGTGTGTTCACTCTCAACAGCTGCCCCCTCCTAAAGAGCAGTTTTGTATTCTTCTGGTCAGAGGCTAGTCCTCCAGCTGCCATCCTGGGAAGGGACACGGGTCATTAGTGAGGACAGAAGGGGACAAAAGGGACCCTCTTGTGTCTCTAGATCCTGGACCTCCCTAGCTGTTCCACTGGGCACAGACGTCTGTGAGCTCTGTAAACCATGTCTGATGGCCAAGGAGGGCAGCGGGCTGGGTTGGGAAACCAGGATTCTGGCCAGCACTGTCTGCACTGGACTATTGCCCAGGACGGATCCCCCTGTCCAAATCTACACCAGGGGAATGTCCAGTGGCAGATCCAGGGATCCCAAGCTCTCCAGGCCCATGATGTCCTCACATGAAATACACTGTGCCTGTTCTAAGAGGGCCCCTCGATCTTGTCCGAAGGCCAGATGTTCAAGCTGGCATCTTGAGGCTGTAGCTAGAGAAGAGTGTTCTTGGGGAGCCAACAGCCCATCTGGGCACAAGGAATATGCTCGAAGTTTTGGGGAGTTCTGGTGATGGACCCAGGTCGTCCTGTTGCTCTGATAGATCTGCTCCATTTGCTGAGTTCACAGGAAGCTCCCATGGAGAACTCAAAGTCCTTAGGGTTCAGACCTCAAACAGAGCTTTCCAGCCCTTTCTCTACGATATTCCCCTCACTTAGTCTCTCTTCTCTTCTGTCTCTTCCCATTCGATGCCTAGTGATCAGCAATTCTGGAGGCTCACCCCCACTCACACTAGTTCCCTACACTGGTCTCCTCCCTGCCCGCACTGAACTTGTTTTAGAATTTAGCTTAGATCTGGCACTAGGCAGTTCTGGGAGGGGCAGGCGGGCCCTTTCTGGGCAGCATACGGACTTGACAGCTCCAGAATCCCATGCCTCCTATTTTCGTAGAGGCAACCAAGGACGGCAGCGAAGGTAGAAGCAACAGCTCTATTCACTTGACACGGTCATAGACAAGACATTGGCTCGGCTGTGTCATATGCTGACACACGGCCAGCAGGGACCAGTGGACTGTAACAGGACAAGACTGCCTGGGAGGGACCGGGCGATGGAACCATCATTCTCTTGTGGGAGTCAGTGCTAAGGGAACAGGTACGACTCTAGGTGACAGTGTACTCCCATGGGCAGACCATGGGCATCGGGGTAGGCTGAGGGTGGGCAGGAGGGCTCCAGCCTCCAGGTTGGGACCTGAAAGAATGTCCTAGGAAGCATGTTCCCAGTCTGCAAAGGCCAGGAACACGAGGTCAGGGCAGTGTGGTGGAGCGAGCATTGGCTTTGCTTAGAGCATGACAGGCTTGTGTTCAAATCCCAGCAAAGTCATTTAGGACCCATGTACAATTGGGCAAGTGATAGAACCACTCTGAGTCTCAGTTTTCTCATCTGGCAAGTGGAGACACATCTATATAATCTTTCAGGGTTAATTTATGGGGTTCAATGAGACAAGGTCTGTGAAAGGACTTAGGACAGGGACCAACATTACTACTGAAACTTCAATCAAATGTAGGAAGTGCTCCTGGAAGAAGGCAGAAGCCCAGCTATTATCACAGACTGGGGAGGAATAGATTTTCTAGAAGAGAACATGGAAGCCAATCCCAGAACCCTGGCGTGGGGCTACTTATAGATTAGGCTTAGCCTTGGAAAGGAAAGGAAGATTTTAAGCAGAAATGTTACCAGATCAGATTTAAGGGGGGTCAGAACAAAAGTTTTGGAGCTGGGTTGACTTGGGTTTAGATCCTTAGCTCTAGCACTGAGTAGCTATGTGACCCTGGACAAGCTGTTTAACTTCTTTGGGCATCTGTAAAATTGGAATTATGATGCCTACTGTGTTGGGTCGAATTGTGTCACCCCAAACTTCATATGTGAAAGTCCTGACACCCAGCACCTGTGAATGTGTCCTCATAGGGAAATAGGGTCTTTGCAGATGATCAAGTAAAGATGAGGTCAGGAGGGTGGGCCCTATTGAATGTGACTGGTGTCCTGAGAATACGGAGAAATTGGGAGATGGAGACACACACGCAGGGAGAACACCACGTGATGTTGGAGGAAGATGAAGGTGGAGATTGGGATACTGTGTCTACGAGCTAAGGAATACTAAAATGTCAGCAAACCATGAGAAGCTAAGAGCTAGGCCTAGAACAGACCTCCCCCCCGGCCCCGCCCACAGCTCTCAGAAGGAGCCCATCCTGCTGTCACCTTGACCGTGGACTTCCAGCGTCCCAAACTGTGAGACGATACAGTTCTGTTGTTGAAGTCCCTGCTTGTGGCACTTCGTTATAGCAGTCCTGGAAAACGAACAACCTACCTTAAAGGATGATTACAGATCATCTAGGTTCATCATCATGATTACATCATGATTATACCATCATTAAGTGGTGGCTATTATTAGTGTTGTTATTTCCTTCAGCTGCTTAACCAGATGTGGCTGGGCAGCTCCTGAGGACAGTGAGGTGTGGAGCAGAGGCTCTGCGGTCCCACGGTTTTGTGGCCGTGGTCAGGTCACTCAAACCCTTGACCGTCGGGTTCATTAGCTGTAACATGGAGGAAAGAATAGGAACCACCTTCACAGGGTTGTTGTGAGAAACGCACGAGAGGAAGCAGGTAAAACGCTAACTTAGCACAGTGCCCGGCACATGAAAAACACTCATGAAATGATACTATTGTTACCATTATTGCCACATTATTATATGCAGTATAGCTCTGTAGACTCAAGTGTTTTGTCTTCTGTGCGAATGAGTTTTCTTTCCTCTTAACTCCTGCACACCACTCCCTGACAGTTCATTACGTATTACCTGTGGGCTGCTTCGGCTGTCCCTCCCCTTACTCCAAGGAGACTGAAAGCTCTATGAAAGCACAGGTTATGCCTCATTATTTTCCTGCAACGCATACAGCCCCTAAACACAATGCTAGGCCTTCTGTAGGTGCTCGGTTGTTGCTTCCTCATCAATTGACTGGTGGGTCAGCAGGGGTTTGAGGGCAGTGGGGAAGGCTCATCTGTAAGTGTGCCCAGACTTTGAGTTACCCCAACTCACGGGATAGATTTTTAACGATCTATCCATATGCCTCGTTTGCTTGTCCCCTTTCCAAAGCAATAATGTTCTACTGAGTACTGCTAAAACCATTTAAGCACCACCCCATGTATATATGTTACAATTAATAAATTTCTTTCTCAAAAGAGATTAGATAATTGTTTTGTAGAGGAAAGGGGGGCAGAGAGAGAGAGAATCTTTTTTTTTTTTAGATTTATTTCTTTGACACAGAGAGAGAGAGGACAAGCGGGGGAGCGGGAGAGGGAGAAGCAGACTCCCCACTGAGCAGGGAGCCCCACACAGAGCTCTCCGGGATCATGACCTGACCTGAAGGCAGGTGCTTCACCAACTGAACCACCCAGGCTCCCCGAGAGAGAGAAGCTATTTTTTTTTAATTTTTTATTTCTTTTCAGCGTAACAGTATTCATTGTTTTTGCACTACACCCAGTGCTCCATGCAATCCGTGCCCTCCCTAATACCCACCACCTGGTACCCCGACCTCCCACCCCATCCCCCCCGCCCCTTCAAAACCCTCAGATTGTTTTTCAGAGTCCATAGTCTCTCACAGTTCACCTCCCCTTCCAATTTCCCTCAACTCCCTTCTCCTCTCCATCTCCCTTTGTCCTCCCTGCTATTTGTTATGCTCCACAAATAAGCGAAACCATACGATAATTGACTCCGAGAGAGACAATCTTAAGTAAACCACGCGCCCAGTGTGGACCCCAACATGGGACTCGATTTCATGACCCTGAGCTCATGACCTGAGCTGAAATCAAAAGTCAGACGCTTTAACCAACTGAGCCACCCAGGTGTCCCTTAGATAATAATTGTTAAATATTGATTCTTTAGATTAAAACATGTGGGTGGGTAGAAGAAATGGACTGAAAAGATGGGTATAGGACCAGATTGTGAAAGCTTCTGTAGTTGGTTCCTACCAAGGAGTTAAGATTATGTCTCATTGTGGAAACTGGAGGATCCTGCTTTCTCTGCAGCCTCTCCAGTGAGCTCATTTTCCCTCTTTAGCAGATGGCCTGGAGGCAGGATCTTTTTTCTAGCTGTTAATTGCTGCTTCAAACTATTATTCTCTACCCTGCCATCTTCCATTCATTAATCTACTTCCTGGTCACTTCCCAAAATTTATTGAAGACTGTGGGCCCTGACTCTAGGCTTCCCTTCTACCCCATACTTTGTCCTTCTGATGGAGGATTTCAGTGCCCATGGTGACAACTCACTTGCCACCCTAGCTGCTCATTCTCCTGACCTCATCTGCAGTGCCCTTCCCTACCCTCCACCTGAGCCAAGCGTCCATGGCCATAGCCACAGGCTTAGTCTGTTCCTCTTTTTCTAGTTGAGATGTAAAATTAGATTGTCTCTGATCTTTATTTTTTCTTAATATGGGCATTTATCACTATAAATTTCCCTCTTAGAGCTGTTGTTGCTGCATCCTATAAGTTTTGTTATGTTGTATTTCCATTTTTGGTTGCCTCAAGATATTTTTATCTCCCTTTTGATTTCTTCTTTGATCCATTGGTTGTTCAAGAATGTGTTGTTTAATTTCTACAAATCTGTGAATTTTCCAATTTTCTTCCTGATACTGATTTTTAGTTTCGTATCATTGTGGTTACAAAAAGGTACTTGATAGACTTTCTATCTTCTTGAAATTGTTGAGGCTTGTTTCGTGGCCCAGCATATGCTCTATCCTGGAGAATGTTCCATTACACATTAGAAGAATGTATAGATTCTGCTGTTGCTAGATGGAATGTTCTGTATATGTCTATTAGGCCCATCGGTATAAAGTATATTTCAAGTCCAATATTTCCTTATTCATTTTCTGTCTGGATGATGGGGCCATTGTTAAGAGTGGAGTATTGAATTCCCCTATTATTGTGCTTTTGTCTCTTTCTCTCTTAAAATCTGTCAGGGTTTCCTTCCTATATTTAGGTGCTCTAATGTTGGGTGCATATACATTTACAATTGCTATAGCCTCTTGATGACTTTATACTTTTATCATTATATAAGGACCTTCCTTGTCTTTGTCTTTTGTTACACTTTTTGATTTAAGGTCTATTTTGTCTAAGTATAGCTACCGCCCACTCTCTTTCTGTTTCCATTTACATGTAATATCTTTTTCCAGTCCTTCACTATCAGACTATGTGTGCTTCTTTTAATTTTTTTTCACAGATGACACTGAATGGGGGCACTTTTATTAGACACGTGGGAAAGGGAAGGGCGCACCTTGGGGTGTACACTCTCGGGGCCCCACACAGGCCCAGAGCTCTGCTGCACCCTCTTCATCAGCTCTTCATTCTGCATAGTCAACTCTGTTAACTTTTTGCCCATCCACTCATGGATGTCCAGGTACTTGGAGACACAGTGGTCCAGGCACCCAGACTCGCCTTTGGACAGCTCTGCTTCCTTGTAGTGCAGAGGTGCACACTTCCAGTGGTAGGCACTGTTCATTCTGCTGTACATATCAGCCGTCATCTCTACCTCCAGCTCTGTAGCCAGCTGCTGGGCCCTGAGTGGATCCGACTCAGCCCTGAACCGTGGAAGAGAGCTCCTTCTGGCCCCCTAGTCCACAGCTTGGGCCAGGCATATTGACTGCTGTTCCTTAACTTCAGGCAAATACCTGTGCTTTTTAATTTTTAAAAAAGATTTATTTATTTAATTGAGGGGGGAGGGGCAGGGAGAGAGGGAGAGAGAAACTTAAGCAGACTCTGTGCTGAGCACAGAGCCCAATGTGGGGCTCAATCTCACGACCCTCAGATTACGACCTAGAGCTGAAACCAAGAGCTGGAAACTTAATCATCTGTACCAACCAGGTGCCCTGTGCTTTTTAATTCTTAACTAAAGTACAGTTGGCATATAATATTGTATTAGTTTCAGGTGTATAACAAAATGATGCACTGATTATATACATTACAAAATGCTCACTATGATAAGTATAGTTACAAAGTTATTATGATATTATTGACTATATTCACTATACTGTACTTTTCATCCCCATGACTTACTTATTTTTTTAACTGGAAGTTTGTACTTCTTAATCCCTTTCACCTATTTCACCTATTCCCCCAACCCCTGCCCTCTGGCAACCTCAGTCAATGTGTCCTTAAAGCTGAAGGGAGTCTCCTATAGGCAGCATATAGTTGGGTCTTGTCCTTTTGTTTTTATCCATTCAGCTACTTTATGTCTTTTGTTTAGAAAATTTAATCCATTTACATTTCAAGTAATTATCAATAGGTAAGGACTTACAAATACTATCTTATTATTTTATGGCTTTTTTGTATTTCCTTTGCTCCTTTCTACTCCTTTTACCATCTCCCATTGTGAATTGATAATTTTCCATAGCAGTACACTTTGTCTTTTGTGTATATACTTTTGCTTTTTGGTCACTATTAGGCTAACATAAAATATCTTATAGCAATCTATTTTGAGCAGATAACAACATAATCTCAATCACATAAAAAAAAACTCTGCATTTTTAACCTCCCCCCCCACACTTTATGCTATTGATGACACACTTTACATCTTTTTATGTGGTGCACCTATTGGCAAATTCTTGTAGCTACAGCGATTCTTAATATTTTTTTCTTTTACCTTTTTTTTAAAAAGTAGGCTCCATGCCCAGCATGGAGTTTGAACTCACAACCCTGAGATCAAGAGTTGCATGTTCTACTGATGGAGTCAGCCAGGCACCCCTGTCTTTTCACTCTTATACTAGACTTAAAGGTGATTTATGCACCACCATTATAGCATTAAAGTACTCTGGATTTGCTTATATACTCAACTTTAACAATGAGTTTTATACTTTCATACGTTTTCATGCTGTTACTCAGGATCCTTCCAATTGAAATATAACTCCCTTATCATTTCTCATATTCCAGGTCTAGTGGTGATGAACTCCTTCAGCTTTGTTGTTTGGGAATGTCTTTATCTTTCCTTCATTCCTGAAGGACAGCTTTGCTGGGCATAGTATTCTCGCTTGGCAGTTTTTTTCTTTTAGCATGTTGAATATATCATCCCACTCCCTCCTGCCTTGCAACGTTTCTGCTAAGAAATCCACTGATAGCTTTATGAGGTTTCCCTTGTAAGCATTGAGCTACTTTTCTCTTGCTATTTTCATAATTCTCTCTTTTTCTTTGATTTTGGACAATTTGATTATAATGAGTCTTAGGGTAATCTTTGAGTTCATCTTGCTTTGAGTCCTTTAAGCTTCATATATCTCTGGATGTTATATCCCTCCCAAGATTTGGCCTGCTCTCATGCCTCTCCTCTTCTCCTTATGGAACTCCCATAATGCCATATATTCATTTTACTGATGGTGTTTTATAGGTCCCATATGCTTTCTTCACTCTTCATTCTTTTGTTGTTGTTGCTCCTCTAACTGGCTAATTGCAAACATCTTGTCTTCAAGTTTGCTAATTCTTTTTTCTATATGATCATTTTGGCTATGGAATTGCTATTGAATTTTTTGGTTCTGTGGCTATATTCTCCAGCTGCAAGATTTCTTGGTTTAAACTTCTTCAGATTTCTCATTTTATTTCATGCATTGTTTTCCTGATTTTACCTAGGTGTCTCTGTTCTCTTGTATCTCATTGAGCTTCTTTAAGATGATTGTTTTGAATGCTTTGTCACCAGTTCACAGACCTCCTTGGAGTCTTTTACTCAAGCTTAATTAGTTTCTTTTTGTGGTGTCATGTTTGCCTGATTCTTCCTGATCCATGTAGCCTTGTGTTGGTGTCTTTGCATTTGAGAGAGCAAACCCTTTTCTAGTCTTTGTAGACTGGTTTTGGCAGGTAAAGATCTTCCTCTGATGGGCCTCTGGGCTGATGGTATTGCCTCTGGGTAACAGACATGTGAGGTTGGAACCAGATCACATGGCTGTTGACTGGATCCATGCTGGGGTTCTTGGTTTGCGGACTTGTTACCAGGGGCTTTGGGTGGGTGTGGATTCTGATCTCTAGTAGGATGGGATTACTTCTAGGACATTGGTCATTAGGACTGGTGCTGGGACAAGGGTACACTTCAGGGTCCACAGTTGAGTCAACAGACTGTGTGCCTGTTACCATGTGCACAGATGGATGTGGCTCCTGCTGGGTCCCTGGGAGGGTCCTCTGTAGGTCACTGGGTGGGTCTACTGGGTGGGGCCCTGGACTGAAGCTGAGAGGGGCTAGAACTTAGTCACAACACTTCAGGGCTCACTGTTGGGACCAAGGTCTTTAGGCGCACCTTCAGGGACATGGATGGGTGTGTCTCCTGCTGGGTTCCTGGGCAGGCAGGGCTGCTTTTGCACTTTGGCAAAACAGGGCTAGAGCTGGGTCACAGGGCTGCTTCAGGATTTGCAGTCAGATTCAGTTTGGCAGGCTTACCTTTGTGAGCACAGAGCAGTGTGTCTCCTGCCAGGTCCCTAAGCAGGCAGGCCAGCTCCCAGACTACAGCTGAAAGGGGCTGGGGACAAGTCACAGGGCCACCACTTCAGGCTCCACCATCAGATCAGGTCACTGGGGCTGCTTCCAGTGGAACTTACAGACCTGTCACTTGGCAGGTCCCTGGTCAGGCAAGACTGCTCATAGACCATGGCTGGGAGGGACTGGGGCTGGGTATAGTCCTGCCTGAAGATCTGCAGCTGACAGAGATCAGCAGGCCTGTTTTGGAGACAAAGATGTCTGTGTCTCCTACCCAGACCCCGGGCACGAAGTACTGTGCCTGGGCTGTCACTGGGAGAAGCTACAGCTGAATTATAAGATGTTTTTAGAATCTTCAGTGGGACAGAAATTGGCAGGCCTACCTTTATGGGCTGGGACGGACACGACTCCTGGTGTGTTCCTGGGAGGACAAGACTGTTCCTGGCCTGTGGCTGGATCTCTCAAAGCTCCCACAAAGGCACCCTTGTCCATGTCTGCTGCCAAATTATTGTCACTGAGCAGAAAGATGAGCAGGAGACCTCCTACTTTGCCATCTGACTGACTTCCTCTCAGCATTTTCTTTCAAACCACTATCCTATTACCTCCACCCTCATTCTCCCTCACCCTCAGTCTTTTTAAGTTAGAAGGAGAATTGGAGCTACCAGGTAGCTCAGCCCCGTTTCCCTCTTCCCTACCACACACAGTACTTATGTTCAGCCACACCATTCTTTCCTATCTCATGGAAAAAGTATGTTTTATTACTTCTGAAAGCTATTTCTTCCCTCGTATCCTGAATCCCTTCTCTGCTCCGTGACATTATTCCTTGTCTTTCCTACTCCTTTCAACCTCTCCTTGAATAACATGTAAATATATTTAAGTAATTATCAATCTAAAAAAATTCCATATACCTCTAAACAAAGACCATCTTTGAAATATGATTGTCTAGTTCCTTTACTATATTAAGTTCTAAGGTAACATGGTAGCAATCCTCAAAGGTTGCTGCTATATTCTAATAGTTAACTTTTGATGGGGGAGTGGTTAGAATTAACTCCTTCCACTCAAGGAAAGTTCTACTTTACTCAAGAGAAGATTTTACTGGGTGTTTTCTTGTTAGTCAAATAGCATTCCCGGCAGAATCTTACCATCAATAGTTCAGTTAAACAAACATTTACTGAATGCCTATTACATGTGAGACATTGTTGATAGCTTCTTCCTTGCCTCTGTGTCAGCAGTGTAATCTGTATTAGGAAAACATTTTTCATGGCCTTTATCTGGCCAGTCCATAGTCTACAGCCATAAGGATAATAATAGCTTTATTATTTATTAAGCTCTTAATGCCTTGCCTGATATCTAAATGGGCTGACTTGGAAATGTGGGAGAATTAGCACCCATGGGGGATAGGAAAGGATATATAAATGCCCATCTTCCCTGTGTTCTGATGGGACACTTCAGAGGCATGTCATATAGCCTTCTCAAAGGGGGTTCCCTGTAGGATTGAGCCCCCTTGTCCATAGCAGGAACCTGCTCATCAATGCACATGTTATTGGTTATTTTTTTCTCTTCTTGCCTCAGTTTTCCCAATTCATGACTTATGCTACGTCCCCAGTAAACCACCTGCAACCTAGTTCGTCCTTGTTTCAGGGTCTGTTTAAGGCATTACCCAAAGGAGTACTTACTACGGGCCAGGTATTATGAAATTCCCTTCATAGTACTTTAACACGGTGTTTAGGAGTGAGATTAGACAAGTTAAAACATACACAATTCTTATACAGGACCTAATACATAGTAGGTACTCAACAAATGTTAGCATACAGTATATCAATCAAGGTCCAGTCAGAGACAGAAACCACATCAGTTTTAGGAACAGAGAGTTTAGTATAAAGAATTGGTAACTAGGCATAATTAAGTTGTTTCTTAGGGAACTAAAAAGGTAAAAGGAGAAGGGTCTAAAAGTGTCACATAGACAGCAATTTCAAGAAGCAGGAACCGTGCCTGGGGGAACAAAAAGAAGAGGCTGAAATTATTAGAACTTAGAGGATTAAAGCAGGGGCCCTGAGGAACTGAAACTCAGATCTCTGAGATGAGGTCACTGCTCAGATGGTACTGCTACTCTGACCTTGGAAGAGTGGCCCCGTGAAGCTGAGACCTTGATTTCTCAGGACGCTAGAGCTGGTGTCTCTGAGAGGGGTGTGAGAAGGCTGGTTCTACCAGTAATGCAAAAATGAAAAGCTGGATTCAGCTACTGCTTCCAGTAGGAGCTGCAACCGCTGGAATGAAGGAATGTTGTCAGGGAGAGAGACATCAGCAAATAAAACCGCTGAGAAGCACCCAGATAGGAGCAGATCCCTTCTTCTTGCTCCAGACTTGTAGTCTTCTTCTAGCGTCTCCATGGGTAGAGCCTACCAGAAAGCCAGCTGGCAAAAAAAGAAATGTGGTTTGTGGGGTCCCTGTCCCAGCATCACAAAGCAGAGTACAGATGGATGGGTTTCAGACTGAGAGACAATAACCTCATAACTGGTACACGTGGTCTCCCCAACAATCCTGTGAGGCAGGTACTACTATTATCCTTGGGTTTATCTCTTAATAGATTTTATTTAGTAGAGCAGTTTTAGGTTCAGAGCGAAATGGAGTGGAAAATGTAGAGAGTTATATCCCTGGGTTTTGATGAGGAAACTTAGACTGCAAGTGAGTAGTCCCAGATCATACAGGTAGTCAGGGGTAGTGTCAGGGTTACAATCCAGGATGTCACTCTTAGCCACTCATCACCTAAAAAATATGTTTCCTTCTCCTTTCATCCAAGCTCACATGCTCTTCTATGTCAGTAAAGTATTCTACAGCTCAGGCCTTTCATGCACTGGTGTAGGACCACCTTCTTTTGTCTTCCCTTCTTTTTCCAAATTAGTGACTCTCTTCTGCACGTGGAGATCAGAGCAAGCAAATGAGATGCTTATCAGGACAGCACTCAGAATCTCAAATAGTTTTGTTGCCCTTAGTGTTCTGTTGGTCCCATTGATAAGCATGACGACCTGGTGATACCGTTAAAAACTTTGTTTGCACTTAATTGGCATGTGCCCTAAGTGGTAGGCAGAAGATGGGATTAGTGATCACGATTGCTGTTTGCAACATTTGGTAAGGAGGAGAAATCCAGGTATATTCTAGTTTTCACTCCTGAAAGACCAGATGATTTTACTATTCTGGTCCACCTTCCTCATGACAATCAGCTTGTTCTCCATTGACACTACCTTCGTCTAGATCCAATTTCTCTTTCCCATAATTCTAAGTCCTAATGCTAGGTCAGAAGTACTGGAATTGAGCTTGAAGGGTACGTGTGGGGTCACCAGAAGGTCACTAATACCTCTCAGCATGTTGGGGAGTTTTGAGACAAGTGATTGTCCAATTGTAAAGCCAACACCTGATAGCCTTCGTGCTAGAGGGTGGAGATCTCTACAAGGAAAACTGCAGCTGGAATCCTTCTCAGGGGCTGCCCTTCAACAGGAAGTCTGGTTTCACTCAGCACAGCAATGTTGACTCTGGGTCTGGACAACTCACGTGTGACCACATTTTAGAGACTACAGCTATCATCATCGTCTAAAGTTGTGATATTTCGTGGTGCAGGAGCTCTTCCTTCCTTCCTGACAAGTTGAAAGCCTTCTACTTGCCCAACTTTCCAAAGAGGGAATTTCCAACATGACAATTTGGGTAATCTTGAGCTTGGTGTATGACAGTCGCTGCTCTGAGGATCTGCCTTGTAGGCAAGGACCTGGATGTCATAATTAAGGCTATTCAAAGATACTCAGTGATATGCGACTGACATTCTGAGTTTCCTAACTAGGATGAGGATTTGATGAAATTTATGAGTAGGACAACATTTTTCCCCTTGTAGTAAAGCAACCTGGGCCATCCAGACTTTCTTAAACAGTGCCCGTTAGTCAACCACAGGCATTTTCGCAATGGTCCCCATCTCTAGCAGCCCACTATTAGTGCAATGTAGCTATGAAGGCTGATGCTTTAAAAGAAAGAGAAGTGAACTTCCTTATTGTCTGCCACTCTGAGGTAAATATGAGGTCCCAATCCCTTCTATCCTTTCTCAGTATTCTCCCAAATCTTCTCTAATTCACTTGATCAGGATTCAATCTTTCAGATCTTCACTTATAGCCAAACTCACCAGATGGGAACTTTTCTAGAACACTACAAGATTTCTGATATATTAACAGAAGCTAGATATATCACAGAACCTAGAAAAGCTAGATGGTCTAGTGCCATAGTTTGAATCACAGGGCCCAACACTGAGAGAAAAAATCCTATCGATAAAAGCCAGGAACAGAAAAAAAAAAAAAAAAGGTGGCTATAAATCTTAGCCATTACAGAACATCACGAATCAGGAGCTAGGAAGAACTTGAACAGAACAGAACCTAGTTGGGGAATAAAGTGAGGAGAGTTGGATTGTGGGGAAAGTCAGGATAATTTTGATCTGCACTGTCTCCTCCACCAATTCCAATGACATCAACTTTGAAAGTGCAGAATCCCTTGAAAATTCTCATATTTGCTCTAGTTCTTCTCTGGTGACTTTAAGTGTTCCTAAGAAACAATATATCACTGTTTTGATTGCCCAATATAGTTCTTCGGGAGCTAACTCTTGTAATGGCATACTTCCTACCTTAAACCCTTACCATAGAAATGGTGGAAACCAATATTCAATTGTTGCTTTATTGCCACTGAAGGTTTGTAATGATATGTTACTCTTGGAAATAAAATAAAGGAAGTTCTCACATGGAAATGATACAGCAATAGGTGAAAATTTAAAGACTGGATGTTTGATTTCAGTGAGAGAGAAAGAAAATACCTTCTCAGCTTCCCCTGTTTGACTATAGTTGACTAAAGTGGTATAAGATATTTACCGAAGCTCTACCATTACTGAGGAATATCAAATCACTAATACAGACACAATGACCTGTTTCTGGTAAGAAGGTCTGGCAATTACAGTCTCCCTTCATCCATAGAAATTTGATTTGAATTGCTGTACTTTTGGGGGGTAGCCTTGCTGTAACACATACCTCTATCTAAGTCATTTTTTGAAGTTTTTGACTTAGCAGCTATTAGATTTTTTTTGGAGAGAAAAATAAATCTCAAATACCTAAATTACCATTGAGTAAAAAGGAGAGTTTACCCTCAGTTGGTCTCTACTGTTTGGCTAATTGCTCTTCTAAAACTTTGACAAATTTAACATTTTTAAAGTATTACATGAAGCAATAAGGTATTACTATGATACTTGAAATATCACAACATTTTTATTCCAGAATCTGAAAGTGTGTGACCAGCAAATACAAAATTATTCAGCCAAATTTTCAAGTATACTTGGGAGATTATTAATAGTATTACTTATTGATTACTTAAGTACAAGTATTATGATCCCATTTCACAGATGAGGTAATAAACCTATGGGGAGGTTAAATAATCCAAGGTCATACATCTACAGGGAAGTGACTTCTTCATGGAGACTGCCAGATAGACAACAAGCCCTGACCAATTCCTTTATTATACCCTCGTGAGACCCTAGGCAGAGGATTCAGATAAGCCATACCCAGACTTCTGACCCCCAGAAACTGTGAGATAATAAAAATATGTTGTGTTTTAGCTGCTAAATTTATAGTAATATTGTTATATGTTAATAGAAAACTAACATACCTAATATCTAGTATCCTGCCTAAATTCACTTAATACTTCCAATAGTTTTTTGTTGTAGATTCCTTTAAATGTTCTACATACATAATGTTCTCTGTTGTGACTATTTTACTTCCTTCTTTCCAAATGTTTGGTTTTGTTTTCTATATTGCCTGTCTTCTTTTATATTAATTTCCACTCTTATCCTCACTATTTTTCTTCTACTTACTCTGGGACTAATTTTCTCTGTCTTTAGCTTTTAAGGTAGAAATCAGGTAATTCATTGTAGACCTTTGTAACCTAGGCATTTAAAGCTATAGATTTCCCTCTAATCTTGTTAGCTGCATTCCATAAATTTTAAAATACTGTAATTATAATTCAGTTCTAAATATTTCCCAATTTCCTTTGTGGTTTCTTTCTTTGACGTTTCAGTTATTTAAGGAATCTTGTGAATTTCCAACTATTTAGGGATGAAAATTTTTTTGGTATTTTTTGTTATTGATTTCTAGTTTAATCCTGCTATGTTCAGAGAATAGGCTCTGGTAGCAGGAGTGAGGAGTAATCCTGCAGATGCTGTTGGTTGAGCAGTATTCCCTATTGAGACAACCCTGGAATCTGCGCTCCCAGGCTAGGATACGCTACTGCTGGTAAATGAGAACATTGCGGGTGTTACAGAGTAAGTAGCAGAGCTGGTAGTAGAGCCAAGAGCAAAAGGAATGAATGTTGCCACCTGGTTTGACTGGCACCCCGGTGACCACAGCACTAGTAAGGTTGTTGGTACCCAACTCAAAAGCCCCTGCAATCACTGTAGATTATGTGGAAGCAGTATGACTCAAGTTTAATTTTGGTGCATTTATTCCTAAGGGAAATCTAGTTCCTCCTGGGGCAGGAGTTGAGGCAACTGATGCTGTGAAGATGAATCCTGTGGTCTGTGTAGCTGGGATTGGGTTACTGAGTGAGAAGAGGGCAGAAGAAGGTGTGCCTGCCATTGATTGAGAGGTAGTCTCCAAATTAAGCCCTCCTGTACCACACGTACAGAAAGTAAACTTTATCATTGAAGTCGTGGCCGTTGTCTTTGTGGGGCCAAAAGTGAATCCACCTGTGGGGATAGCAGCACGTGACTTTAAAGCCTCGGAGGCAGCTTCTGCTCTCAGCACCTGCAGTGCTCACTCTTTAGGCCCTAAAGAATCTTGGTAGGGTTTCAAGACTGCATAGGCACCAGAGAGGTGTGCCAAGGTGTGCATGAACCAGAAAGAAGCAGCTTCATCACTGGGTCGCTCCCAGGTCATATGCCTAGAATTTTTTATCCAGTCTGCCTCCCACTTTACAAAGGAGAAACTTAATGCTCAGAGGGAGAAAGTGACTTGCCCAAGGTCACAGAGTTGGTAAGCCCCAGAGCTGAGGCTGGAAACCAGATCTGCCCATTCTAAATCCAGTTTCACAAATGATAATGATTTTTGCATGGATTTTATTATCTAAGTCAGAAGGCAATTCAGAGAGAGTTATCAAAACAGTGTGGCTGAGAAAAGTACATAATCATCTAGGAGGACATCTTAGAATGACAGCACTCATTTACACAAGATTCAGAAAAAGTTCACCTTTGTCTAAAAATTAGCTTTGTTACCTTCTATTCATATTTGATAAACTGGCCTGTGGGTTTATATCTCTAGACATTCGTCCAGGTTCCTCCTTTTCTCCACTATCCTGGGAATCTCTGAGATATTTCAACGGCAAGAATAGGAACAGCAACTTTAGGGTGGCTTTCATCACTGCTATTTCAACTCTGTGATTATCATGCAATTAATTGCAATCTCTTGTTCTTTAAAGGTTATGACGTAGTCTTTAGCACCTATTTTCTTGTTATGCATCCAGAATGTTAGACCCCCGTTTGGGGTCAAGGCAGAACTTTTGGGTTTCTCTCCAGCTAGCTGATGAAGAAAATGAAAGGTAAGATAACTTGCTCAAGGTCCCACAAGCAGTCAGCAACTAAGTCAAGATTGGAACCTGGGTTCCCCAATTCCAAATCGTGGGCTCTGCCATCAGTCCAGTGAGAGTCCTGCAGACACTTTGTCTTCCTCCAGGGCAAGGTATGCATGTGCAACAATTTAGTCTACCTCCAGCTCCACAAAGCCACAATAGGTCTTTCCTGGGCTGCATTATAACTTTCACAGATCCTAGGCACTTCTGCTTTTGTGGGCCCTTTCCTCCATGAAAAATATTAAAACTTATACTTCACTACTGCATTTACCACTGCATACTTTACTCCTGCATTCTAAAGATGAGTATGTTATATTTTATTCAAGTATTTTCTTTGATGTAATAGTTCAATTTTTTTCTTCCAACCTTAGCAGAAGTTAAGACATTATCATTGGAGATGACACAAGGAAATGGAAAGAAATGCCATTCTCATGGATTGGAAGAACAGATATTGTTAAAATGTCTATACTACCCAAAGCAAGCTGTACATTTAATGTAATCCCTATGAAAACACCAACAGCATTTTTCACAGAACTAGAACAAACAATCCTAAAATTTGTATGGAATCACAAAGGACCCCAAATAGCCAAAGCAATGTTTAAAAAGAAAAACAAAACTGGAGACATCACAGTTCCAGACTTCAACTTATATTACAAAGCTGTAGTCATCAAAACAGTATGTTACTGGCACAAAAATAGACACATAGATCAATGGAACAGAATAGAAAACCCAGAAACAAACCCAGAGTTATATGGTCAATTAACCTTTGACAAAGCACAAAAGAATATGCAATGGGAAAAAGACAGTCTCTTCAACATATGGTGGTGGGAAAACTGAGCAGCTACATGCAAAAGAAAGAAACTGGTCCACTTTCTTACACTATACACAAAAATAAACTCAAAATGGATAAAGGACCTAAATGTGAGACCCAAAACTGTAAAAACCCTAGAAGACAGCACAGGCAGTAATTTTTCTGACATTGGTCATAGTAACATCCTTCTACCTTAGATATGTCTCCGGAGGCTGGGAAACAAAAGAAAAAATAAACTACTGGGAATACATCAAAACAAAAAGCTGCACAGCAAAGGAAACAACTAACAAAATTAAAAAACAGAGTACCGATGGGACAAGACATTAGCAAAGGACATATACGAAGGACTTACACAACTCAACATTCAAAAAGCAAGTAATCCAACAGAAAAATGGGCAGAAGACATGAACAGACATTTCACCGAAGAAGACGTCCAGATGGCTAACAGCCACATGAAAAAATGCTCAACATCACTTAGTATCAGGGAATTGCTAATCAAAACTACACTGAGCTATCACCTCACACCTCTCAGAATGGCTAAAACCAAAAACTCTAAAAACCGATGTTGGCGAGGATGCAGGGGAAAAGGAACCCTTCAGCACTGTTGGTGGGAATGCAAACTGGTGCAGCCACTGTGGACAGCAGTAAGCAGGTACCTCCAAAAGTTAAAAATAGGGCACCTGAGTGGTTCATATGGTTAAGCATCTGCCCTCAGCTCAGGTCATGATCCCAGGGTCCTGGGATCAAGCCCAGCATAGGGCTACCTGCTCAGTGAGGAGCCTTCTTCTCCCTCTCTCTCTACTGCTCCCCCTGCTTGTGCTCTCTCACTCTATCAAATAAATAAATAAAAACTTTAAAAAAAAAGATAAAAATGGAACTACCCTACATTTCAGTAAACACACTACTAGGTGTCTACCCAAAGAATATGAAAACACTTGTTCCAAGGGATGCATGCACCCCTATGTTTATAGCAGTGTTATTTACTACGGAAAGCAGCCCAAGTGCCCATCAATAGACGAACGGATGAAGAAGAGGTAGTACAGATATATATAATGGAGTATCACTCAGCCATAGAGAAGAATGAAATCTTGTCATTTGCGACAACATGGATGGAGCTGAAGAGTATGACGCTAAGTGAGATCAGCTGTCAGGGAAAGACAAATGCCATCTGATTCCACTCATACGTGGAATTCAAGAAACAAAACAGATGAACAAAGGGAAAAAAAGGAGACAAGCCAGAAAACAGGCTCTTAACTATAAAGAACAAACAGGTGGTTACCAGAGGGTGTGGGGGGGGGGCAATGGGGTGAAGGGGCTCAGGAGCGCACTTGTCTTGATGAGCCCCGGGTAATCCACGGAACTGCTGCATGACCACATTGCACACCTGAAACTCATAGAGCACAGTGTGCTAACTACACTGGAACTCAAATTTTTAAAAAAGACATTATCACTGGGCCCCTAAGAGTCCTGTGAACCCCCTAGGCTCCGGGCCTCCTGTGCCCAACGCAGATCACCCTGGATACGCTTCCGGGGAGCGACGGGCAGCAAGACGAGGAGGACTTGCTAGACCGGAAGTTCTTCTTCTGAGGTGCAGAGACTCCCGCAACTGAACCTGACTAACTGGCATTGAAAATTCTGACCACATGTAGAGGAGTGCACTTTTCTGAGGAGAGGGTGCATGGTTTACATTAGATTCTCAAAGGGTCCCATGATCCAAAAACAGATTAAGAAAAAGAAGACCATCTGTCATGATGGCGGTGTACCAAGGAATCCAACGCAAGACTGTCTTGAGTTAACCCAACCTCTGTATTTCTATGGATTATAGAGGCGGTTCCCTAAGTTTCCATGCTCTTTGACTCGAGCATAGGTACTGCTTCCTTCCCCAGGACAGACAGACACGGGCAAATCCACGTCTCTGTACTAAAACAGCCCTGAAGGAATATGGCCAGGTGAAGAGAATTTTGGAGTTGGTATCCAGGACTCCCGGATTAAGCCTCACGTCCATCCCCTCTTCCACCAGCTTCTGAGGACAGTGCTCTGCTTGAGAGAACTCACCCTGAAGCAGGACAGCTCCAAAGGCCATGAGCTTTGGCTGGGGGCCAGTGGCTGAGGGTTGGCCGAACGCGACATCACTGGTGTCGCTGAAATGCCCTCAAGCCAGCCCTTGGCAAATTGTCCTAAATTCCTCAAGAGAAGGCTCCATCAGCTAAAGGAGCCACAATACCTTTTAGGAAGTTAATAAAGAACTGCCAGGGTCGGCAGGGAGAGACGTCACCCGCACATCGGCAAGAGCCACAGTCAGTGATGGTGAGAAGTGCCTCCCGAGGCCAGAGGGCGGGGGTCAAGAAGCAGCTGCTGGTCGGGGCCATCAGGAGGCCGGCGGAAGAGCGGCTTTGGTACTAGCGGCAGAAAAACGCAGCAATGCCCACCGTGACAAGAAAAGGGTACCGGCCGGGGTGCCGTAACTCTGCGGGTATGTGCGCCACCACGGCCCCTCCCCCACCCCCCAAGTGGGGGAAGAAGCAGTGGGAGCGGGCAACCCCGCGGGAAGGAGTCCTTTATCACTGACATTGTTTAGAATGGCTAGCACATGATGAACATGAAAAGCAGACTGACTTTTTTAGTCAGTTTTATTATTGTTTTTGAATTCTCCGCAGGGAATGTACCCCTCCCCCCCTTATTATTGCCTGCACCTGGGGTGGACCTCTCCCACCGCCAGCCCCCCTTGGTACACCATTGCCCCATTCACTGGGGCCTGAGCAATAACGGCGATGAAATCAGCCTCCTACTCTTAACAAACTGCAAAATAACTCTGTCCCGGAGGGAAGGCCCGTCCATTTGTAGTTCTTCCCACGTAGGTCACAGGAGACAATGGGCAAAAACAGAACCCGCCATGTCAAGCCCTGGCTGGAGTAATGGCAGCCAACATCCCGCAGACAGGAAGAACTCATCTGCTCGACTCTTACAGTTCATTTCAAATAAAAAAGGCATTGACCTATGTGGACTGCAGAAGACATGTGTGGGTAGAATAGTAAATGCGTGGCCTTAAGTGCCTAAAGTGACAGGAAAAATACAGAGCAGTCCTTTCATAATGGACCATTCCAATTATCTAGCAATTTTTTTTCAGCCCCAAATTGTCTTTCTCTTCACCCTCATAAAGATGTCACAGAGAAGTTTCTTCTAACCTGTGGGAGAAGTACTTGTCTACCTGCTTTATATCTTTCTTCCATTAAAGCTCTATTCCTTCCTGGTTTTTTTTTTTTTTTTTTACATTGTTTCTCTCCTCTAGCTTCACCTTGGACATGTAAGTTTTTGTCCGGGGAGGCGGGGAGTCTATCTCAGTCGATGCTGTGTCTCTTTAACTCAGACACCAGAAACTCAGAAATCTGGATTTTCATTCCAGAAGGATATTTTTTGGGGGGAGGGGAGAATGAAGCTCATTAGCTTGTCAATCAAATGTGTATTTGCAAACACTTGGTTCACATCAAACAATACCGACTTGGATGGGAAACAAATGTGTTCATTACATTATTTTTGTTGTTGTTGTTACAAAAAGAAATGCCAGAGAAAACAATGCATTCCATGTACTTTAAGCTACTTTTATTTTTACGACCTCCTCTTTATTTTTTTCAAATCTCTTTTCTTCAAACTTATGAAAACAATAAATTATTTCTTTCCATGTCCAAGTTGATTCCCTGGTGTTTGATTACTGTTACACCAAAAGGAAAATAAATACAATGTGTGTCATTAAAGTAATTCAGTGCAAATTGGGCATAACACAAAATTACATTATTAACAGCTGTTAAATGACTATAAAATGTAATTAGACACACTCAATTCACTACCCATGAACTGGACCTGATTTCTAAAATATCAATTTAGAACTTTGATTATTCATGACAAAAGAGAGCATGATTTGGATTCTAGGTTTAAATTCCTGGTAATGGAGGTGTTCCCCTAAGACCTTTACTGGGATTCCGGATAGGATAGGACGAGGAGGAGGAGGAAGCGTTGTTTAAGCGCAGGAGGAGGGGGACTGGGAGTTCTCGTGGGGGTGCCCGCCAGGTTCCCACTGACTCGCTGCCAGCTGCAGTGAGGCATGAGTTCCTTGGTTAAATTTTAACTCCCCGCTCACAATGAAGCAACAAAGCCCCCTGCACAGAAGCTTCTACGATAGAATGTTTATGACCATCGCTCTTCTTGACTGCCTCACTCTCTGGGCTGCCTTTTCAACGCCTCCCGTTCCTCTGCTTCATAAAAACTACAAAATAAAATAAAGTAAAATAAAAAAAATAAAATAGAGCCAGCAAAAATACATGAGGACGTGCCTATCAGTTCTTTGCTCCTCTGAGGCAGAACGGAGGCAGAATGACATGTGTCCGGTAAGTGCGCTGGGACCCACAAGGGGCACGGCATTGGTCTCATTCAGACCTCCTCACTCCAGTCCTCCCTGTCCTTCCTATTCTGCTCCTTGCCTGCCTTCCCACTCGGATTTCCAGCTTCTTCTCTGCGGGGCCAGTGCTGCCTATTTATTCACCCAAATGCTCCTTGGCTAGATGACTTTCTCTTTTTCACGGATCGTTCTTGCCTTCAAGATACGAGTCCATGGGCACCCTCCCTCCCTCTCTGTAGTTTTGACTAAATCCCCAATGGGAGGTCCCCTTTTTCTCTTCAAATTTCCTGTACCTGGGGCGCCTGGGTGGCTCAGTGGGTTAAAGCCTCTGCCTTTAGCTCAGGTCATGATCTCAGGGTCCTGGGATCGAGCCCCACATCGGGCTCTCTGCTCAGCAGGGAGCCTGCCTCCCCTTCTCTCTCTGCCTGCCTCTCTGCCTGCTTGTGATCTCTGCCTGTCAAATAAATAAATAAAATCTTTTTTAAAAATTCCATGTACCCCTCAATCAAAGTCTCTGTAATGACCATTGCTAAACCATGTTTTCTGGTGAGAGGCTGCTGTGGCTCAGGGGGTAACACGTGGACTCTGGATCCAGACAAAACTGGGTTTCAATCTTGGAGCCTCAGTTCCTGGCCGTGTGATTAAGGGAAAGTCGCGTCACTTCTCTGGGCTCCAATCATTATAAAACGGACACAATAACTATACCGTTTGCTTCTCCAAAAATCCTGTGGCCATGAGGGTTTGGGAATTCAGAAATTTGGGGATTTTTTTAAGTATAGGGCATGTTTTATGTCCTACAAAACACTCCCAGGGGGTCTGGGATAGAGCTTGAAAGCAAACACCTTATTATTTCTACAGGGAGACAAAGGAGTAATTACATTACGTGGGATAAAATGACGGCCTCACGTCAGTTCGTGAATAACTTCAGGTCACCTGTTGCTGTCAGATTAGTTATGAAAATATCCTGGGACTCCACTATGGGTTTTTAAAGCTTTGCATTCTAGAACTGCAGAAAAAGGATGGCGTCCCCGTGAGGATTCAATGAAATGCGTATAACGCTTACCACAGTAGCAGCATCTACCCAATGCTTAAAGAAAGGCAGCCATCATTATCATGGTCATTTATGTACTTGGCTTTAACTCCTTATGGCCAGGGAGGTCTTGGAGAGGCAGACGTCGTGTCCTAGGTGGCTAAGCCCTCCTGCTCACATTATACTTGGTAGGTGCTCAGTACGTGATTCAACGAGAGACGTCATCTCCCTGCTTAAGTCCGCTTCTGTTCACAGAAACCTATAACCTTAGAGGTAGATGAATAATCAAAAGACAGACCTGAATTCCTCCAAACAAAGTTTCCGACCTGGGCCACCACGATGCAAAAGAGATCACCATGAAGTCGGGGGGATTTTCTACAGGGAGGGTGAGACGGCTTCGTCTGTCCTGGCCGCCGGGCAGACAGGACCAGATTTCACAAAGAGTGGGGAGACCGCAGTTGGAAGCAAGGGCACTATCCGCAGTGACCTGGCAGGAGCGAAAGCCAGGGCGGGAGACAGGCATTTGACCCAGGGGTCATGTGAAGCCGGACTGGGAACTGAGGGCAAGCCCCAGACTCCTGGGTGGGATGAGCACTTTGGTGGCACGAGTTGGTGGTCTGAGGGTCTGAGTCACCTTCCGACTGCAGCCGGCACAATCAAGACTAATTGGTCTTTGTCGGCTGTCTCAATGCAGTTCCCAGGCTGAATAGGTCTCCTTCTCTCGGGCTGACACCCCAAGAGGATTCAGCACTTGTGAGTAATTTGGCCAAGCCTAACTCGAAGCCATAAAACCTTTAGAGCCCTTCTAAGAACTTTCTACAAGGAAGAAAGATCCTGCAGCCAGGTTAGAGAGCTCGTCTTCCCTCAGCAGGCAGAAAGGCCTCAGTGGACCACCTTTGGGATGTTCACACAGAGGAAGGGAGAAGAGCTCCCTGAGGAGAAAAATGAGCTGTCTTCAAAACTGGCTGAGATATGGTTTATTGAATGGCGGGTCACTTTGCTTGGATGACAAGCCGTTTGTCATATGTCACCGGAGGCCTCTGGGAATTGGGGACTGGACGTGCGAACGAAATCAACGGGAGTTCTGGCCCAAGGGGAGCATTTTCCAGCATGGATTCATTCATTAACTCCTCTAAAGTCTGCTTTTGTCCTTTAACCTCAAGGCCACTCCTGAGTTCAAGATGGTCCCGAAGTGCGCGCTAGTCCTATTAGCAGGCCACGGGGTCTACCCAGAGCTGGCGAGTGTAGGGTTCTTGCTCCTGTGATACTCCCTACAAAGACGGCCTTAGTCAAAGAGGCTCCGGACGTGCATGAGGCAAGTTGGATTCATTCTGAAATGAGGGTCTCATATCTAAAAATATGCCTGGAGAGTCATGGGCCTAGATGACGATGCTATAGTTTTTGCAAATGTGGGAGGACCTCGCCAGCTGATGAGGGTCTGGCCCATCGCCTCAGTGGTGCTGCCACTGTGGAAATATTGAAAAACCCGTTCTGGGGGGACTAGCTCCTGGGTTTCTACCACATTCTCAAGAGTCTCTGCCTATTTCTGTCTATTTGGAGGGTGAATTTGATGTTTAGAAAGAAGCCATGTAACCCCAGACCAAAAATTAAGTAGGTAGCTCCGGAAATTATCATTTAAAAATAGAGTAATAAAGAAGTGATGCTTTTCTTGAGTGGCCAACCCTGAAGGGAAAAGAGGGAACTTTCCCTGAGTTCCCACGTTACATGACCCTAGTTTCATTTCATCTTTAAAATAACCACCTTGGAGTAGGGATTATGACTCTCGCATGGAAAATGGGGCTCAGACAAGTCAAGTCATTTCTGCAAGGTCACATAGCTTGTCAGTGGGATGGCTGAGATTGACGGCCATTTCCTGTTTTTGTCCGCAAAGCCAGTGAGAGCTCCTTCTATAATAGCACCCTGCTTTCTTTTGAAAGTCATTACCATGGGGGGAAAGGAGTGGTACTTCCAAGCCTGATGCACTCACAAAATTTCTTTATCATTTTCACATCAAATGAAGGAAGGTGTAAATATGCATAAATTATTTGTTTTGAGAGAGAAGAGTTCTAGGAACATCAGGAATGAACCAAGCATGAGTAAATCAAATAATTTTAGATGCTGAAGAAGAGGCTGTTATTTACAGAAGGTAAGCATTATTTAACACATCAATAAGTCTGATGAAAATGACTTATTGTTTCTAAATTAATTTATATTTTAACTTCCAAGTACCACTTCCAGCGGCAGTGGCTCCCAGGAGGTTTACATTCTAGTCGGGAAGACAGACTCTCCCTGCTCTACTAAATTCCAATAAACGTATAAAAAAAGCAAGTAATTGTGATGCAACCTATGAAAAAAAGGTAAGAAGTTGAGAAAGAAAAACCTACTTTAGGCTTCTCTGAGGCAGTGACAGGATGACAGGTCAGACACAGGAAGTATGAGGCCAAAGAGCATTCCAGCCACAGAAAACAGCCTGTGCAAAGGCACTGAGGCTAGAAAGAGTGTCTTATGTTTAAGGGGCAGAAAAAAGGCCACTGTTGCAGGAATATGATAAATAAGAGGAAGCAGAGGCATGAGATGAGGTGGAAGAGAAAATTAGAAGCAGATCACAAAAAAAAAGGAAGCAGATCACGAAGATTTTCTAAACTGTGGTAAAGACGTTGAATTCTATTGAAGATGAAATAAGGAGCGATTGGAGGGTTTTAGGCAGAGGGCTGACATGATTTGATGAGAGTCACTGAAGGGAGATGACTGATCACACTTGTGGAAACTGGAGGGAAGAAAGAGCAGAAGAGGGAAGGCCTTCACTGCAGGTGTAGAGGGAAGTGATGATTGTGACTTGGTCTAGGCTGATCACAGCGGATATGGAGAAAAGATGGTGGACTTCTGGATATGTGTACTGACAGAGGCAATGCACTTCCTAATTAAATGGATGGGGGTCTGAGGGAAAGAGAGGCTTCAGTGATTTGATGAATAATGACACCATTCACTGAGCCAAGGAAGACTGGATAAGGAAAGCCTGGACAACTATTGGGGGGAAATCAACAGTTCTGTCTTGCGCTAGCTATGCTCATATCCACATGGAGATGCCAGCCTAAAAATATAAGTTTGGAAGTCATCAAAATATGCAATTATCTATAGTCATGGGATGGGATGAGATTACCTAAGGAGAGTGTGTCTATAGCAAAAAGATGAAAACTAATGAAACCTTGAGGTTCTCCAACATTACGAGGCTGAGCAGAAGAGAGGGAGTCAGCAAAGAAGGCTGGGAATCATGGAGAAGGAGGAACAGAGAGCACGGGTTTTTCTCCTAAATTACATGACTCCCAGGCCTCTAGATAAAGGGGATGGGTACAATCATCCACCATTACTGCACTGGACCTTGATGGTTCTTGTTAAATCACAGGGTCCGTTTTTGTGCTTGATAATCAGTGCTAGACCCTGACCTCCAATTACTGGTCCTTGGCGTCAGTTCCTCTGCCAGATAACCCGAGAAGCTCTCTGGACAGTTATGATACTTTGTTGGCACTCTGAGCACCACCGAGTCAGGACCAGAAACTGCCTTCACCGCCCACAGGCAACGCTCATGACTGTAGCCAAAGTCACAGCCTTGGGACTTACAGCCAAGGAAGACCCTGCAGCCACGGGTAGGACAGAAAGTGGATATTTGAAACACACATAAGAGCTTGCCCTCTAACTTCCTTCAAAAGTTCATTATGTGATCAAATGAACTGTGTAACGTTCACTGAACGTTTGTCTCGCATACTAAACCTGTCCCCCTGAAGGAGGAAGCAAGTTTGGACTCATTCCCCCACCTTATCCCCAGTGTTCAGCATAGCACCTGCTCATGCTGAGTGACTGACTTACGGGCCGTCTCAGCAGTGCGCTCGGAGCGGGGGAGAGCTGGGGGCTTGTTGGAGCAGAGGCCATGTCTATACAGTTCTGGTTGCCTGAAGACCACGATTATCGGGGGTCTCCAGGGGGCACCAGAACACATTTATCCATAATGTTTAGCAAAAGGGAGGTGAAGCTATAGCGCTGTAGGATGGGGGCTGGTCCTGGTACCATCACACCTTAGTGTTTCCCGGGGGGCCGCAGCCCGTGCACTCACACGGAGTGCAGCCAGGTTTGCCCATATTAGAGCAGAGTCTGCCGTTTGTGGTCGCACTTGGCTGGGGAGAGCAGCATGGGGTTCTTCCAGTTGCTTGTGCTCCTGTCCTGCTTCAAAATCAGCTTAGCTTGCACGAAGAAGGATTTGCCAGCCACCAGATACGGCAAGTGGAAAGCCGCCTTCGGACGTGTATACAGCAGGCCCCAGGCTGGGTCTGGCTGCCCTTCGGTGAGATGAGAGCAGAGCCTCAGTGCAGCGACTGCATAGGAGCCCGTCTCAGAGCTGGCCAAGCCCCCACTGGCAGAGGCACAGAAGCTCTCGTGGGGCACAGCACACACCACCGGAGATGGCAAGATTGTTCTCTGGCTTTCTGCTAGGTACTGCCTAGCCGCCTGTAAAGGATTATCAGTCTCCACTGCCATAGTCACTTAGGGAAGCGTAAAGTACCATGAGATGCACCTAACACGAGAGTGCCCAGTCACTGGGGGTCATGGAAGTGTCTAGATGAAGAAGCAGCCCCTCGTGGCTAAGAGGATAGGCTTTAGAGCCAGACAGAACCGGGTTCCGATTCTGACTGCACTAGCCGTCAGGCTGTGTGACTGTGGTATACTTATTCAGCCTCTCCAGCTTCAACAGCTTCATGTTAGTGGGGGACAAGAGTAGCCGGTTCTCCCAGTGCCACTGAGAGGGTGACTGGCATAACGCTTCGGCACCTGCCACGTAGTAAATGTGATACGTGTTTTAGCGCTTATTATCGTTATAAAAGTAGCAGCAGGCATACGGGTCAAAAGCCAGTCTGGCATCAGTTTGCCTAGGCTGGAATCCTGGCTCTGCCTCTTACTCGCTGTGTGACCTTGGGGAAGTCACTGAACCTCTCTGAGCCTCAGTTTTCCTGTCCGTAAAACAGGGAGAGTAAATGTCCCTACCTCAAAGGCTTAAATAACTATGTGCTGGGTAGATTTGAATAGGTGTGTGGTGGTCAGGGGGAAAACAAACAAAAGCCCAGAAATGGTCAAATGGAAAGTAAGTTTGGGAATCAGGGCATACTAGCTGTCCCTAGAATGTCAGGATGCAGCCAGGCCTGTAACTAAAGGCTCTAACAGGTCCTGCAGCGAAGCGATCCTTTTAATCTTACGTAACTCCATGTGTCTCCAAGTTACATGATCTAGAACACGTTGGCATGTCACCTATATTAACACCCAGAAGGTACTCAGAACAATGCATAACACAAAGTAATTTTTCAAGAACTGTTAGCAACCAATATTTACTGCTGTCCATGAGTTCACTGGGAGGATGGTGCCACAAATGAGGTGGGGGGTGGGGGGCGGGGGGCAGGGTCTTCCATTGTCTCTGTCTGACGTCCTGTAGGCATCTCCAGGCTGTGTGGGGGAGGGGACATGGGGCTTCCTCAATTGCATATCCTTGTGGTCACTGAAATGAAGGCGCTGGGGACAACCACAAAGTCAGGGGTAAATCGGACGCCTGACAGGCTGATGCTTCTTTTCCTTAACTCTCTGTTAACCAGGACTGAAGCACCTGTACTTTGCATCTAAGGTCAGTGGGAAAGACACCAAAGCTAGCAGTGGGCAGAGATACCCCTTCCCACTTTTTAGAAGAGGGAACGGATCTAGACAGATTAAGTGGCTTTCTTAAGATCCCACGAACAGTCAGTGGCAGATCGAAAAGCAGACGACATCTCCTGACTCGTGGCTTCCCTCCCGAGAGCCGCAGTGAGAGCCCCGGTGTTCTAAGAACTGCAGACAATGGACTGTGTCAACAAACAACAAACTATGTTGTTTAAACACACACACACACACACACTGGGGGTGCCTGGATGGCTCAGTGGGTAAAGCCTCTGCCTTCGGCTTGGGTCATGATCCCAGGGTCCTGGGATCAAGTCCCGCATCGGGCTCCCTGCTCAGCGGGGAGCCTGCTTCCCCCTCTCTCTCTGCCTGCCTCTCTGTCTACTTGTGATCCCTTTCTTTCTGTCAAATAAATCAATAAAATCTTTAAACACACACACTCTGAAACCCAAAGACCAGAGCATGCATTCTCTCAGTCGTAAGGTATCCTCTGGCCGTACAGGTTCGTTTTCTGCATTTACCCTCCCACATTTGTGCGTCTTCTCCATACTGGGTACCTTCTCGCCTCTTCCTGTTTCTCAATGGACTTTATATGTTTATCTTATCTATTACCTAATCCCCACTTCATCCCAAGGCCCAAAACTGGAAGAAAAAAAAAAAGACCTTCATGTGGTTTGTATTGTTCCAAGGTACGTCTTTTACCTGGGTCTCACACTTGAACTTGAACAACCCTTCTTGTCTTTCGACTCATTGTCTCATTTTCTCTAATGTAATGGTTCTTAAACTTGGGTGTGCATTCAGAATCACGTCCAAGGCCTGGAGGAAAACCCATCGCTGGGCCCCACCCCACACTTTCTGATTCAGTGGGTCTGGGACGGGGCCCAAGATTTTGCATTTTTCCCAAGCTCCCAGGTGATGGCGATAGCGCTGGTCCAGGAACTACACTTTGAGAACCACAGCTCTAACGCAAGAGTTCAAAACTGCCACCTTCATGCTCCGAGCAGCTCAGTGCCTGAGAGTCAGCCACACAGGGCCCTAGCTCTAAAGAAGACTTTTACTTTGAATCAGAAACAAACAAAAAACCCTGCTATTTATTTGGGGAAAGCCTCATCCAAATGTGATTTGCTTTGATTGTGCTGATTGACAGGCATCATTTTGAGGGCACATTACTAATTCCAGAGCTAATGAGTATCCTGGAGCTTCAGTAATGAGCCAGGGATGGACACTTATTTGTTTATGAGAGATGACATCTAGGAAAGTTTCCGTGGCATTTTCCTACTCTCCGAACAAAAATACTCCCTGTTGTTTGGTTTGTGGTTTGCATTCAAATCACTTAGGAATGAAGTGAGCCAAGAGTGAGTCTGTAGAGTGTCTGTGGTGTGGAAGGGGTCTTGGACTCAAGGAGGCCAAGTTTTAGGTCTGGCTCTCCCAGTATCTAGCTGAGTGACTTTGGCAAGTCCCTTCCCCTCTCTGGGCCCTACTCTTACAGCTGTAAGATGAACTCACTTAAAGCATGTGTTCCATATAGATTTCTAGTTTGAGAGAAGAAAATAACAAAGCAATTCAGTGTAAAATAGGTCTGGGAATCCCTTCATTCTCTAACACCCTTCCTCGAACGTCACACTGTACCTTGGCATAGTAAAGGCTCTGAGAAATCCTGAAATAACACAACCCTTGAATGTTTAATTCAACATTTCCCTCTGAGTATATGACAAGACACCTTTTCATGACACTGGAGAATGTCTGTTATGTGGGGGCCGTAGGTACTCTTATCCCCACATAGGGGTTCTCTTAGTGTCTGGAACTTAGGCAAAGCCTTCTGCAGGCATGAGCCCTTCCTCCCGGTGAGGACTATGCCTTTGTAGGGCAGGATTCCTCACGTCAGGATGCTGCACTAACTTTCTGGAGCTTTTAGGAAGGGCCTCAGACTCACACTTTCACCAGGTGCTGAAGGAGAGGTGAGTTACTTCTTTCTTTCACTGGGACCCTATCTAAAGTACCTGGGGTTTTCTCACTAACTCTCCACCTTTGCTGTGGCTTCTGCCCATTCCCATGGACCCTTCAACCCAATGCAGCTTTGATTTCTCCTACCTCTCCAGCATGAGTGACTTTGCTATTTCATCCAGCTGTAAGTTGAGCCTCCAGGTGGGGAGAATCTCACATGGATACAGTGTTCTATAAACTGGGCATCACTTTTCAATGTAGTGTCTTACAATATCCTTTCAAGTCCATAAAGAATTGTAATTAAAGTATGTTTGGCACATACGGAAACTGGTGTCCAGGGTGAACTAATGATTTGCCCAGCGTTATAGTCAGTGAGTAGCAGAGCTAGAACCTGTTCCCAAATCTTCTTACTCCCAAGCTCATGTTTTCTTCCTTAAGGATGTCCATGCCATGCATTCTGTGTGCCTAGAGCACTCAGGCACTTCGGTCAATCCCTCACTGTCTTGACTGATTCACCTTTGGAGTAAGTCCTGACATCGAGTGGTATAAGTCTCCCAACCTAATTAATCTTCCTTTGAAAGAGTTGTTCTTGGGGTTGGGGGGCACCTGGTTGGCTCAGTTCGTAGAGCATGTGACTCTTGATCTCAGGGTTGTGAGTTTGAGCTCCGTGTTGGGTGCAGAGATTATGTAAAAATGAAATATTTAAAAATAATAAAAATAAAAAGTTGTTCTTGGATATTCTAGGTCCTTTTGTATTTATAAGAAATTTTACAGTGAGCTTGTCAATTTCTAGAAAGTCAAACCTATAGTGATTTTAAATAGGACTGCATTAAATCTGTACGTCAGTCTGTCCATATTTGATATCTTAACAGTACCGAGTATTCCAATCCACAAACATGTTATATCTATTTATTTTGATAGGTAAATTTTTCTCCCAGTGATACTATGTAGCTTTCACTTGGACATTCTTTGTTAATTTATTCTTAAGTACTTTATGTTTTTGATGTTATAATGAACAGTATCACTTTTAAAAAAGTTAATTTTCAAAACATTTGTTGCTAGTATATAAAAATACAATAGATTTTGTATCTTGACCTTGCAACCTTATTAAATTTATTTATTCATTTGTAGAGCTATTTTGTAGACTCACAACCATGCCATGTCAAATAAAGACAGTTCTACTTCTTGGTTTCCAATCTGTACATCTTTTGTTTCTTTTTCTTGTTTTTCTGTATTAGAACTTCAAATGCAATGTCAACTGGAAGTGATGCTAACAGATATCCTTGCTTTTTTCTCATTGTTAAGAAGACAATATTCAATATTTTGCCAGTCAAATTTATATTCACTCTAAGTTTTGGGGTTGAAGCCCTTTACCAAGTTTCGGAAGTTCTCTTCTATTCCTAATTTGCTGAAATGGCTTTTTTTTTAAAAAAAAATATTTTATTTATTTGTCAGAGAGAGAGAAAGAGAGTGGCAGGCAGAGGGAGAAGCAGGCTCCCTGCTCAGCAGGGAGCCCGATGCGGGACTCGATCCCAGGACCTTGGGATCATGACCCGAACTGAAGGCAGACTCTTAACTGACTGAACCACAGAGGTGTCCAGTTGAAATGTTTTTATCATGAATGGTAAATGGTAAATTTAATCATGAATGGTGAGTGGTTTTATATTAGTTTTCTACTGTCATGTAACAAATTACTATAACCTAGTGGCTTACAACAATACACACTTATTAACTCACAGAACTAAAGATTGTAAGTCTGGCGTGGAGTGGCTGGGTTCTCTGGCCAGATTCTCACAAGGCTATAATCCAAGTATTGGCAGTTAAGAGTCTCCACTGGAACTTGGGATTGCCTTCCAAGCTTTGGGGATGTTGGCAGAATGGAGTTCCCTGTTGCTATAGGGCTGAGGCCACTCACAATAGGCGGTTTACATCCCCGCAGCTTGCCCTACTTTTGATTTTCATTAGCTTGTGCCTGGGCTATTGAAATAAATAAACCAATTTATTGGTTTTTGACCAATTGGTTATTGACCAATTTGGCCTCCTCCTATTTGTCCAACCCCAGGTCTTCTCTTACTTATGCTAAAATTTACATCTGATTATGTCACTCTTAAAAAAGCTCTGATAACTTCCCCCTGTCCACAGAAAGAGGTCTAAACTTCTTCATATGGTACTAAAAGCTTTTCTTTATCTAGCCCTGAGCACCCTCTCCAGTTGCCAGCCATAACCAGCCCATCTTTGAAGTCCTACGATGTGCCATGAACCTTGACATGTTCGTCCCAGCTCGTGTTATTTCCTCTACCTGAACTATTAGAAGTCGTCTCCCTGCGCCTCTCCCGCAGCACCACATGTTGTTTTTCCATCTAGAGAGTTCTTATTCATATGTTCAGGCTAAGTTCAGATGTTCCCTCCTCTGTAAGGCTTCTTCCTTGATCACCACAGGTGGCGCACTTATTTTCTTCTCCAGGGCCCACATATCTAAGTGTCTAATTTGGGGCACATGCTTCTGTATTTAGTTGGGTGTCTGTCTCCTCCTAATAATCTCCTAGAAATCCTGAGGGATGAGACCATATTATATTCATTTTCTGAGGAAGACTATGCTAGACAAGGCTCTGTGGAGGGGTTGTAGTCGCAGAAATGAGAATAATAGTCAAGAGGGAAATTCGGAACACTAAGGAAATAATCACGATACAACTATGATAGGGACTGGGCTACAGGGATCCGTGAAGAGCTGCTGGATAAAGGGAGCATTTAATTGTTCCACGGTGAGGATAGAGGTGGAAAAAGTTAGGGGAGGCTTCACAGAGGGAGGAGAAATGGTGATAACATTCTAGCAGAAGCAAAGACCCCGAGAGTCTCTGAGTGTATAGTGTATACAGCTAGAGGGGAATCTCAACCCAAGTGCAGGTAGAGTTAAAAAGGTAACAGCATGGGGCGCCTGGGTGGCTCAGTGGGTTAGGTCTCTGCCTTCAGCTCAGGTCATGATCCCAGAGTCCTGGGATCAAGCCCTGCATCAGGCTCTCTGCACAGTGGGGAGCCTGCTCCCCCCCCCGCCCCGCCTGCCTCTCTGCCTACTTGTGATCTCTCTCTCTGTCAAACAAATAAAATCTTAAAAAAAATTAAAAAGATAACAGCAAACTTCAAATGTGATGAATGCTAGTTCTGCTAGGCTTGGTTTCCTAGAATGCTGTGCTATGAACGATGTGAAAAGTTGAGATCTAATCCATACACCAAAAAATTCACCCTTTTAAAGCGTGTGATTGAATGCCTTTAGTATATTCAGAGTTATGTATTGATCACCACAATCTAATTTCAGGATATTTTCATCACCCTCAAAAAACCCCAAAAAACAAAAAACAAAAAACAAACCCATATCCATTAAGCAGTTGCTCCCCATTCTTTCCTCCTCCCAGCCCCTGGCAACCACCAATGCCCTTTCTGCCTCTATGGATTTGCCTGTCCCAGACATTTCACAAAGATGGAATCACAGACTCTGTGGTCTTTTGTGTCCGGCTTCTTTCACTCAGCATCATGCTGTCAAGGTTCACCCATGCCTTAGCGCATATTGGTACTCCATTCCCTTCTGTGGTTGAGTAATATTCTTTTGTATGGATGTACCACATTTTGTTGATTCACCCGTCAGTTCCAAGAAGGATTCTGAGGCCAACTCTGAGAGCTGTGGCCGTGGGGGGTGCCGAGACAAGGCTGCGTGCCTCTCATGTGCCACGAATGCACCATCCTGCGAGTTCAGGAGTAGGTTCTTTGTAACCAGTGCCCCATCCCCACTGGGATTCACAGAGTCTAACAAACAGATAAAACTGGAAACCTGGTACCTAACAGCAAATCTTCCAAGAGCTGTCCGGACATGGGCAGGATCCTAAGAAGTCAGAGCTAGAAGGATGGGCAGAGATCATCTGCCCACCACCCTTCGATTTTGTTTTCTCTCAAAAACGTAGATAAAGCCACCAAGAGCCTTTCTAAAATTCCATTATTTCTTTTGGACACAGAGGCCTGGAGACTTCTGAACATGGGGACACATTTTTTTTTTCCCAATTTATTTATTTTCAGAAAAACAGTATTCATTATTTTTTCACCACACCCAGTGCTCCATGCAAGCTGTGCCCTCTATAATACCCACCACCTGGTACCCCAACCTCCCACCCCCCCGCCACTTCAAACCCCTCAGAGAGACTATGGGGACACATTTTATACAGACCTGGGGAGAATGCCCGAGAAAGCCCTGTTGGAAGTAGAGCCCAAAGTAGATGTGCCTTTCCACTTCCTGCTGCAGAGTTTGGTGAGGCTCCAAGAATCCTCACAGTGCTAGCTCAAGTGAGTGGCCATTATTTGCAGCAAGATGCCAGAAACTCCTGGGAACATTTCTCTGGCCCAAATTGCTCAGGCTGAGGGAAGTCCTCCCTCCTCAGAATCGAGTATGTGTTTAGCCAAAGGAGCCCGGGGGACAGGGGTTCAGATGCGTATTCAGAGAGGCTTGTTTATCAGTGGTATGTAGAGAATGTTGTTCCCCACTTACAAGACCCAGAAATCCTGCTTAAATACCCACGTTCACCCACGTACCCTTCACCGACCGCCCTTACCCTGCGCTTGGAGGGCTTATGATGACTAGAAATGTTAGGACATTTGGATGCAGGAATGTGAAAATGATGTGAATGTGTTGTTTGAAGAGCCAAACTGCGAGTTAACCCAACGGTGCAAACCGTACACTCGTGTGGAAACGCAAGATACTAAACAACTGGGAATACCTCAGGGAAAGTAAGCTCCATTGTAAAAACGCCCAGCCCAACTGGCCTGAAGGCAAAAGCCTATACATTGATCCTGATTGTGTGTCTCTGATTAAAACAAGAGGTAAATAAAGACACACAAAAACATGAACTGACTTCTTAAAACCCAGACTGAAAATGGTGAAAAGAAACAGAACTACAGTTAAAAAGAAATCATCTTTATTTTAGTGCTAATAAACTTGGTTTTCTTTTGCCCTGAGCATTTTCAAATGAGGGTGGGAATAGGGCGAAACCCAGGCAAACTTTCTCAAAAACAAAACACGCACAGGCCTTCTTCCCTTCTTTGAAAAAAGAATCCGTCTGACTCGAGGCAGACACCTGCTACCTGGCACTCAGCCAACTTGCTAACCAACCCTGTGTTTCAGCCCAATTAGCTAAGCACGCGTCATCCAGAACGCGTTAATTATTCCTGGTGATTTCCCAAAGTTTCCGACAGGATTATACAAGGAAAGGTGGACATAACCTTCTTTCACAAAGATCTTTAAAAATCCCAGAGACATCCCTAAAAACGCATAATGTCAGAGCTGGAAGGAACCTCTGAGAGTCTCATTATCCAAGCCTCTCATCAAAGGGAGGAACCAGGGTGCTCCACAAAGCCCCCGATAAACTAGGAGCAGAGAGAAGAGATATAGAAAAGTGGAAAACATTTAAACGAAGCTGCTGTTTCAGACACACTGCAAGGGGCAGAAAATGTTTGTCACGGAATTTTTGCAAATGAAGTGAAAAAAAAAATCCACTTTTTTACCCTGGTTTACAGGGTACAAAGAGGCAGAATTAGAGAAGACAGGGACTGATCATTTCAAATCCTTGCCTGCTAAATCTTTTCAGTGGCATTCTTGTGCCTCAGTTGGGTACAAGGACATCATGACTGTGGGCAGGGGCAGGTTTGAATCTGTCTTTGCGCCAGACACGAAGGTGCGTTTGGCAGGAGGACGTGGCTGACTTTTTGTTTTTGTTTTGTTTTTATGTTAAGTCACAAAGGTAAGTAATATGGTTCAAAATAGCCTAATTTTCCTCCTAACATAAAGATAACGACAGCCAAACAACTAGAAAAGATACACACTGGAAATTTTGTCCCAATTTTCTTCTCTGAATATTAACACTAGCGGTCATTTCACTTCCGCTTATGGAGAACCTCGAAGTGCAAGACATGGGGTGAGGCACATTCCCTGCTTATTTCAGTGACTCCTCCCCGCCACATGGGGTGAATTCTAGAATTATTTGCATCTTACAGATGGGGAAAATGTAGCAGAGAGGGCTGAGGTGACTTGCCCAAGGCCAAACGCCTTCAGAGTGGAGCACCTGGATGAATTTTTTAAAATTGACAATTTGTTGCTCTGGATTTCATGTGAGACTTTCTGAGATCTCCGACATATGACATTTTAAAAATGCGTTAACGCAGAATATTGGCTCAGCAATCTTCAAAAGAGTTAAAATGTTAGAGTTACTTACCAAGGTTCAAGGTTGACGGAGGTAGAGGAGTTACACCTAATGAGGGAAGAAAGATGAGTCTTAACATTTATTCATCCCTTCTGTACTAAGCTACAGACACGCCCTCGGTACATTCGTTAGTTAGGCTCTCAGATGCATGATCTCACTTAGTCACCAGCAGAACCAGATAAAATGTCATTATTCACATGCTGCAGCTGAAGAAATAGGGTCAGAGACTTCGAGTAACCTGCCCAAGCTCACACAAGAACTTAAGAGGCAGAGTGGTGACTAGAACCCAGATTTCTGACTCCAAGTTCAAGTTCTTTCCACTACACCATGTTGCCTTCTGGAGACTCAGATAAACTCCACATTCTGTACCACACGCCCTACAGCACTGCCTACACCGGCAGGTACTTAATCCAGCAGCTGCTTGAATAGAGTAGGAACAATTACTGTGATACAGGCAGTGTTTTAAGTACTTTACAGGTTTCAAACTATTTTTAGTCTCACAATCCTGTGAAGTTCATTCTATTATCTCAATTTTACAAATGAAGAAAGGAGGGCTTACAGAGGTTGAGTAACTTCCCCAAGGTCATCCCACTAGGAAATGGTTTAATCTGCTGCAAATTCTGAGTCTTAACTTTTGGTATTCTATTCAAGTAGTGATAAGGAATCTCTCTTCCTTTGGTATCCACAGAGGTGGCAGGAAGAAGACAAGAAGGAGAAGCCAGTAAATACAAAAGGTGTAGTTCTGCTCTTAACACGATGGGGGTGGGGGTGGACCAAGGCAGAGGGAGCCTAGCACCTAGGAGGTTAAGTCCCTCAAACCCAAGTTCCACTTTCACCAGCAACAGAGAGCGGTCTAGTCCAACCGCACCCCTCTTTGTGGACTTCGTTGTTAACTTTAGCAAACAGAAGTTACGTCTGTTGGTCTGGCTCTTCAGGTCAACATAGATTTCATGGAAAGGCACAAGGGAAGACCCTCCCCAACTAGCAGAGGGGGTACTTATTGTGCTCCTAATTGTAGGAGCGTGCCTACAACCCAGAAATGCATTTGAGGTGATTCCCCTTTGCATTCCTATCACTTCCTTCAGTTCCATTTTTGTCTTTCCAAAATCTGTTGGAGAGAAAGCAAGAATTGGGCTGACCTGTGGTCTTATGAATATCAGCTAGTTAGCTCCTAATTCACAGTAAGAGGCCAGAATTGGCTTACAGATTTCAAAGGCAACAGACAACACTGTCTTCACCAAACTGATCAAACTGTTGGATTTAATTATACATATATAACAACTCAGTGGCCTTTCCTAATGCTTTCCCTAAGGACTGTTGGGTCGGAAAGGCAATTCATTTTGTTGCTTGATTGCCTTAGACTATTAGAAACTGTTCCCTTGGGAAGAGCAGGAAATCAGTTATGATCTTTTGTGTCTCCTCCGAGGGACAGGGAAGTCACTATTCTAGTGAAGGAGCCACAGATTTCCCCCTGATTTCACTCTCAATTTCTCAATTAGGTGATTATTACCATGAAAGCTGCTGAGATTTAACAGATGGAGGCTGCCCTCAGAAGTGGCCAAGGGACCACAGACGTTTGTAAATGGTGGCACTGCCCCCCTAACATCTGGACGGGCAGTTAGCTCCTAATTCTTATTATGGCCCAGTTCCCCTTGGCTTTCTGGCCAGGAACCAATGCACAAGTATGCCTTCTGGAAAACGGAGATATCCACTGGGCTCTAATAACTCTCTCCCAATGGCTGGTCATAGACACTTCTGTTCTCCCACCTACTAAGATGACAGCCATCCCTTGAATAACCAACCACTCCCACTGTGTGCCCAATCCACAGCTCTGCAGACATGACCTGCTTGTACCCACTATCCACGTGGAGCTAAATGCACCAAGTAACGGTGTACCTTCCTCTCACTACGCGTGAGTCCGAGACTTGCCCTTGGGGTGGTTTAGGCTACAAGGGAAAGAAGGGCCCTTCTATTTTTTTTCATCTGAGTGTAGTTCGCACACAAGGTTATATTAGTTTCTGGTGTACAATG